>NW_011495051.1:5560736-5564060 GCF_000754665.1 Bison bison bison | reverse complement strand
TGATATTATACATGTTTCAATGCTATTCTCCCAAATCTCCCCACCCTCTCCCTCTCCCACAGAGTCCATAAGACTGTTCTATACATCGGTGTCTCTTTTGCTGTCTCGTACACAGGGTTATTGTTACCATCTTTCTAAATTCCATATATATGCGTTAGTATACTGTATTGGTGTTTTTCCTCCTGGCTTACTTCACTCTGTATAAAAGGCTCCAGTTTCATCCACCTCATTAGAACTGATTCAAATGTATTCTTTTTAATGGCTGAGTAATACTCCATTGTGTATATGTACCATAGCTTTCTTATCCATTCATCTGCTGATGGACATCTAGGTTGCTTCCGTGTCCTGGCTATTATAAACAGTGCTGTGATGAACATTGGGGTACATGTGTCTCTTTCCCTTCTGGTTTCCTCAGTGTGTATGCCCAGCAGTGGGATTGCTGGGTCGTATGGCAGTTCTATTTCCAGTTTTTAAAGGAATCTCCACACTGTTCTCCATAGTGGCTGTACTAGTTTGCATTCCCACCAACAGTGTAAGAGAGTTCCCTTTTCTCCACACCCTCTCCAGCATTTATTGCTTGTAGACTTATGGATTGCAGCCATTCTGACTGGCGTGAAATGGTACCTCATAGTGGTTTTGATTTGCATTTCTCTGATAATGAGTGATGTTGAGCATCTTTTCATGTGTTTGTTAGCCATCTGTATGTCTTCTTTGGAGAAATGTCTATTTAGCTCTTTGGCCCATTTTTTGATTGGGTCATTTATTTTTCTGGAGTTGAGCTGTAGGAGTTGCTTGTATATTTTTGAGATTAGTTGTTTGTCCGTTGCTTCATTTGCTATTATTTTCTCCCGTTCTGAAGCCTGCCTTTTCACCTTGCTAATAGTTTCTTTAGTTGTGCAGAAGCTTTTAAGTTTAATTAGGTCCCATTTTTAAAGTATGAGTTTAGAAAATATGTCTCAGAGGAAGTGACAAAGTGTAAGAGAATATGGAAACACCATACAAGAAATCCCCAAAGGAAACAGTGGGGTAAGATTTAGAAAACAGAATGGAATTCACTGGGCTTTCCCAGGTGGTGCTAGTGGTAAAGAATCCACCTGCCAAGGCAGGAGACACAAGAGATGTGGGTTTGATCCCCAGGTCAGGAAAATGGTAATCCACTTCAGTAGTCTTGCCTGGAAAGTTTCATGGACAAGAGGAGCCTGGCGGGCTATAGTCCCTGGGGTCGGGCTGTGACTGAGTGACTGAGCATACACGGAACTCATCTGTGTAGAAAACAACGGAAGAACTAAGACGACTTTACAACGAGCTCACGTTTTCTGTGTCTTGGGCACAGTTGGTATTCTTATGTTCAGAGTCTACAAGCAATACACTCTGAAGAGGGTGTGGAGAGAAGGGAATGCTCCTACATTGTTGGTAGGAATGTAAATTGATACAGCCACTATGGAGAACAGTGTGGAGTGCTTAAAAAAATAAGAATAGAGTTATCATGTGACTCCATAATCCTACTCCTGAGAAAATTTCTACCTAAAAAATAAATATATAAACAACTTTTTAAAATGAGTTGATTTCTCCATTTGAAAAAATCAGGAACAACATTTGAAAAACCACTAATGTGTTTTAGAAGTTAAGTTCTTATAAAACACTTTCTAAAAACTACTTTCTAAACGGAAGCAATAACGTGTTAGAACATATAATGAAAACAAATTCCCATGCACAAATCTTTATAACCTTTTCATTAATTTTTTGCTATAAACACAAATGTAAGTGCTTACAGTTTTTTGAAACCCCAAAATAGTAGTAATAAAATTTTGTGTGAACTCTATTTTTTTTTTTTTTTAGTATATTAGGAAACTTGCTCCTTGGAAGGAAAGCTATGACAAATCTAGACAGCATATTAAAAAGCAGAGACATCATTTTGCCAATGCCAACAAAGGTCTGTATAGTCAAAGCTGTGATTTTTCCAGTAGTCGTATGCGGATGTGAGAGTTGGACCATGAAGAAAGCCATGCACCAAAGAATTGATGCCTTCAAATTGTGACGCTGGAGAAGACTCTTGAGAGTCCCTTGGACAGCAAGAAGATCAAATCAATCAATTCTAAAGGAGATCAGTCCTGGATATTCATTGGAAGGACTGATGCTAAAGCTGAAGCTCCAATACTTTGGCCACCTGAAGTGAAGAGCTAACTCATTGAGAAAGACCCTGATGCTGGGAAAGGTTGAAGGCAAAGGAAGAAGAGGGTAGCAGAGGAATAAGACAGTTAGATAGCATTACCAACTCAATGCACAAGAATTTGAGCAAACTCTGGGAGGTAGTGAAGGATAGGGAAGCCTGGCATGCTGCAGTCCATGGGGTTGCAAAGAGTATGACATGACTTAGCAACTGAACAACAACGTTTCCAAATGAGAAAAACTCATTAGGCTATACATATCTGCCAACCCCTTATTAATATGGACTTTAAAATATTCCAAATTGAGGACAGACGCCTTTTATACATCCCTGGTAACATTCCTTCTTACTTAGCACTTAGATCCAAAGACTATGCAGTCTAAACAAAAAGATCCTTGAGCTAAAGAATTTAAGGGCTCTTTAATGCTATTCAACAAAAAAAGATTGTTTTTCAAGCCTAGCATGTAGGTCTCCACTATCAAAGCCATTGATTTGATCAGTTATTATCAAAATTTAGGTCCAATCTCTCAATAGGAGGGATGAGTAGACCTACTTTTTTTCTAGAATGTTCTTACTGGAATAACACTCACCTATGCACGTCACTCCAGGATCATTAAACTGTCTCTTCCCATTGCTTGATTTATATCCAGATTTACAGGTGCAGAAGTAGCTTCCCACAGTGTTCGTGCAGGTGGCTTTCGAAGGGCAGGCCCGGGTATCCATGCATTCATTCACATCTGTGACTAAGGATCCATCAAACGTCAAACGAGTGAGTTCAGTCCATGTCACTATCCTATCAGGCAGGTGTTCAGTCCACTACAGAGTGTTCCTTAGGTTCAGCACTTGGTTTACCATTCTCTTACCCACCAGTTAATGAAAGCACTCCAGGTCCTGGTTCCACAGAGCTTATATTTTAATGAGGGGGCAAGGGAATCCCATATGGAAAGGATTGCAAATAGATGTAAGAAGCCACATTGAGGGCAAAAGGAGAAGGTGACAGAGAAGGGGGTGACAGAGAATGAGATGGTTGGATGACATCACCAACTCAGTGGACATGCTGCTGCTGCTAAGTCACTTCAGTCGTATCCGACTCTGTGCGATCCCATAGACAGCAGCCCACCAGGCTCCCCTGTCCCTGGGATTCTCCAGGCAAGCTG
>NW_011495051.1:5556992-5560636 GCF_000754665.1 Bison bison bison | reverse complement strand
CAACCACAGGAAGAAGGCCGAGGTGGGATGAATTGAGAAAGTAACATTGAAACATACATTACCATATGTAAAATTAGATAGCCAGTGAAAATTTTACTGTATGAAGCATGAAGCTCAAACCCAGTGCTCTGTAACAACCTAAAGGGGTGGGATGGGGTGGGAGGTGGGAGGGAGGTTCAAGAGGGAGGGGACATATGTACAGCCATGAGTGTGAGCAAGCTCCAGGAGTTGGTGATGAACAGGGAAGCTTGGCACGTTGCAGTCCATGGGGTCTCAAAGAATTGAACACTGAGCGACTGAACTGAACTGATAGCTGATTCATATTGATGTACGGCAGAAACCGACACAATACCATAAGGCAATTATCCTTCCAATTAAAAATAAACTTGAAAAAAAGAAGCCAGAAGCTAAGAGAGGGTCAGGAAGAGAAATTCTGTAGGATGACCAGGGCAAGTGTCATCAGGGCAAGCCGAGATGACTAAGTATGAGAAAATCTAGCAGAAGATGTTTTTTTTTTTTCTTTTTTTCTTTTTTGGCCCTGCCACATGGCATGTGGGATCTTAGTTCCCCAACCAGAGATTGAACCTGGGTCTTTTGTGTTGAAAGTGTGGAGTCTTAACCTCTGGACAGCCAGGGAAGTCTCTAGCAGAAGGTTTTTTTGAGCAGTGGGACAGCCATGAGATGGAGACCATCTTGGTGTGGAATGGTGGACAGGAGTGAACAGGAAGACAGACTGATCATCCCTGAGTTCAAAATGTAATCTTAGAGGCTTTCCTGGTGGCTCAGTGGTAAAGAATCCACCTGCCAGTTCAGGAGATGTGGATTTGATTCCTGGTCCAGGAAGATCCCACACGTCTTGGAGCAACTGAGCCCATTTGCCACAACTACAGAGCCCATGCGCTGCAAGTACTGAAGCCTAAGTATCCTAGAATCCATGCTTGATGACAAGAGAGGCCACCACAGTGAGAAGCTGCACCACAGCTAGAGAGTTGCCTCTACTTTCCAAAACTAGAGAAAAGCCTGTGCAGCATCAAAGACCCAGGATAGCCAAAAAGAAAATTTTAAAAATATTATCTTAAAAAGTTAATGTCCCAAGGCAATCTCCCAGTAAATATTCATGAAGATAATACTTCCTAACTATTTATTTTTATTGGCCAGGAGGCACAGCATGAGGGACCTTAGTTCCCAGAATAGGGATCAAACCCATGCCCCTTGCAGTGAAAACATAGAGTTATAACCATTGGACCACCAGGCAAGTCTCATGATTTTTAATTGGCAGTTTCCCAGGCTAGATTGCATTTTCTTATTTTTTTGCTTTCATTTTATCATTTACAAGATGAAAATAATTCTACGTATTTGGTCATCCTATGATCCAGTGATTCTTCTTCGAGAAATTCCTCAAGAAAAATGAGAGCATATGTCCACAGAAAGACTTGTACATGAAGACTTTGTTCAATAGGCTTCACAGCAGCCCTCTTCATCATAGTCAACCATCAGAAAATCAGAAAATCAGGAGTCCATCAACAGGAAAATGGATCAATAAACTGTGGTATATTAACAAAATGGAATGCTGTCTGATTGACAAGAGATATTCAGGATGTATTAGGTGAAATAAAAAGATATTGTAAAATGCATAAACTGTGACTGCATTTGTAAATAATACATACATAGTCATATCTGCATTTATCAAATTTTGGTCTGTATCTATATCTATTTACCTACTTATGTATGTAAATGCATGTTTATATTTACGTACATACTATTTAACATACATAGGCTATTTGTACAAAGAACCCACAAAAATTATATGGAAATAATAAAAGATGATCACTCTTTTTACTGTGACTCATGTGTTTAAATATACACATATTTACTTAATTATATATATAATATATATTTTAAAATGTCTATAGTTATGTATGTATATATATTTAAATATACACCTATTTGTCTATATTTATATTAATATATACTTTTAAAATAACTATATAAATAAGTCAATAGGTACGACATTCTCAGTCACTCAGCCATGTCTAACTCTTTGCAACCCTATGGACTGTAGCCCACTAGGCTACCCTGTCCATGGGATTCTCCAGGCAAGAATACTGGAGTGGGGTGCCATTTCCTACTCCAGGGGGTCTTCCTGACCCAAGGATCAAGCCTGTGTCTCCTGCACTGCAGGCAGATTCTTTACCACTGAGCCATCACGGAAGCCCATAAATAGGTGTGTATATATATGTAGGAGAATCCCATGGACAGAGGAGCCTGGCAGCTTACAATCTATAGGGTTTTGCAGAGTCAGACACAACTGAAGAGACTTAGCATGCACACGTAATAAAAAGAATAGTTTTCTCTTTATTATTTCTATATAATTGTTCTTCTGACTTTTGTGGATTCTTTGTGTAAATAGCCTCAGTTACACAGTAAGAATGAGCCAATAAAGCTACTTGTTTTTAAGTGTCATAAATGTAGCATGGTAGGAAAAACTGTGAAGGCTAGAATTACTTGGAGAGTCACATGAGTTTGAGCAAATGCTTACCATTTCCATGTTTCTCTTTTTAACTCTGAATTTGGGGAAAGAGAAAGTTGTTCTGCTTATCCTCAAACTGCTTTGTAAAGAAACATCTATAGGGACTCTCCTAGCAGTCCAGTGGTTAAGATTCCACCTTCCAGTGCAGGGGCTATGGGTTTGATCCCTGGTCAGGGAACTAGGGTCCCACATGCCTCTGGTTGTGGTCCAAAAAAAAAAAAAAAAAACCCAACATCTGTAGAAACACAGGCTACACAAACTATTCCAGATTCATTCTGCCCATCACCCACGTACCTTGAAGTGATGCATTAGGAATATTCAGAGAGAAAATTAAGCAGGAAAGTCCTGGGGGAGAAAACAAAAGGGGAGTTTAATTTTTTAAATACTTTCTGGTGGCCTGAATCTGTTGAGGCTGACTTTACTTTCCTCCCCCAAATAGCTCTTGAATACTTTCTCTAAACACAAGGAGCACATTCAACACAATTTTGGCCCCCTAGAGACTGTTTGGTCCTTGAGAGCTAAAAGTCAGTTGATCATAATCAACAAACATTCACAGATTGATAAAAATATTTTTGAGATGTCAAGGATAAAAATGGATGAAACAGGGGAAAATTTAGAAAGCTGAATAATACTGACAAATAATTATTTACTTTAATGCCTTTTATAAGTCTATGAAAAAAACCAAAGTGAAAGTGTTAGTTGCTCAGTCTTTGCGACCTCATGGACGATAGCCCACCAGGTTCTTCTGTCCATGGGATTTTCCAGGCAAGAATACTGAAAAGATTGTCATTTCCTTCTCCAGGGGATTGTCATGACCCAGGGATCAAACCTGGGCTGCCTGAATTGAATTGCAGGCAGATTCTTTACTGTCTGAGCCACCAAGGAAGCCCCTATATAGTTACATAGGTAGCAAAATGTGGCTTCGTCAATTGTTGAATTTAACATTCATTAGCACTTTATTTTATTTGAAAATAATGCAGAAGTTAGGTTTTCTCACTGGACAAGTGTTTCATAAAAGTCAGAAGAGTTGGGGAATTCCCTGGTCGTTCAGTGGTTAGGATTCTGTGTTTTCATTACTGAGGGGCTGGATTGGATTCCTGGTCCGGGAAGTAAG
>NW_011495051.1:5536173-5556892 GCF_000754665.1 Bison bison bison | reverse complement strand
CCGGGAAGTAAGATCCAGTGTGGCCAAAAGAGAAAGTCACAGGACTTGGACAATTGAACGAGTTTATCATGGGCAAGTAAATTAAAAAGTATAATTCTAGAAGTCCTCTTTGTATTTTTAGTAAAACAAAAACAAAAACACATAGCATGGAATGAGGAGCAATTTCAATATGTTTTATAAAATACATGTTGGGGCTTCCAAAATTAGGAGCAGGAAGCAAACGTGATTTCTCTGAAACAAGAAAGATACTCATCAATTTTTAGTTCCCATTAAGGTATGTTCATACAGAAAGAGCAACATTGCAATTTTACAAGCAATCTGCACGCTCAGTAAATTTACAAGCAATTTGCATGCTCTGAGTCGTCAGCTCAGAGACTTAGAGGACCCAAGTATGGAAATTCTGGCTCACTAAGCAAATAGATCCGGAAGAATCAAACTCAGTTTCAGGAAGAACAATGAGCACGGGACAGCTTTCCATGCCAAAAACCTGGCCCTGACACGAAATAATCCATTCTTACATGAGATTCATGTTTTGCAAGGGCTTCCCAGCTGGCTCAGTAGTAAAGAATCTGCCTGCCAATGCAGGAGTTGCAGGAGACAAGGTGGCAAAGATCTCCTGGAGAAGAAAATGACAACTCGCTCCAAAATTCTTGCCTGGAAAATCCAGTGGACTGTAGCCTGCCAGGCTCCTCTGTCCATGGGGTTGCAAAGAGTAGGACACGACTGAGCACAGCACAACAACAACCACCCCTTGTATGATGGAGTATAAGAGATTGCAAGCTTTGAAGAGCCCCATTGCCTGATGAAATCATTTTGAAGTGCCCTATCTTAATTCCTCCAGGTATTTCCACAGGAGACATACCTCAGCCATGGTTTAAAAGAACAAACCAGGTGGATGCCCCCTGCCCAAGCCACAGTGTTGAAAACAAGACAGAGTATGAGAGTTGAAGTGTCCTTGCTATTTCTATTTAAAGAGAATAACATATATATTTTTAATTTTTTATTGTTTTTTTAAGTTATTTTTAATTGGAGGATAATTGCTTTATAATGTTGTGTTGGCTTCTACCATACAATAACGTGAGTCAGCCCTAAGTATACATATGTCACCTGTCTCTTGACTGCCCCCCACCCCAGTCTACCCCTCAAAGTTGTCACAGAGCACTGAGTTGCACTTTCTGTGTTATACAGCATCTCCCCACTAGCTATCTATTTTACACATGATAAAGTGTATGTTTCAATGCTATTTCTCAATTTGTCTCACCTACTTCTTGCCTCCCTGCCCCCCACCTTCCCCTGTGTCCACAAATCCATCTTCTGTGCCTGTGTCTATTCCTGCCCTGCAAATAGATTCATCAGTACCTTTTTTCTAGATTCCACATATATGCATTAATATACAATATCAGTTTTTGTTAAGAGAGAATAAAATATTTTAACGACTTACCACTCAAAGGCAAAAAGAGACTTCGAGCCATCATGACAAAATGAGAACAGAAATAGGAACTTATATGTCTTTATCTCTGGTATTTCTCAAGGAGAATTGGGGATTTTGTAACCGCTACTGTGGGACCATCTTCTAGTATTCTAATGAGAAACTAAAGAGAACAGCACTTTTTTTTTTTTTTTAAATACAGAAATTGAGACAGTCAACTTAAGGCTGCAACTTACTCTGAAATGCATTTTAAAAAATAAGATGAATGTCACAAAATTCCTAGAGCTAATCAGTGAATTTAAGTTGCAGGATACAAAATCAATACACAGAAATCACTTGCATTTCTATATGCTAACAATGAAAAATTGGAAAGAGAAATTGAGGAATCAATCCCATTCACTATTGCAACAAAAAGAATTAAATATCTAGGAATAAATTTACCTAAGGAAACAAAAGAACTGTTACACAGAAAGTTATAAGACACTAATGAAAGAATCAAAGACGACACAAGCAGATGGAGAGATATTCCATGTTCCTGGGTAGGAAGAATCAATATTGTAAAAATGACTATACTACCAAATGCAATCTACAGATTTTGTGTGATTCCTATCAAATTCCAAATGAATTTTTTTCACAGAACTAAAACAAAAAATTACACAATTCTTATGGAAACACAAAAGACCCCAAATAGCCAAAGCAGTCTTGAGAAAGAAGAATGGAGCTGGAGGAATCAACCTTCCTGACTTCAGATTATATTACTAAGCTACAGTCATCAAGATCATATGGTACTGGCACAGAAACAGAAATATAGACCAATGAAACAAGATAGAAATCCCAGAAATAAACCCATGCACCTATGGGTACCTCATTTTTGACAAAGGAGGCAAGAATATACAATGGTGTAAAGACAGCCTCTTCAATAAATGGTGCTGGGAAAACTGGACAGCTACATGTAAAAAAATGAAGTTAGAACACTTCCTAACACCATACACAAAGATAAACTCAAAATGGATTAAAGACCTAAATGTAAAACCAGAAGCTATAAAACTCTTAGAGGAAAACATAGGCAGAACACTCGATGACATGAATCAAAGCAAGATCCTCTATGACCCACCTTCTAGAGTAATGGAAATAGAAACAAAAGTAAACAAGTGGGACCTGATTAAACTTTAAACCTTTTGCACAGCAAAGGAAACTATAAGCAAGGTGAAAAGACAACCCTAAGAATGGGAGAAAATAATAGCAAATGAAACAACTGACAAAGGATTAATTTCCAAAATATACAAGCGACTCATACAACTCAATACCAGAAAAACAAACAACCCAATCAAAAAGTGGGAAACAGATCTAAACAGACATTTCTCTGAAGAAGACATACAGATGGCTAACAAACACATGAAAAGATGCTCAACATCGCTCATTATTAGAGAAATGCAAATCAAAACTACAATTAGATATCACCTCACATCAGTCAGAATGGCCATCACCAAAAAGTCTACAAACAATAAATGCTGGAGAGGGTGTGGAGAAAAGGGAATGCTCTTGCACTGTTGGTGGGAATGTAGATTGATACAGGCACTATGAAAGACGGTATGGAGATTCCTTAAAAACTAGGAATAAAACCACCATATGATCCAGCAATCCCACTCCTAGGCATATACCCTGAGGAAACCAAAATTGAAAAAGACACATGTATCCCATTGTTCATTGCAGCACTATTTACAATAGCTAGAACATGGAAGCAATGTAGATGTCCATCGGCAGATGAACGGATAAAGAAGCTGTGGTACATATACACAGTGGAATATTATTCAGCCCTAAAAAGGAACGTATTTGAGTCAGTTCTAATGAGGTGGGTGAACCTAGAACCTATTATACAGAGTGAAGTGAGTCAGGAAGAGAAAGATAAATATCATATTCTAACGCATATATGAGAGAAGGAAATGGCAACCCACTCCAGTCTTCTTGCCTAGAGAACTCTGTAGACAGAGGAGCCTAGTGGGCTGCTGTCCATGGGGTCACACAGAGTCAGACATGACTGAAGCAACTTAGCATGCATGCATGCATTGGAGAAGGAAATGGCAACCCACTCCAGCATTCTTGCCTGGAGAATCCCAGGGACAGAAGAGCCTGATGGGCTGCCATCTATGGGGTCGCACAGAGTCGGACACGACTGAAGCAACTTAGCAGCAGCAGCAGCAATGCATATATATGTAATCTAGAAAAACGGCACTGAAGAATTTATTTACAGGGCAACAGTGGAGAAACAGACATAGAGAATAGATTTATGGACATGGGGAGAGAGGAGGAGAGAGTGAGATGTATGGAAAGAGTAACAGGGAAACTTACATTACCATATGCAAAATAGATAGCCAATGGGAATTTGCTGTATGGCTCAGGAAACTCAAACAGGGGCTCTGTATCAACTTAGAGGGGTGGGATGGTAAGGGAGATGCAAGGGAGGTTCAAAAGGGAAAGGATGTATGTATACCTGTGGCTGATTCATGTTGAGGTTTGACAGAAAACAAAAAAATTCTGTAAAGCTACTATCCTCCAATAAAAAAATTAATTTTTAAAAGTAAGATGAACGAATGAAGTGAGAGGGCAATGCAGACATGGAGATACATTGTAAAAACACAAGTAAAATGTTCACTGAAGATTCCAGGTTCGTGTGCAGGACCTGATTTTGCTCCCACCCCTCAGAAATGGCAACTGGCTTGTGGCATTTTTGTATCTTATTGTTCATAATTTGCCCCCATTGGTGCATATGTGAAGTTATTAGTCCCATTTTGCCTTTTGTTGTTCAGGGAGATGTTTGTCCAGGTGGAACCACTGCAATGAAGGGTCCCAGGTCCCAGCCTCTCTCAGGTACATGGGCATTCACTGTACAATTCTTGCAGCTTGGCAAGTTTTCATAATAAAATGATGTTTAAAAATCTTAAAGTACCTTTCTTACAGAAATCTTAGAAACATGGATTTGAAATAGAAGAAAATAAAAGTTACATCTAAGCTCTATGCTCAGAGCTCCTACTAATGTTAGAAAATTTTTAATTATGCTCTACATATTTTTTCTGTATCTTGGGATTATTGACATTGGAGCTGGATTATTCTTTGCTGTGGGAGCCTGTTGTAGGCCCCACCCACTAGAGGCTAGCAGTACCACCCCCCAGATGTGACAATGAAAACACTGTCACACCTCCCACTTCCCCATCCTCACATTGCCCCTCCTCCCCACTGGTAACTTGTGCTCTACATCTGTGAGTCCGCTTCTCTTTTATTATATATTTACCAGTTTTTTTTTGTATTTTTCAGATCCCACTTCTAAGTGATATCATACAGTTTTTATCTTTCTCTGCCTGACTTACTTCACTTAGCATAATGCCCTCCATGTTCATACATGTTGCTGCAAATGGCAAATTTTCATCCCTTTTTATGGCTTAGAAGTATTCCAGGGTGTGTGTATACCACATCTTTTTTCCATTCATCTGTTGATGGACACTCAGGTTACTTCTATATGTTAGCAATTGTCAATAATGCTTCTATGAACTTTGGGATGCATGTATCCTTTCAAATTAGTGTTTTTGATAGTCCACAATAAATGGTTTCTTGAAGGATATGTGATTTCAGATGATGCTGGAGAGATTAAATAAGCCTTGACACATGAAGGAGAATGATGAGTTCCAGAATAAGTGGGCATTAGGGCCAATATTCAGAATTTAGTTCATGGACCAACAACCCAGCCAGGCTGGAAGTGCAAAGTCTGAACAGGGCCAAGAGGGCCAAGGTGTTAGTTTCCATTCTGATTTGCTATTTCTGACCAAAATAAACTTGCAAATTTGCGGGGAGCAGGGGAAGGGATCAGAAGAAGGAAGTCTCTTTTCTTCTGCTTTTTAAAGAAATATCTTAGCTATAGATGTCTTCACATTAGCTATTACTTATAAGCTGCTTTTTGATCAAGTCCTACAAAGATGAAGTTATCAAATCACTGAGCTGATCTCTTCCAGATGGAGGCCCACGTTTGTGAGATGCTGAATGTCCCACCATGGCCTTTCTCTCTGCATTCGCCTCTCGGCCCCAACATATGCCCAACAACAACTTGATCATGCTATATTCTCCACCGAATCTTACTTCCTTCCATCAGAGACCAGATTGATGCCTTTCATTCATAGAAGGCTATTTCTATTTTCTTTTCTTTTAATTAAGTAATTTTTTACATACAAAAAAAAAAGCTGTGCATAATGAATATGTGCAACTCAACGAGTTTGTAGATTCGTACACACTCAGAAGACCATTACTGACGCCAAAATATTGGTTCTCTGTACACAATGCTGATATGAGATACGGAGACAGAGTTTCGAAGGAGAAAGAAAGAGCAGATTTATTCTTTGTCAGGCAAAGAGGGAGTACAGCAAGCTAGTGTCTCAGGAAGTGTTCTCCTCTCTTCAGAGGGAGGGTAATCAAGACATGGAAACCTTTTCAGTCCCTCAGAATATTCTCCAATGTCCCCTTCTGGTCAGTACCATCCTCCCAACCCTGGAATTAACCCATTTCCACCACCACAGATTATTTTTGTCTGTTCTTGAACTTTATATAAGTAGACTTTTACCATCTGTTGTCTCTTCAATTGCTCTTCTTTTGTTAATCATTGTCTATTAGATTTATCCATGTTGGGGCATGTAGCTGTGCTTTGTCCTTTTTCATTGGTATATGGGATTCCATTCCATGAATATGTCCCAATCTACTTATCCATACATATCTGTTGGTGTACTTGGGTACTCATTTCTTTTGGGAATATGCCTAGGAGTGAAATCACACACACACAGCAAAAAGTATATACAGATAACAATAGATAGGGATAAAGATCACAGAGATGCAGTAGATATGGACAAATAATGTTCCAAAGTTTTTATACCAGCATTTAGTGTTTTCCCCACATTTAAAAAATAACATGCACTGAGAAATGGGGTGCTTTAATTATGTGCTGTCTGGTTACCATACTCACTTCCTAGATACTGATGGGTATTTTTTCTAAGACTAGATTATTTAGCTCTGTAAGGGTGGCACCCTGATGCATGTTGCTGCAAAAACCCACTTCCCCCATTTTCTTCCTGTAGTAACTAGCAGAGCTCAGGGTGCAAACAAATGATGAATGTGTGTTTGCTTGCTAATATAACATGCAGTATGACATTCCAGTTTCACAGACATCATCTTTATAGACCAGTTGAACTTAAAAATATAAGATGAACTGTAAGTATTTATTATGTATTTAGGCAAATATAGATTAAAATGGAAATGCACAAAGCAATGCTAGACATTGTTCACTGATATGGGTGTTTTATGCATGAACATATGTTGAGATGCATATGTATTTGGATGCATATAATAAACATATGTGTGAAAATCAGAAAGGAAGGATATATGCTAAATAAATACTATTTGCCGCCTTGGGGGAATGGGAAGAAAAACAGAACCTAGGGTTGGAGAGTCAAAGGGAGTCATTGGATCTGTCAAAAGTTATTTTCTTTGTTTAAAATCCCAAAATGAATATAATAAAATGTTGCTAATTAAGACCCAAATTGAATATAATAAAATGCTGCTGTTGTTGCTGCTTAGTTGCTAAGTAGTGTTTGACTCTTTTGCAACCCCATGAACTGTATAGCCCGCCAGGCTTCTCTGTCCGTAGGATTCTCCAGGCGAGAATACTGGAGTGGGTTGCCATTTCCTCCTCCAGGGGATCTTCTCAACCCAGGGATTGAACTTGGGTCTCCTGCATTGGCAGGTGGATTCCTTACCACCAAGTCACCAGGGAAGCACAATAAAATGTTACTAATTGTCCTTTCTAGGTGATGGGTATATAAGTGTTTGATATAATACATAGTAATTCTTTGGTTTTAATTTTTTCTTTAAAAAAAAAACGATTTTTTTTTCAAGAAAAAGATCAGAATTTGGTTGATTTAGCAAGAGACTAAAGATTGAGATTTCATGAATCCGAATTAAGTGGTTCTTTCTTTCCTCCTTTGGCTCTCTGTTCCTTCATTTCTCAAATATTCTCAAATATTTATTGAGCTCCAACTAATCTGTTAATTTGCCTTGGGAATACGAATGCTATTCCTGTTTCTAAGGCATTACACAGGAGAGAGAAGTGAAGGAGACGCTCGGTGTCTACGGAGATGTTACTCCTGGGGGTACGTGGGTGCTGGCTACATCGGTACTATCATCACATTTCTATAAATCTGAAACAGTTCTCTTTTACTGAAGTATAGTTGATGTACAATGTTGTGTTAGTTTCTGGTGTATATATCTATCCTTTTGCAGGTTCTTTTCCATTATAGGTTGTTACAAGATACTGAATATAGCTCCCTGTGCTGTACAATAGGTTCTTGATGTTCATTTTATATATAATAGTATGTACCTATTAATCCCAAACACTTAATTTATTCCTCCACCCTCCCCTTTCCCACTTGGTAACCATAAGTTTGTTTTCAGTGTCTGTGAATCTGTTTCTGTTTTGTAAATAAATTCACTTGTATCGTTTTTTTATAGATTCCACATAGAGACAATGTCATATGATATTTATCTTTGTTTGACTTACTTCACTTAATATGAGAATCTATAGGTCCATCCATGTTGCTACAAATGGCATTATTTCATTCTTTTTTATGGCTAATGGTCCACTGTCTACATGTATTACATCTTTGATATCCATTCACCTGTGGATGGATATTTAGGTTGCTTCCATATTTTGACTGTTGTAAATAGTGCTGCTATGGGATTTCTTTGGAAGGAATGATGCTAAAGCTGAAACTCCAGTACTTTGGCCACCTCATGCAAAGAGTTGACTCACTGGAAAAGACTCTGATGCTGGGAGGGATTGGGGACAGGAGGAGAAGGGGACGACAGAGGATGAGCTGGCTGGATGGTAACACCGACTCGATGGACGTGAGTCTCAGTGAACTCCGGGAGTTGGTGATGGACAGGGAGGCCTGGCGTGCTGCGATTCATGGGGTCGCAAAGAGTCGGACAGGATTGAGCGACTGAACTGAGCTGAACTGATGAACATTACAGTGCATGGATCCTCTCACTACAGAGCGAGAGGAAGTCATGGAGGAAGTTAGAACATGAGACATTCTCAGGACTCTTGTCCACTCCCTCCCACCCGGCTGGTGGAGCAGGTGCCGAGCAATCTATATAATTTGTCAGGTGCAGAAACAGAAGGAATCTCTTTCAGAATGAACTGGCAGATACCATCCCAAACAGGGTCCCCAATAAGGCAGACTGACAAAAGAACAAAAAGATGGTTCTGAAACATCCAGAGCAATGTCAGTGGTGACACTGACAAGAGTAGGATTGTTGGGTCGTATGGTAGGTCTGTTGTTAATTTTTTAAAAGAACTTCCGTATTGTTCTCCATAGTACTACACCAACTGATATTCTTATGAATAGTGTAAGAAGGTTCCTTTTTCTCCACACCCTCTCCAGCATTTGTTATTTGTAGACTTTTTAATGATGGCCATTCTGACCATCATTAGAATGATGAGGTAATACCTCATTATAGTTTTGCTTTGTACTTCTCTAATAATTAGCAATGAGGAGCACCTTCTGAAACAGTTCTTTTAAAATTATGTTAATTATGTGAAGTGAAGGATGTGTTAAATAATCTGATGGTAAACATTTTGCAGTTGTATATGTGTCAAATTATCACACGATTTACTTACACAACATGTAAGTAAACTTAAGCTTAGACAGTATTATATGCCAATTGCACTGCAATGAAGCTGGAAAAAAGTCATTCATGGTCTCTACTCCCTTTCTCTTCTAATTCTGGCTTCTGGCTGATGTTACATCACTGACACTGCTCTGGATATTTCAGAAGCATCTTTTTGTTCTTTTGTCAATCTGCATTATTGGGGACCCTGTTTGGGATGGTATCTGACAGTTCATTCTGAAAGAGATTCCTTCTGCTTCTGCACCTGCCAAATTATATCGATTGCTCCACAAATGCTCCACCACCTGGGCGGGAGAGAGTGGACAAGAGTCCTGAGAATGTCTTATGTTCTAACTTCCTCCATGACTTCCTCTCGCTCTGTACTGTCTTTGTCTGACCTTGGTGTGGGGGTGGGGGAGAGGTCAAAAGAACTGCTTGTATGTGATATTGTATTATGTCAAGGTCACCTGAATAACTTTTGAAATTTAAAAAAAAAATCTTCAATTTGGGGACTACCATCTGACCCAGCAATTTCACTCCTGGGTATATATCTAAAAAAATTTAAATGCTAATTTGGAAAGATACATGTACCCCAATGTCTGTAGCAGCACCATTTAACAATACCAAGACATGGAAGCAATGAAAATGCCCATCAACAGATAAATGGATAAAGAAGATGTAGTATACTTATATAATGGAATATTAGCCATAAAAGTGAATAAAATAATGCCATTTGTAGCAAAGTGAATAGACCTAGAGACTGTCATACTAAGTGAAGTAAGCCAGACAGAGAAAGGCAAATATCATATGATACCATTTACATGTGGAATCTTAAAAGAGGGTACTGCTGCTGCTGCTAAGTCACTTCAGTCGTTTCCGACTCTGTGTGACCCCATAGACGGCAGCCCACCAGGCTCCGCCATCCCTGGGATTCTCCAGGCAAGAACACTGGAGTGGGTTGCCATTGCCTTCTCCAATGCATGAAAGTGAAAAGTGAAAGTGAAGTCGCTCAGTCGTGTCCAACTCTTAGCGACCCCATGGACTGCAGCCCACCAGGCTCCTCCATCCATGGGATTTTCCAGGCAAGAGTACTGGAGTGGGGTGCCATTGCATTCTCTGAAAAGAGGGTACCGGCTCACACATACCAAAAACAAACTTATGGTTACCAAAAGGGAAAGGCAGTAAGGAGGGATAAATTAGGAGTTTGGGATCAGCGTATACAGACTACTAAACTTATGGTTACCAAAAAGGAAAGGCAGGAAGGAGGGATAAATTGGGAGTTTGGGGTCAGCATATACAGACTACTATATATAAAATAGATTTTAAAAAAAAGGACCTACTGTACAGCCCAGAGAACTATATTCAATATTTTGTAATAACCTATATGGGAAAAAAACCTGAAAAAAGAATATGCATGCATGCAGGCTAAATCGCTTCAGTCGTGTCCAACTCTTTGCAACTCTATGGGCTGTAGACTCCCAGGCTCCTCTGTTCATGGGATTTCCCAGCAAGAATACTGAAGTGGGTTGCCTTTTCCTTCTGCATGGGATCTTTCCGACCCAGGGATCTAACCTGCATCTCTTATGTCTCCTGCATTGGCAGGTAGGTTCTTTACTACTAGCACTATCTGGGAAGCCCAAGGGGTGGGGATTATATATATATATATAATAGATATATATAACCAAATCACTTTGCTGTACACCTGAAACTAACATAACATTGTAAATCAAGTGTAATTAAATTGAAAAAAGATGTGATATATTTATATATATTACATATCATATATATATACATAATGGAATATACAATGAGCTGGACTTCACTGATGGTCCAGTGGTTAAGAATCCAGTGGTTAAGCCTTGCAATGCAAGGGACACGGGTTTGATCCCTGGTCGGGTTTGATCCCACATGCTGCAGAGCAACTAAGCCAGTGTGCTCTAACTACTGAAGCCCGTGCACCTAGAGCCTGTGCTTCAAAACAGGAGAAGCCACCACAGTGAGAAACCCTTGCACCACAATGAAGGGTAGCCCCTGCTCACCACAACTAGAGAAAGCCCATGTGTAGCCACAGAGATCTACCACAGCCAATAAATAAATAAGTCTTTAAAAGCATACAATGCGATATTAGCTATAAAAAAAACCCCCAAATGTGGCATTAGCAGTAAGATGATGAATAGGTGGATGAGTTTTAGGGCTCATGAGTGAATATGCTCTGTGTGAGACTATAATGATGGACACAGATCATTACACAATTATCTAAACCCTTGGAATGCACAACACCCAGAGTGAACCCTAACTGGTGAACTATGGATTTGGGGTGACCATGATGTATTGATGCAGATTCATCAGTTTTAACAAATGTACCGCTGTGGGTGGGCCAGTCAGGGAGCCTCTGCCTGTGTGCAGGTGGCAGGGAATTCTCTATACCCATCGCTTGGTTTTTCTGTGAACCTAGAACTGCTCTAAAAAAATCAATATTTTCTTTAGAAGTCACCTATATCTACAGAATGGTAGAAATAATACACTGACTTTTCCAGCTAGGTACACTTTGATTACCTATCCTGTTCATTCTCCTAAACATTATATGTGGTAAAAACATCGCATGTGGGGAAACAGGTGAGCATAAAAAACTCAGGTTTTTCTTTTTTCTTTTCTTTCTTTTCATAATGAGCGAGTGAAACAACGAACCTCATCAATTTTGCTTGAAGACACATACTCACACACATCACGCCAAACTTTGTCATTATATAGATAGATAGATAGATAGAAGTGGGGCTTCTCTGGTGGTTCTAGGGTAAAGAATTCACCTGCCAATGTGGGTGACGTAGTCTTGGTACCAATTTTGGTATTTACCAATATACATATACATATACATATCATATACTAATATATATAGTAGTAGTATCATCCTGGCTATGATGATGACTTGCAAGATGATTTTCCAAAACTGGTATTAAACTTTTTAGCACTGTAAGGACAGGCAAGTTTACACTGGCATACACACAATCATACACCACCCCACCCCCAATTCTGTGAGGCTTTGATAACAGAACACATATTTAGATTGTAAATTGAGCTAAGAACATGAGGGCAGGTCAGGACTACATTTTTTGTCATGAGAGAAAATTTGTAAGTCATCCAGTTCCCATGATAAGTCTTTATTATATTTTTTTAAACCTGCATTGTTTTGAATAATAGGGAAAGTTCATTTCAAAACTTAAATGACATACCATATATATGCATTCATCTGATATATGTATATGTGTATGTGTGTCTTGATGAAGGTGAAAGTGAAAAATCTGACTTAAACCTCAACATTCAAAAAACTAAGATCATGGCATCTGGTCCCATCACTTTATGGCAAATAAATGGGAAAACGGTGGAAACAGTGACAGACTTTTTTCTTGAGTTCCAAAGTCACTGCAGATGGTGACTGTGGCTGTGAAATTAAAAGATGCATGCTTCTTGGAAGAAAAGCTATGACAAGCCTTAAACAGCATATTAAAAAGCAGAGACATCACTTTGCCAACAAAGGTCCATATAGGCAAAGCTGAGAGTTGGACCATAAAGAAAACTGAGCACTTAAGAACTAATGCTTTTGAACTGTGATGCTGGAGGAGACTCTTGAGAGTCTCTTGGACTGCAAGAAGATCAAACAAGTCAATCCTAAAGGAAATCAACCCTGAATATTCATTGGAAGGACTGATGCTGAAGCTGAAGCTCCAACTCTCTGGCCACCTGATGCAAGGAGCCAACTCGTTGGAAAAGACCATGACGCTGAGAAAGATTGAAAGCAGAAGGATAAGGGGACGACAGAGGATGAGATGGTTGGATGGCATCACTGATTCAATGGACATGAGTTTGGGCAAACTCTGGGAGATGGTGAAGGACAGGGAAACCTGGTGTGCTGCAGTCCAAGGGGTCCCAAAGAGTCTGACAAGAGAACACGACTTAGCGACTGAACAACAACAAAAGTTAAGCCATGCTAGCCTGGACTATCTTTGAGCATGGTAGCTTAGTAATTTTGTAACTGTATGTACAAGTTTAAGGCAACATTTTCTGTACAAAGTGTTCCTTTTTCCTCCATCTGATACATCACAGCAAATAATTCAGGGTGATAGAACAAATCACATTGTGAATGAAAAATATTGCCTGCCACTTCAGTAAACAAAGGGTATTGCAGCCATCCAGATGGTGAGCCCTGATGGAACTCAGGGTAAAAAAAGACAGGATGCCCGGCATCAAGCCCTCAGCCACTGCAGACAACCTCTAAGAGGAAACTCGGGAAGAGAAAGCACAGGTAAGCCGAGGTGCCTGTCAAAGGAATGATTTCCATGAGCCCAGACTCTTGCATCTTCCCATACCTAGAAAAGCGCTAAATTTCTTAACTTCAGATATCTGGTTTTCTTTAATTAACAGTAACCTTTTGATGTTCCAAGGCTTCCCTGATAGCTCAGTTGGTAAAAAGTCCACCTGCAATGTAGGAGACTCCAATTCGATTCCTGGGTCAGGAAAATCCGCTGGAGAAGGGATAGGCTATTCACTCCAGTATTCTTGGGCTTCCCTGTGGCTCAGCTGGTAAAGAATCTGCCTGCAGTGTGGGAGACCTGGGTTTGATCCCTGGGTTGGGAAGATCCCCTGGAGAAGAGAAAAGCTACCCACTTGGCCTGGAGAATTCCATGGGATTGCAAAGAGTTGGACACGACTGAGCGACTTTCACTTTAAGTCACTTTTGATGTTCCATCTACCTGGTTTTTATTGCAAAAACTCCTATGTATCTTGGGTCCTGCCCTTGCCTCTTTGGAGCAGTCTCTCAAAGTTATTTGAGATTTTCCACCAAATAAAACTTAACTCTCAACTTTCATTTTTAAAAAAATGTGTATTTATTTTTGGTTGCACTGGGTCTCTGTTGCTTCCTGAGTTTTCTCTAGTTGTGGCAAGCAGGGGCTACTCTCTAGTTGCGGTGCACAGGCTTCTCAAAGCAGTGGTTTCTTTTGTTGCAGAGCACAGGCTCTAGGCACCCATGCTCAGTAGTTGCGGTGCACAAGCTTAGTTGCCCTACGGCATGTGAAATCTTCCTGGATCAGGGATCAAACCCATGTCCCCTGCCCTGGCAGGCAGATTCTTAACCACTGGGCCACCAGGGAAGCCCGACTCTCTCAAATTTTAGGCTGGACATTTTTTTAAATTCAACATCATTGACCTGAATTTATATATCCTACATCCCTGTAGTTATAAATTACGCTTATCACAATAGCCCCTGGATAGTTTTCTATCAAGGAAGTTTTTAAATGGAAGGATTATTTAATGATTAAATCTGGAGAGTTAGTGCCAAATTGTCCTCCTGAAAAATATTTTGTTTTATGCAAGTTCCATCTATGTAAATTTGAAATTGCATAATATAAACAAATCACTCTATGTGTACACATTTTGAAACCATGTGAATTTCCCTAAATTTTAACTTTTCAAGGAAGAGAAAGTGTGAAAGTGTTTAGTCTTTCAGTTGTGTCCGACTCTTTGTGACCCCATGGACTGTAGCCCACCAGGCTCCTCTATCCATAGAATTCTCCAGGCAACGATATCGGAGTGGCTTGCCATTTCCTTCTCCAGGGGATCTTCCCAACCCGGGGATCTAACCCGCATCTCTTATGTCTTCTGCTTCGCAGGCAGATTCTTTATCCACTGAGCCATAGGAGAAGCCAGCTTTTCAAGAGAAATTACATAATTTCAAAGCTGGGAGAGGAAGTGATTTGTATACTCTGGTTATATTGCTACCACATGGAGGAGATATTTGAGCCCCCTAAGTAGAAAAGGGATACAGTCCTTTGTCTATGACCTTAAAAATGCACACAAAATCTCTTCAAATGAATTATGGTGACTCTTGGCTGCTATTTTAACATTTACTATTGTTACAATTTTTGTTTAGTTTTAAAATTATTTTAAAATTATATTTATGTAAAAGTCCATTTTATTTCTCAGTAAAGCTTTTATTTTTTTTAACTTTTTATTTGGTATAGGATTTTAACAAATTAACAACATTGCAATAGCTTCAGGCAAACAGCAAAGGGACTCAGCCATACATGTACATGTGTCCATTCTCTCCCAAACTTCCTTCCCATCCATGCTGACACATAACATTGAGCAGAGTCCTGTGTGCTATACAGTAGGTCCTTATTGGTCATCCATTTAAAATACAGCAGTATGTACGGGCAACCATGGTCTCCCCCCGTGGCTCAGCAGTTAAGAATCTGCCTGCAATGCAGGAACCACAGGAGACACAGGTTCAATCCCTGGGTTGGGAAGATCCCTTGGAGGAGGGCATGGCAAACCACTGTGGTATTCTTGCCTGGAGAATTCCTATGGACAGAGCAGCTTGGCAGACTACAATTCATAGGGTAGCAAAGAGCGGACACAACTGAGAAGACTTAGCATGCATGCGCAACCATAAGTTCAAGCTGGTTTTAGAAAAGGCAGAGCAACCAGAGATCAAATTGCCAACATCCACTGGATCATCGAAAAAGCAAGAGAGCTCCAGAAAAAACATCTATTTCTGCTTTATTGATTATACCAAAGCCTTTGACTATGTGGATCACAATAAACTGTGGAAAATTCTGAAAGAGATGGGAATACTAGACCACCTGACGTGCCTCTTGAGAAATCTGTATGCAGGTCAGGAAGCAACAGTTAGAACTGGACATAGAACAACAGACTGGTTCCAAATAGGAAAAGGAGTACGTCAAGGCTGTATATTGTCACCCTGCTTATTTAACTTATATGCAGAGTACATCATGAGAAACCCTGGGCTGGAAGAAGCATATGCTGGAATCAAGATTGCCGGGAGAAATATCAATAACCTCAGATATGCAGATGACACCACCCTTATGGCAGAAAGTGAAGAGGAACTAAAAAGCCTCTTGATGAAAGTGAAGGTGGAGAGTGAAAAAGTTGGCTTAAAGCTCAACATTCAGAAAACGAAGATCATGGCATCCGGTCCCATCACTTCATGGGAAATAGATGGGGAAACAGTGTCAGACTTTATTTTTGGGGGCTCCAAAATCACTGCAGATGGTGATTGCAGCCATGAAATTAAAAGACGCTTACTCCTTGGAAGGAAAGTTATGACCAACCTAGATAGCATATTGAAAAGCAGAGACATTACTTTGCCAACAAAGGTCCGTCTAGTCAAGGCTATGGTTTTTCCAGTGGTCATGTATGGATGTGAGAGTTGGACTGTGAAGAAAGCTGAGCACTGAAGAATTGATGCTTTTGAACTGTGGTGTTGGAGAAGACTCCTGAGAGTCCCTTGGACTGCAAGGAGATCCAACCAGTCCATTCTAAAGGACATCAGTCCTGAGTGTTTTTGGAAGGAATGATGCTAAAGCTGAAACTCCAGTACTTTGGCCACCTCATGCGAAGAGTTGACTCACTGGAAAAGACTGTGATGCTGGGAGGGATTGGGGGCAGGAGGAGAAGGGGATGACAGAGGATGAGATGGCTGGATGGCATCACTGACTCGATGGACGTGAGTTTGAGTGAACTCCGGGGGCTGGTGATGGAGAGGGAGGCCTGGCGTGCTGCGATTCATGGGGTCGCAAAGAGTCGGACGGGACTGAGCGACTGAACTGAACTGAAGTCTGTAAATCTGTTTCTTTTTTGTAAGTAAGTTAATTTGTATCAGTTCTTTTTAGATTCCACATATAAGAGATGTCATAATAAAGATATTTCTCTTTCTCTGCCTGACTTACTTCACTCAGTATGGCAATCTAGAGGTCCATCCATGTTGCTACAAATGGCATTATTTCATTCTTTTTAACAGCTGAGTAATATTCCATTGTATAAATGTTGGTTTTGTTTTTTTAACTGGAATACAGTTGATTTACAATGTCGTGTTCGCTTCTACTGTACAGTAAAGTGAATCATTTATATGTATACATATATTTGCCATTTTTTAAGATTCTTTCCCCATGTGGGCTATTATAGAGTATTGAATAGAGTTCCCTGAGCTGTACAGTAGGTCCTTATTAGTTAAGGACACACTAATGTCATTTCACTAATTATTACCTGGCAATTTTTTTGTAGCTCCACTGTTCCCTTTTTCCTCTCTGCCTACCTTTATGAATAGATGATTTTCCAAGGTGGTATACAGTGATTCCATTTTTTGTGTGTGTGTGAATCTACTATACGTTTTTGCTTTTGTGGTTACCCCAAGGCTTCCATAAAACATCTTACAGCTAAAATCATCCATTTTAAGTTGATAGCAACTTAACCCCAGGGCTTCCCTGATACTCAGTTGGTAAAGAATCCGCCTGCAATGCGGAAGACCCTGGTTTGATTCTTGGGTCGGGAAGATCCACTGGAGAAGGGATAGGCTACCCACTCCAGTATTCTTGGGCTTCTCTTGTGGCACAGCTGGTAAAGAATCCACCTGCAATGTGGGGAATCCCTGGGTTGGGAAGATTTCCTGGAGAAGGGAAAGGCTGCCCATTCCAGTATTCTGGCCTGGAGAATTCCATGGACTGTATAGTCCATGGGGTTGCAAAGGAACTGAGTGACTTCTATTTTCACTAACCCCAATCACACATAAAAGCTACACTCTTCTCTCCTTTTTTGTCTTTGATATCACAATTACAATCTCTTTTTATATTTTGTATTTGTTAACAAATTAAGGTAGCTACAGTTATTTTTAATATCTCATCCTTTAACCTTTACTAAGACTAAGTTGTTAACACACGGCCATATTATAGCATTATATATGGTGTATGCTCAGTCTTGTCTGACTCTGTGACCCCATGGACTGTAGCCCACCAGGTTCCTCTGTCCATGGGATTTCCCAGGCAAGAATACTGGAGGGGGTTGCCATTTCCTTCTCCAGGGGATCTTCCCAACCCAGGGATCGAACCTGAGTTTCTTATTTCTCTTGCATTGGCAGGCGGGTTCTTTACCACTAGTGCCCCTGGGAAGCCTGTTATAATTACAGTATTGGGGTATTCTGAATTTGACTATATGCTTAACTTTACAGTATGTTCTACACTTTCTTTTTTAATGAATCATAATTGTACTGTCATTACAATTTAAAATTGTTTTGGAAACATTGTCTGGTCACCAAGTTATCCATGCACTTAATAATTCTAATGTTGAAACACACACCTAAAACCCAACATGTTTGGAAACGAATTTAGAAACAGTAGAACAGAATAAATCAGATCAAATTACTGATGTGATATGCCTCACGGTTTTAGTTTGGGAGCATTTATACCAGGACATGGAGATTGTAGGGTAAAGGAGTTAGAGAAAGCGAGGCTCGGAAAAAGAATGAGACCGGCACTCTACAGGAACAGATCACCTTTAATGAGGCGAGAAGGGGCAACAGTCAGATTATCGAGCTGCTGCACTTACCCAAGAAAAGAGTAAGTACATATAGGCATGTATGTGGAAAGCTGTTGTCTTAAGGGGGCCTGTTCTTCTCCAAGGTTGTTCAGAGTAGTTATCTCTTAAACGGCTGGGGCAAGGAATTTTGGAGATCGGCCAGAGGCTGGACCGGCTGGGAGCTGGGCATAATCAACCTTAATGTCCATTTTTTCTCGGGGTGAGAGAGTTCTTTGTTTTGCGTAGAATGGTGGGGAGGACCTGGAGGGGAATTTTAATTCCAGACTATTTTGAGCCATGTAACTTTTCTTCATTCCAGGCCCTAAGGAATATATATAAAAAGAGAAAGAGAGATGGACGCAGTTAATGTTTAGGGCTTCTTCATGCTGATAAATGAGGATCAGGGGTTTGTGGTCTGGGAGGAAGGAAGTCTAAGGCCCGTAGTGTTGATTTTTATTCTAGCCATCAGAGTCTCAAACAAAAGAACAATCTTGACTTGGTCTTGGGAAATGGCTCAGATTCGGCCTTGGAGGAATTTCTGGAAAAGATTAAACAAATAAGGCCCAAAGGTGAGTAGGAGGATGATAAAAATGAATGGTCTGAGAAGGGGTACAAGTTATAAAAGGTTTCCTGTAGCCACAGGGTGGAGATGTAATCTTCAATGTGTTTGAGTGTGGATCCTTGAGGACTCATGACCCAGATATCTGCCAGAAGTTGTTCCAGGAATAATTGTAGCCGTGAAACAGACAGGCTCATCTGTTGCCAGTTGGGGCTGGTGGAAGCTGTGAGAATTTTAGAGTTGTAGGGTCTGTGTGAGAAACTAGATAAGTATTAGTCTGGCAAGCATTTTCATCATTGGGCTGCATAACCTTTTTTTTTTTTTTTTAAACAGGGTGATGTGTACCCAAGGGGTGATTTTTTTTTTTTTTAATTTTGTAGTGGTAGGGGTCAGCAGAATTACTATGTAGGGTCCTTGTCATTTTGGGGTTACATCTGAGTGGGACGGAACTGTCATATAGACTTTGTCTCCTATTTGAAGGGATGGGTATGGAAGATTGGGGTGTGGTCGAGGGAGTAAGTTATCCATATGTTGCCAAAGGGCATTTCGTATCTGGGCAACTAAAGGAAAAGGAAGGTGGGAAGGCAGTTTGGGACTGTCCTGGGAAGGGGGTAGACCCAAAGGTATTATGGGCCTCCCATACATGGCCTCAAATGGACTGATATTTAAGGGATTTTTTTTTTTTTTTTTTTTGGTAAGGCCCGGACCTTTAAGAGGGGTAAAGGGAGGAGTTTAGATCGGTCTTGATGAAGTTTGATTGTTAATTTGGTCAGAGTTTCTTTTAGGACTTGGTTGGCTCTCTCAACCTTATCAGAAGACCGGGAATGATAAGGAATGTGAAGCCTCCAAGGAACTAGAAGGGCTCATGCAATATTTTGGGTGATTTGGGATGTGAACTCGGGCCTGTTGTCAGACTGGAAGGAGGAAGGTATTCCAAACCTTGGGAGGATTTCAGTAAGAATAAGCTGAGCCACAGTAGGGGCTCATTTGTTAGTAGTCGGGAAAGCTTCAATCCATCCAGAAAATGTATCTACGAGGACTAGGAGAAATTTAACCCTTTTTACGGGTGGCATGTGGGTGAAATCTATCTGTCAGTCTTGTGCAGGAAGATGTCCACGAATTTGGTGGGTGGGGAAAGGAGGGAGTCAAATGTTAGGATTTGTCTACTGAGAAATGGCACAAGTTTGGGTCAGATTATTTAAATAAGTCACATCATCCTTAGTTTAATAAAGTTCTGAAGGAAAGCCTTAAGTACTTTTGCAGAGGGGTGGAAAAAGGAATGTAAATATGAAAGTAATGTGTGGGTGTTAGGTTCCCCAATTTGGGCGATAGTAAAGGCAGGACTAACAGAGGCGGCCTGTTGTTGAAATGGCAACCCACTCCAGTATTCTTGCCTGAAAAATCCCATGGACAGAGGAGTCTGGTGGGCTAGACTCCACAGGTAGCAAAGAGTCGCCACGACTGAGCGACTTCACTATAAAAGGAGATAGGACTGTATCGCTGATGTCTCTGGCAGTGTATTACAGCAGCTTGTTTTGGGAGCTGAGCTGCATGGAGGAGTTCAGAAATAAAAGAAGCATTGAGAATGGGTGTGTCTTTCTAAGAGAGGAATCTCTTTTCTCTCCAGATTATAATGTTAGAATGTAATATGTTATAGACAT
>NW_011495051.1:5526496-5535926 GCF_000754665.1 Bison bison bison | reverse complement strand
GGGCTTGTTTTTGGGCAGTGCCATCTATGAACCAGGATGGGACTTTGGAGTCAGTAAGGGGCTGATCAGTTATGTGTTCAAAGGGATTAAGTGTCACATCTAAAGTCTGAACACAGTCATGAAATAGGTGTTCTGCTTCTGGATCTGGTGTAGGGAGTAAGCTAGCAGGATTGAGAGGTTTACAAGGCATAAAAGAAAGGGATGGGCCAAGGAGGTGTGGGTGAGGATTTGTAGTTGAGCAGGGGGCAGAGAAAGGAAAGCCCGATGAGAGAGTAAATCTTTGAAGGAATGAGGTGAGCATACAGTTAGAGGAGCATTTCGGGTTAGTTTTTGGGCTTCAGGTATTAAGAGGGTGGTTGCAGCTAAGGCCTGGAGACAAGGTGGCCATCCGAGCGTGATGAGATCGAGTTGTTTAGATAAGCTGTTTAGATAAGCTAGGGGCCCTGTAAGTCTCCCCTTTTTTTGGCCCAGAATCTCTAAGGCATGTCCTTGTCGAAAATGTACAAAAAGGAAGAAAGGCTTGGTGTAATCAGGTAAGTAAAGAGAAGGGGCCTGTAGTAAATGTTTGATAAGAGTCTGTATTGGGGTGTGGAGAGAGGTGGGGGCCAATAAGGGTTCATTCAAGTTATTTCGAGTAGCTTGGTAGAGAGGTTTTGTGTGGAGGGCAAAATTTGGGACCCATATTTGGAAGAAGTTTAATAGACCTAATAGAGAAAGAAGTTTTCTCTTGGTTTGGGGCCTGGGGGTCTGTGTCAAGGCTCGAAATCTCTGAGTTGGGATTATTTTGGATGTGGGAGTGAGAAGTAATCCCATGTGATCAGCAATGGTGGAAGTAATTCGTGCTTTGGAGAGTGAGACTCTGTAGCCACAGTCGCCTAGGGCATTTAATACTGTCGCAGTGTGGACCAGGCAGTTATGACGAGAGGAACAATAAATCATGTACATATTGGAGTCAGGTAGTAGAACCTAGGTCTAAAGTTTGTAGGTCTCTTTGGAGGGCTTGACCGAAAAAATGAGGGCTATCTCTAAACTCCTGTAAAATGGTCTAAGTTAACTGTTGAGACTGATATGTATCTGAATGTCTGCTGCTGCTAAGTTGCTTCAGTCGTCTCCAACTCTGTGCAACCCCATAGATGGCAGCCCACCAGGCTCCCCCATCCCTGGAGCTGTCTAGGTGAAGGCAAATAGGGGCTGTGAGGAGTAGTGTAGGGTATAGTAAAGAAATCATCTTTGAGGTCTAAAACCATGAAATAGAGTGTGTCAGGGGGAATACGTGAGAGAAGGGTGTAGGGTTAGTGACCACGGAGTGTACAGGTATTATGGCCTCATTGACCTTGTGAAGATCTTGGACTAGACACCATGAGTGGGGTCCCTTTTTGACTGCCAGTATAGGAGTATTATGAGGAGAACAGATAGGCTGCAAAAGGCTGGTTTTGAGCAGTCGGGAGATTATTGGTTTAAGTCCTTGTTGGGATTCTGTGATCAGGGTATATTGAGTTTGGGTTATTATTTGAGAGGGATTTTTAAGAAAGACCTGCATAGGGAATGGTGTCTGGCTACTGATGGGGCTTCGGTGCCCCAGACCTGAGGATCTATCGGGGAAAGGTCAGGGGGCAGGTTTTGGGGGTGAGGGCTGGCCAGGGGTTCAGGTGCCATTTGAATGCAAAGAAGTGATATGGGATCTAAAAATGGGAAGTTTTAGCTTAGCCAGAAGATCACATCCGATCACTGTCACTGGGCATTGAGGAACTATTATAAAAGAATGTGTTAGTGTTGTTTTGCCAAAGGAATAAAGGAGAGGAGGGGTTATTTTGGGATAGAAAGGGATGTCTGAGACTCATATGATGGCCACTTTTGAAGGTTGGAGAGGGCCCTTAAAGGAGGTTAAAAGTGAAAAGGCCACTCCAGTGTTAGAAATGAGACTTTGTGTCTGGCCACCATGCCAATTACCTGAAGCTTTGAGTCTATCTGTATGGGGTGGACTTGGGGTTTGGAGCTTGAGCTCCATCACTGGAATAACCCAGGCATGATTGGATCATCTCTCACCTAATTCGAGGAACCATGGTCTGGGATGCCAGGGCCTCCCTGAGTCTGGTTCCTGGCCCATTGTTGTTGGGCCTGGGGTGGACCCCAAGATTTGGTGGGTAGTGTCTGAGAACAATCTATTTTCCAGTGGACCCGTTGTTTGCAGGTGGGGCAGGGTTTGGTGGGTGAAGGAAATGGCAACCCACTCCAGTGTTCTTGCCTGGAGAACCCCAGGGACGGGGGAGCCTGGTGGGCTGCCGTCTATGGGGTCGCAAAGAGTCAGACACGACTGAAGCAACTTAGCAGCAGCAGCAACAGCAGCAGGGGTTTCGGCAGGACTTAGCCCAGTGTCCTGTTTGGTTACATCTGAAGCAGGGACCTGGAGAGTAGTTTCCTATGGGTGGGCTGAGGTTGATGGGCCAAAGGGGTTGATTTTTTCCCTTGGATAGCTGCAGCGAATAAAGCATATGTGGCCTTTTTTTTTTTTTTTTTTTTTTTTTTTTTTCTTTTTCTTTTTTTGCTTCTTCCTTCCTATTGTTGAAAACTTTAAAGGCTAATTTTAGGAGATCTCACTGAGGGGATTTAGGGCCCTTTTCTAACTGGCATAGTTTTCAGCGAATATTGGGGGCTAACTGGCTTATGAACTGGACATGTAGGTACAGAAGTCCGGCGGGGGTGGAAATATCTAGATTAGTGTATTTTTGGACTGCCTCAGTAAGCCATGAAAGAAAAAGGGCAGTATTTTTATCTTTTTCTTGAGTCACTTTCCTAATCTTATTGTAATTATTAACGTGAATGTGAGAGCTTTTTAGCATTGCTTCTAGTAAACAAATGATCATATGATGTAGGTACCAGATGTTGGCATTGCCTGCTTGATATGTCCACAGTGGTTCAGTTAAAGGGACTGCATCATCAATCACCAGATTTGTCCTATCTTGGTTATGGAGCTGATCAGCAGGAGTTCAGGCTGCCTGTCATATCCATTTCTTTCCATCAGGGGTTAAAGTGGCATTTAGGATGTAATAAAGATCATTTTAGGTTAAATGATATGCTTGTGTAAGGCGGAGGAATTTTTTTATGTATCTAGTAGGATTTTCTGAAAAGGATTCCAATTTTTCTTCAGTGTGGCTCATATCAGAAATTGAGAAAGGTGCATGAACCTGTGTAGGGCCCTCTGGTCCCACTGCCTCTCTGAGAGGAAATGTGTTTGCTTCGGGTCCTGGCCGATGGAGGGGGCTGGAAATCTCTTTGGGGGTTCTGGAGTCATCGCCTTCTGTTTCGGAGGAGGAAGGGCTAGAGGATGGGGTCTCGTCTCCGGAAGCTTTTTCTCCGGGGCGGTAGGAAGGAGGCTCATCTGCTGGGTCAAAATCGGGGGCTGAGGGTTTAGGGGGCCTTTTAGGGGCTTTAGATTTGGATTCTTTTGTAATGGACAGGGAGAGACAGCAGAGGAGGATTTGATGAACAGTCTTTGCAGAGAGAAGGATGGCTTCTAAGGTCTCAGAAGGCTTGAATATAGGGGTCCTTTGACCATTTGCCATTCCATTTGAGGAAGTTAGTGAGATCTGATAAAATATTGAAATCGAAAGTCCCGATCTCAGGCCAGGATTTTGATTGTCTAATTTTGATTGTCTAATTGGTATTGAGGCCAGATCTGTATACAGAGTTGTTTTAAGCAGTTAGCTTTGAGTTCAGTGAGTCAGTGGTCTGAGATTTTTGAGAACACAAGCTAGAGAGGAATCTTTTGGGACAGATTGGCCAGACCCCATAATTGAAAGGCAAGCAGAGGCTCTTATTGGGAGCTCGAGTCATCACCCGTAGTCGCAATAGGAGTTACGAGAAGAGACCTCTGTGTCGAGGTGGAGGGTCCCCCACCATCGCCTACAGAGTGGTCCTAGGCCGGGGGTCCCGGGACCGGAGAGAACTGGGTTCTAGGGAGCCTCTAGAACAGCGTCCGGATCTTACTTTAATTTAGGGGCCGGCTTGAGTGGAGTGTTGCATGTAAAGGGGTCGAATGGCAAAAGGCCTCTGTCCTGGAGTTGGTCGGTCTCGTGGAAAAGAAAAGTGTAGAGAAAAGAGGAAGAGAGAGAGAGAGGCCAATATTCCTCGGGTTACATAGAAAACCAATAAAGCCCTTACACAGGACTTGTACCGCTCACGAAGGCATAGGGCGTCCTCTTGAGGAGGTCTTGAAAACCCCAGCGGGAAAGAGCTTGGCAGGCTTCCACGCTGCGAAGAGCTGGCCGTGGAGAAGGAGAAGGAACCGTCAACCTCCTGGGGTTTCCACACCAAAAATGTAGGGTAAGGGAGTTAAAGAAGGTGAGGTTCAGAAAAATAACGAGACCAGCACTCTACAGGGACAGATCACCTTTAATGAGGCGAGAAGGGGCAGCAGTCAGATTAGTGAGCTGCTGCACTTACCCAAGAAAACAGTAAGTATATATAGGCATGTACGTGGAAAGCTACTGTCTTAAGGGGGCCTGTTCTTCAAGGTTGTTCGGAGTAGTTATCTCTTAAACGGCTGGGGCAAGGAATTTTGGAGATCGGCCAGAGGCTGGACTGGCTGGGAGCTGGGCATAATCAACCTTAATGTCCATTTTTTCTTGGGGTGAGAGAGTTCTTTGTTTTGCATAGAATGGTGGGGAGGACCTGGAGGGGAACTTTAACGCCAGGCTATTTTGAGCCCTGTAACTTTCCTTCAGAGATGAAACTAAGAAAACAAAATTATATTTAATCAGAGAGTAGGGTAGGTTCAAAAAAGTCTTCAGGCAAAAAAAATGGAAAAGTGCTGGTGTTCTGACTGCAAACTTCTTCCTGAAGACAATTCACTCCTAAGTGGGACTGGTGGTGTCCCATTTTTGCATTGCCAAGCATGCAACCCTCTTTTCATATTAATTCATATGAGAATTATTGAATTATGCAGGTGTCCAGAGATGCAAAATCTTGGGGAGCATAAAATGCAGCGGAGAAGCCAGAGGAGAATCTGTAAGCTGGATCCAGATGTTAGTCAGTCATAGGCAAGTTGGTAATGTCTAGCAGAGGAAAATCCACTCATTTCTCTCATCATTAAAAAGGATTTCTTAACCATTTGATTGCGCCTGACACACAATACTGGATTCTGAATCTAAGAATTCCCCCAGGTGTCCCTTTCCTTCTATGGAGAGAGAAACCAAGATGAGGAAATCAGTTAGGACTCATTTTCACAGGTAAGGTCCACAGTGGCATTGGTCCCATCCATACATGACCACGAGGGGGCGCAGTCCACAGGCAGCTCAGTTGTCTGTTTTGAGCCAAGAAACACTAACAAGTTGAGGCCCAGGCGGTGGCTGGATAGACGCAGAGTCTTTTTTGCAAAAGAATTCCGATGACTTCTCCGGTTTCTCCTATTTGGGGGAAACAATGTGGAGAAAAAGCTGAAGGGAAATGAACACCTCAGAAATTAACTAAAACTTCTAAGCGTGCTTGGAAGTGACAAGCTAGAATTGCCCTAAGGTTCAAAGCTCAGTAAATCCGAAGCTGCTGCTGCTGCTGCTGCTGCTAAGTCGCTTCAGTCATGTCCGACTCTGTGCGACCCCATAGACGGCAGCCCACCAGGCTCCCCCGTCCCTGGGATTCTCCAGGCAAGAACACTGGAGTGAGTTGGCATTTCCTTCTCCAAGGCATGAAAGTGAAAAGTGAAAGTGAAGTCACTCAGTCGTGTCCGACTCTTAGCGACCCCGTGGACTGCAGCCCACCAGGCTCCTCAGTCCAAGGGATTTTCCAGGCAAGAGTACTGGAGTGGGGTGCTATTAATGTTGCCTGATGTATCAGTAAACAAAGGATGGTACAGCCACCTACAAAGGTGCACCCTGAGGGGACTCAGGATGAGAAAGAATGGGATATGGAGGTAAATAGCTAAGATGCTTATCAAAGGAATTATTTCAAAGAGCCTAGGCTCTCGTGGGTTTCCCAGGTGGTGCTAGTGGGAAAGAACCCATCTGCAAAGCAGGAGACTTAAGAGACTTGAGTCAGGAAGATCTTCCTGGGTCAGGAAGATCCTCTATTCCTGGGTGGGCAAGATCCAAGAGGGCATGGCAACCCACTCCAGTAGTCTTGCCTGGAGGGCTTCAGTCCATAGGGTCACATAGAGTGGGAACGACTGAAGGGACTTAGAGCAAACATGTAGACTCGCATTTTCCTGTACATAGAAAAGCACTAAATTCCTTAAGATGTCCCTTAAGTTAATCTCCCTTAATTAACAGTAATCTTTTGCTGTTCTGACTACCTGATCTTTGTTGTAAACCTCTTATATAACCTGACTTATATAACCTTGCCTCTTTGGAGCAGTCCCTCAGAGCTCTTCTTGAAGTCTTCGGAAAGTCTGACAAATAAAACATAATTCTCAACTTTCAGGTTGTGTGTTTTTTGGTTTTTTTTTACTCAACACCCCATAACACCATCTATGATGGGGTTTAAAAACTTAGTTTCTTCACAAACATTACGTGTTTGGGGCTCAGAGGTAAAGAATCTGCCTGCAATGCAGGAAACCTGGGTTTAGCCCCCGGGTTAGGAAGTTTCACTGGAGAAAAGAATGGCAACCACTCAGGTATTCTTGCAGGGAGAATTCCATGGACAGAGGAGCTTGGTGGACTACAGTCCATGGAGTCACAAGTAGTCAGACATGACTGAGCAACTAACACACGCTGTGTGCCAGGTAGCGTTTGAAGCACTTAACCTATAAGATATCATTTAATTCTCATGATGAGACAGATATTATCATTCCCATTTTACAGATGAAGAAACTTAAGTTCAGAGATATCAAGTGGCTTGCGCAAGGTCACAGCCTGGAGATGGTAGAATCTGGGATCTGAATCCAGACACTTGGGCTCTATATAAACCCAATAGTGATGGATCACTTAAACGCTACAGAGGATTAATGGAGGTTGCAAGCTTGGTTAGGTTGATTATATACTACTTATTTATTTATTGGCAGCTCCACCACACAGCATGCGGGATCTTAGTTCCGGACCAGGTATCTAATCCATGCCCCCTGCAGTGGAAGCACAGAACCTAACCACTGGACAACCAGGAAAGTCTCTGATTATGTGCTTTTTAGAATGTAACACGTTGTCCAAAGATAGGGATTATGAGACTCTCGTGGGGGTCCAGTGGTTAAGACTTTGCCTTTCAATGCAGAGGGTGTGGGTTCAATCCTTGGCTGGGGAGTTAAGATCCCATATGCTTCAGGGCCAAAAAACCAAAATATAAAACAAGCAATATTGTAACACATTCAGTAAAGTCTAAAAATCTTGTTGTTGTTTAGTCGCTAAGTTGCGACTGACTCTTTGAGACTCCATGGATTGTAGCACGTCAGCCTCCTCTATCCATGGGATTTCCCAGGCAAGAATGTGGACTTTAAAAATAATCCACATTAAAAAAAATAAGGGATTATGATTATTATTCTGGACTCTTCTATATAGTTAGTTGAAATGTCACCTCCTCAGTTTTTCCCTAATCATTCATTCCAAAATAGTCTTTTCCTCATGACCTATCATTATATTCTAATTCTCTGCATACTCACTGTATGATATTTGTCCTGCCCCTAAAGGTGTTTTGGTCAATCTCTACTCTCTATAAATTTCATTGCTTTGGTCACTATTGTTTTCCTTCTGCCTAGGGCAATGCCTGGCTAGTGGAAATTGCTCACTGGATTTGAGAGTCTTAATTTCTTGTTTTGTTGCTATTGTTCAGTTGCTAAATCATGTCTGACTCTGCGATCTGGTGGATTGCAGCAGGCCAGGCTCCCCTGTTCTTCGCTATCTCCCAGAGTTTGCTCAAACTCATGTCCGTTGAGTCGGTGATACCATCTAGCCATCTCATCTGCTGCTGCTCCCTTCTCCTCCTGCCTTCAGTCTTTCCCAGCATTAGGGTCTTAGCATTAGGAATCTTAATTCCCTCATCAGAGACTGACTCCACGCCCTCAGCAGTGAAAGCAGGGAGCCCTAATTACTGGACCACCAGAGGATTACCCAGGGGTCATTTTTTAAAAATTAGGTATATTCATCAAGTTTTTTGGCTTCCCTAGTGACTCAGACAGTAAAGAATCTGCCTGCAATGAAGGAGACCCAGGTTGATCCCTGGGTCTGGAAGATCCCCTGGAGAAGGAAATGGTAACCCTCTCCAGTATTCTTGCCTGGAGAATTCCAGGGACAGAGGATCTTGCTGGGCTACAGTCCATGGGGTCACAAATAGCTGGACACAACTGAGGACTCAAGTGCCAGAGTCTTAGGGAGGTTCAATGTGCTGTGCGCTAAGTCACTTCAGTTGTATTCGACTTTGTGTGGCTCTATGAAGTGTACCCACCAGGCTCCTCCATCCATGGGGTTCTCTAGACAAGAATACTGGAGTGAGTTGCCAGGTCCTCCTACAGGAGATCTTCCCGACCCAAGGATTAAACCTGCATCTCTTATGTCTCCTGTATTGGCAGGCAGGTTCTTTACCACCAGAGCCACCTGAGAAGGGAGGTTCATTATGGCCACATTATTTAAAAATAAACTTCCCCAGAGCTTCCCTGGTGATTCAGTGGTAAAGAATCTAGCCGCAGTGTAGGAGATGCAGGTTTAATCGCTGTATGGGAAGATCCCCTGGAGGAGGATACAGCAACCCACTCCAGTATTCTTGCCTGAAAAATTCCGTGGATGGAGGATCCTGGCAGGCTATAGTCCACTGGGTCACAAAGAGTTGGATACGACTAAGCCACTAAAGAACAACAAAACTCTTTCAGCCTGGTGCATTCCTGATTGCTTTCTAAATTTTTCCCCTTTTCATTTTCTTTTTAAAATTTTAATATAATTTTAAAGGTTAATTTCCATTTGAAGTTATTATAAAATACTGGGCATATTCCCTGTGTTGTACAATAGATCTCTGAGCCCATCTTATACCCAGTTGTTCGTACCCCCCATGTCCCCACCCCTACAGCGCCTCTCCTCAAGTCCAGCCATGAGTTTGTCCTCTGTATCTGTGAGTCCTTTGCTCTATATTTTTTCTAGAGCATATATCATTTTGTAGCACTCTGTATAATCTACTTTTGGTATTTACTGTCTGTCTACTCCCTATTGGAATATCAACTTTGTGAAGGCGAGGATTTCCCCCCAATATCTAAAACAGTGGCTGGCACAAACTAGGAACTCAGTTAATTTTTGTTAAAAGAATGTTGTTGAATACGTGTAACATTTCTGTTAAATATCATTGGGTATTTGTTAATGGACTGAAGAGGAAGAAAGAAAGGAAGGAAGGAAGAAAGATAGGAAAAGGGAAGAAAGGAAGTAAGGGAGAGGAAGAAAAAGGGAAAAAAGAGATTTTCTGGGTTTGGTCTCAAAACCCGGAAACTTCCACAGCTTAATGCAGGAATCTAATGTAATCTCTCTCT
>NW_011495051.1:5506443-5526396 GCF_000754665.1 Bison bison bison | reverse complement strand
TTTCAGATCAAACAACCAGGAAGTTCCGAGTAGCAGGAGATACTGAGTTCAGACAAGTACACGGCATTGCAGAAGAGCCCATCTTACCATTTTGGTCTGAGTAGCAGAGCGAAATACCTCAGAGCTTTCAGTTTCAACCCCTTTCCGCACCCCACTAAACCACTTCTTGAATTCCATCTGCACCTAAGGAATATAGAGGCTTGTGTTACATCCAAAGCTTGGTTTGGGAGAAAAGACCCTAAAACAGGAAATTAAAGGTGTGGATGCCAAGACATATTCTCTGCCACCCTTATACTGATTCTTGGTATAATATTGCCATGTTCATGCTGATTCATTTAATTTAGACTGGATTTGCTTGGTTGTTAAAGAGGCATTTACTAAATGAAAGGCACCATAAGGATTCTATATAGGATGATAATAATGATGATGTTGGTGGTGAGGGTGATGGTGAAAATGATGATGATGTTGGTATGATGGTGGTGATGGTGATGGTGATGATATGATAGTAATAATGATGAAAAGGATTATGGTCGTGATGGTGATGATGACAAAGAAGGTAATGGTGATGTGATGATTACGAAGATGAAGGCCATTATTTATTGAACACTAGCAATGTTTAATGTACTTTATAGACAATGTATCAGTTAATATGTTAACCAATGCAATGTAACATTCAGAAGAAAGATTCTTCTCTTACCCCCAATTAAATGTGAAAAAATTGAGACTCTTGGAAGTAAATTGACTTGCCTAAGATCACATGGCCAGCATGCAAAACCTTGTCATTTTTACTCAGAGCCCTGACATAGACCGCCCACTGTGATTCCATGAATTGCCTTCCTTTAACCACATTAAAAAGAGGAGAGTGAAAAAGTTGGCTTAAAACTCAACATTCAGAAAACGAAGATCATGGCATCTGGTCCCATCACTTCATGGGAAATAGATGGGGAAACAGCGGAAACAGTGTCAGACTTTATTTTTTGGGGCTCCAAAATCACTGCAGATGGTGACTGCAGCCATGAAATTAAAAGACACTCCTTGGAAGAAAAGTTATGACCAACCTAGATAGCATATTAAAAAGCAGAGACATTACTTTGCCAACAAAGGTTCATCTAGTCAAGGCTATGGTTTTTCCAGTGGTCATGTATGGATGTGAGAGTTGGACTGTCAAGAAAGCCAAGTGCTGAAGAATTGATGCTTTTGAACTGTGGTGTTGGAGAAGACTCTTGAGAGTCCCTTGGACTGCAAGGAGATCCAACCAGTCCATTCTGAAGGAGATCAGCTCTGGGATTTCTTTGGAAGGAATGATGCTAAAGCTGAAACTCCAGTACTTTGGCCACCTTATGTGAAGAGTTGACTCATTGGAAAAGACTCTGATGCTGGGAGGGATTGGGGGCAGGAGGAGAAGGGGACGACAGAGGATGAGATGGCTGGATGGCATCACTGACTCGATGGACTTGAGTCTGAGTGAACTCTGGGAGTTGGTGATGGACAGGGAGGCCTGGTGTGCTGTGATTCATGGGGTCGAAAAGAGTCGGACACGACTGAGCGACTGAACTTAACTGAACTGAACTGAAGATCACATGGCCAGCATGCAAAATCTTGTCATTTTTACTCAGAGCCCTGACACAGACCACCCACTGTGATTCCATGAATTGCCTTCCTTTAACCACATTATCATATTTTTTAAAAGACATCTAAATTCTTAATACTCAACATTAACTCGCATTAAGTTCTATTTTACTTCTGTGTGTGAGGAGCACCAAGCATTAAGGCACTAAAAGATGAAAGAGAACTTTGTAAATTGTTAAGATGGTCTTTTCACCACCAGCATCTTAATTGCTGATAGGTCTACTCAACAGCAAAGGGGAAAAAGCCAGGAAAGTTGTTTTCAATTTTTACCCTATAAAGAGTGAAATTATAATGATCCTCACTGAGAACATGTGTGCCACAAACTGCTAAGACATTTGTTTTATGTTATCTCGTTTAATTCTCAATCTGGTGAGGCTGGTATTGCCATATTTGCAGATGAGAAAAACCAAGGCTCAGAGAGCGTGAGAAACCTTCCCAGAGTCACACAGCAACCCAATTAGTGGAAATACCAGGATTAGAGCTGGTCTTTCTGGGTTTGTGGTAATATAAAATTATGCCAATAAACCAGTGCTTTTCCATACAGTGCACCTGACTAGAAGGATTATTCATCCTCTCTCTGACAAACTCAGGTATGGCCATGGGATCTGCTTTGGCCAATGAAAGAGAGTTGAACTGTGCTTTGTCATAATCTCCTTTCCCTTTGCCATGAACACACTAATGTTCTACTAATAAATAAGGGCTGTCCCTTCAGCCTCCATCACAGAGTGAAGATGATACATATCAAACTGCAGCTATGTAGCATAAGCAAGAAATAAGCCTTTGTCATTGTAAGCCACTGAAATCAGACGGGGATGAGCTAACTGTTACTACAGCAGAATCTCCCTTATCCAGACTGATATGTGTTCTGCTATGAATTAAAGTGTGTCCCCTGAAAATTCATGTATGAAAGCCCTAACTTTCCCAATGTGGTTGTATCTGGAGGTATGACCTTGATGGAAGTGATTAAGGTTAAATGCAGTCATAAGCTCCCAGGTGGTGCTAGCGGTATAGAACCTGCCTGCCAATGCAGGAGACACAAGAGACACAGGTTCAATCCCTGGGTCAGGAAGATCCCCTGGAGGAGGGCATGGCAACCCACTCCAATTTTTGCCTGGAGAATCCCATGGACAGAAGAGCCTGGCGGGCTACAGACCATGAGGTCGCAGAGAGTCGGATACGACTGAACCAACTTAGCATGCATGAGGTCATAAGCACCGAGTCCCTGTTCAATAGGATTAACAACATCCTTATAAGAAGAGACCTGAAAACTCTCATTCTCACTCCCATGTGAAGACACTTTCAGAAAGTGGCCATCTACCAAGAAGAGAGTCCTCTTCAGAACCCAAACATACTGGCATCCTGATATTAGGCATCTGGTCTCCTGAGTTGTGAGACGATAAATTTCTATTGACCAGATCACTCTGTGATATTTTTTATGGCAGTCACCAGCAGACAAAGGCATGCAACTTTCATATACTTCTAAAATTATTCCAAAATAAAAAGCTTACTTAAAAAGAAGTTATTAATAACTAGACTAACAATCCTTTTTTTTTCCATATGGCAGGTCCAGATTGGAATGATGAATGGATGAGACTCAGAGCACATGATTTACCCAAGAAGCACCTAAACCCTCTTCCTAGAATCAAGGCAACTCCAAAATTATAAATATACAAGGTCAGAGAGAAGATCCCCTGGAGAAGGGAACGGCTACCCACTCCAGGGCTTCCCTGGTGGCTCAGATGGTAAAGAATCCGCCTGCAATGTGGGAAATCTGAGTTTGATCCCTGGGTTCGGAAGATCCCCTGGAGAAGGGAATGGCTACCTGCTCCAGTATTCTGGCCTGGAGAATCCCATGGACAGTAGTTGCCAAAAGTCAGTCACGACTAAGCGACTTTCACACGGTCAGAGAAGGGCGAGGATATGAACAACAATTCAACAAGACTTTCAGATTAAGCTGGTGAGACACAAAATGATTTGCCTTACCTGGCGATTAAGAAGACAGTGTACCACAAAAAGCAAAGTCCCCTGTAGAACATTGATGATGGTGAACATGTAGGCGATGATCGATCCAGTGGTCTTCCCAACTTCTTCAACCAAGAAAAAACCAAGACCCCAAGAACATCCCAGGATAAACAGCTGAGAGATGGCTTTAAATGTCATGACTCTGAAAAAGGAAAAAACAGTAATACCTCTCATTTATCACTACATAGTGTGCATGGCACTCAAGGCTTTCAGCATGTTCTTTACCACTAGTGCCACCTGGGAAGCCCTCTCATGAATCACCTTAGTTAAACCTCATGAATAGCTCATGTGGCAAAGTGTCTTCCTCGAACTCATACAACTTGAAGAAGGCAGAACCCAATTTGTTTTTTCTTTTGAAATTAAAAGTAGTTTTTAAAATTTATTTTTAGTAGGAGGATAATTGCTTTACAATAATTGTATTGGTTTCTGCCATACATCAACGTGAATTAGCCATAGGTATGCCCCTTCCATCTTCAACCTCCCTCAGACCTCCCACCTCATCCCACCCCTCTAGGTTGTCACAGGGCATCAGATTTGAGCTCCTTCCATCATATAGAAGATTCCCAGTGGCTATCTATTTTACATAGGGTAATGTATCTGTTTCAATGCTACTTTCCCTATTCATCCCAGTCTCTTCTTCCCCTGCTGTGTCCACAAGTCTATTTTCTGTGTCTGCGTCTCCATGAACCTAGACCCTTTTATACAGAGTGAAGTAAGTCAGAAAGAGAAAAACAATATCTCATATTAATGCATACCTGCAGTCTAAGAAGATAGTACTGATGAACCTTTCTGCACAGGAGCAACGGAAAACCTAACGTTTATGACCTCTGAGAATAATGCTTTTTTCTCACTCTTGAAAATTATTCCTCTGCAAAGTCTTTTACCTGGAAGTTTTATACCCTATTTTTGTATGGGTGGTCCCAGAAAATGTGGTCCTATAGGAAAAAAAATCTATGGGTACCACTAATTCTGGTATGCATTCTTACCTGGTGTTCTGAATGGTGGAAACTTCTTTATTAAGGGAGGAAAGTTTGCTTCTCAAAATCCACAGAACTTGGAAGTAGAACACCAAGTTTATCTGTGGAAACAGAATGGAAAATTGACTTGGAACTGTCTTTTGAAGCTATGTCATGCAACCCAACTTGAGGTAGACCTAAGAATCTTTTCCCAAAAGATACAGACTTTATAAGGGTAGTGATATGCACACAGGCTCTGGTCTTTTATACAACACAGACTATAGAACCCATGCATCTGATGGTTGATTAGCATGACTATATAATTTATCATTCAAGCCAGGACACTTTAAAAGTGAAAGAATGCTATTCACATCTATACCAGGATGACGGATGTAACCAGGAATTTCTTGGCAAACAGGAAAATGTTCTATGCAGAGTGAATATTTTCTAAAGTTTTGTCAAATGAACAAATCCTGGATTTTTAAAAGACTTCCCAGCAGAGGGTTATGTTATATCAGAGGAACCAGGGAGCTGGGGGAAGCTGAAGAAAGACATCTGAAGACAATATTTCCAGCAAGAAGGGTTGATCACATTAGGCTGTATTTCCTTATCACATCTCATTTCCACTTTAACAGGTAAGAAACACACTCGGTGTTTCACCAGTAAATATCAATGGTTGGTCACCTACCAAGATAATGAGTGCTACTGGCCCCATGAAGCTCCAGATGAACCCTTTATCAAGTTTGAGCCAGCAGCTGTTGAGAGAAAGATAAGCATTAGCTGCTGATTTCTTAGGAGAAAGCGAAGGACTTGAATTCCGGCTACTGTAGCAATATCTGAGCAGTGTCCATACCTGTTTGGTTCAGATCTGAATATTAGGTGGAATTAAACATGGGTCCTCATCTCTTGCAAACTGCATGCTTTGAACCTCAGTTTCCCAAGTATAAAGTGGGGCCAACCAAAATGTTTTCAACACTTTTAAGTAACTACTGTGACTATATACCAAGTCTTGAAGTCAGATAGTATTATCAGTCCTCTGACTTTGCTTTTCTCCTTCAATATTGTGTTAGCTATTCTGGGTCATTTGCCACTCCCTATAAACATCAGAACCAGATTGTCAATATCCACAAAATAATTTTCTGGGATTTTGGTTGGGAATACATTCGATCTATAGATCAAGTAGGAAAAAACTGACTTATTGACAATATTGAGTCTTCCTGTCCATGAACATGGACTATCACTTCATTTATTTGAATTTATTTTGATTTCTTTTATCAAAGTTTCCATCATATAGATCTCATAGTAAAGATTAAATGAGATAATGTTCATGCATTTTTAATACATTTCCTGACAGAATTAAAGACCAATGATTGTAGCTAATAATGTATTCTAATACCATGTGAAAGTGAAAAGTGAAAGTCTTATCTGCATCTTTGCAACCCCATGGACTGTAGAGTCCATGGAATTCTTCAAGCCAGAATACTGGAGTGGGTAGCCATTCCCTTGTCCAGCAAATCTTCCTGACCCAGGAATTGAACCAAGGTCTCCTGCATTGCAGGTAGATTCTTTACCAGCTGAGCTACCAGGGAATCCCAATAAATGTATTCTAATAATGTACTGTGCTTAGTTGCTCAGTCATGACTGACTCCTGGCAACCCCATGGACTGTAGCCCACCCGGCTCCTCTGTCCACGAAATTCTCCAAGCAAGAATATTGCAGTGGGTTGCCATGCCCTCCTCCAGGGGATCTTCCCAACCCAGGGACTGAACCGAGGTCTCCCACATTGAAGGTGGATTCTAATAATAATGATTGCTAAAATAAGAGAGTAAAAGTAGTAATTTTCAGCTACAAAAACTATCAACACTAATAATCAAGCATATTTCATGTACCAAGCACTCTAATGTCCAATACTTTGTATTCTTTCATAGCTTATATTTGAAAAAATAGTATAATTTATCAATATAATTTATTCTGAAAAAGGACATGGCAATATGAAACTGGTAAAAGTAAGCAATTACCAATACTCAGTAGGCAGAAAATCTCCCATACTTGATTCTATTCCAAGGGTTACAACTATGGCCCATAGGCCAAATCTGGTCCTCTCTTTGTTTTTGTAAATAAAGTTTTATTTAAATACAATCACATCCATTAATTTACAAATTGTCTATAACACTACAGGGGCAACGTTGAGTAATTTCCAAAAAGACCATATGGCTTGCAAAACAATAATAGTTACCATCTGTTGTTTTTCTTTTTCTTTTTTTTAATAGGAAGTTTGCCAGCCCCTCCCTACCCCCACTGTTTCAGATTTTGTATTGGTAATGGACACCACTTCCACCATGAATGCACTCATCATGCTTACTGAGTATACGTTCCATAATTCTTGTGTCCTACTGTTGCTGATACAGCCACAATCAGAGCTGGGACCCCATAGCCTACAGGGTACATGAACCTCTTCTTGAATCTGCCTGCAGTGGTATAGTTGGCCACCTTGAGGTTCCTGACAGTGAGGAAGAGGTGTAGCCCTTCGAGGAACATCCAGGTGAAGGCGGCCAAGTAGAGGTAATGCAGTACACCTGCGATGACCTTGCACAGCACCTGGGGGGAGAGTAGAGTTAGGAACATGGAGCTGATGTGGTCTGTACCTGATTATATCCTTGCCTGTGTGCATGCCAAGTCACTTCAGTCGTGTCCAACTCTTTGCAACCCCATGGACTGTAGCCCACCAGTCTCCCCTGTCCATGGGATTCTGCAGGCAAGAATACTGGAGTGGGTTGCCATGCCCTCCTCCAGGGGGTCTTCCCCGCCCAGGGATCAAACCTGCATCTCTTATGTCTCCTGCATTGGTTCTTTATCACTAGCACCACCTGGGAAGTCAAATTATATACTTAACACTTATTATTTCCTGCATGCTAGCCTGGAATTTCAATTCTTACACCTGTGCCATTTTGCTTAGGGGAAACACATCTTCTAGGCACTCTCACCAACCATTGAAATCTGCCTATCTTGTGCATGGGGCAAGCCAGAAGTGCCAAGAAATGAATGTCATGGGTGAAAAGTGAAAGTGTTAGTCACTCAGTCATGTCCAGCTCTTTGTGACCTCATTGACTGTAGCCTGCAAAGCTCCTCAGTCCATGGAATTCTCCAGGCAAGAATACTGGATTGGTAGCCATGTTCTTCTCCAGGAGATCTTTCCAACCCAAGGATTGAACCTGGGTCTGCTCTACTGCAGGCAGATTCTTTACAATCTGAGCCACTGTGGGAGCAGCACTCAAATCCATAATAGACAAGAGTTAGCAAATCAGTACTCCATTGACTTTGGCATTTGGGGGGATGGGATGGTTAATTTTATGTTTCAGCTTGACTGGGCTAGGGCATGTCCAGACAACTGATAACACATTATTTCTGGGCATGCCTGTGAGGATGTTTCTGGAAGAGATTAGCATTGGAATCAATAAACTGAGTAACAAAGATGGCCCTCACCAATGAGGATTGGCATCATCCAATTTGTCAAGGGCATAAATAGAACAGAAAGTTGGAGAAAGGGAGAATTTGCTCTCTCTGCTTGAACTGGGACATCCATCTTCTCTAGCTCTCAGACATCAAAGGTCATGGTTCCAATTAATTTTATTTATAAAATGTATGGCAGAAACCAGCAAAGTCACATCCACCAAAATGCCAAGCCTCCATCCACCCTCAGTTTGTCACTAGGACTCGACTTACCAAACAGAGACTACATTTCCTAGCACTCCTTGCAGTTAGTTTGACCATGTGACTGGCTTCTAGCCAATGGGATTTGAGAGGTCCATATAAACCCCTCTCCTAGGACTCCACCACCCTCTTTCTCTTTCCACTTGGTCAAAATGGAAAGAATCTCAGGATAACCTTGGAAGCTGTGTATGCTATGAGAGAGCCTCCCATGGCCTGAGGTTGGAGGAGAGATACCCTTTACACCTGTTCACTCACCCTCTACTGACTCACAGGGGAAAATGAACTACTCTTGGGATAAACCACTGATATTTTATAGTTTATTTGTTGTAGTAGCTATTGTAACCCTAACTAACACCATCAGTCGGATTTAACAAAATGTTTGAGTGTCAGACTGATGGTGTTAGTTAGGGTTACAATAGCTACTGCAACAAATAAACTATAAAATATCAGTGGTTTATCCTAAGAGTAGTTCATTTTCCCCTGTGGGTCAGTAGAGCTATCCAAAAATCTACAAGCAATAAATGCTGGAGAGGATGTGGAGAAAAGGGAACCCTCTTACACTGTTGGTGGGAATGCAAACTAGTACAGCCACTATGGAGAACAGTGTGGAGATTCCTTTAAAAACTGGAAATAGAACTGGCATACGACCCAGCAATCCCACTGCTGGGCATGCACACTGAAGAAACCAGAATTGAGAGGGACTCGTGTACCCCAATGTTCATTGCAGCACTATTTATAATAGCCAGGACACGGAAGCAACCTAGATGTCCATCAGCAGATGAATGGATAAGAAAGCTGTGGTACGTATACACAATGGAGTATTACTCAGCCATTAAAAAGAATACATTTGAATCAGTTCTAATGAGGAGGATGAAACTGGAGCCTATTATACAGAGTGAAGTAAGCCAGAAAGAAAAACACCAATTCAGTATACTAACGCATATATATGGAATTTAGAAAGATGGTAACAATAACCCTGTATGCGAGACAACAAAAGAGACAGATGTATAGAACAGTCTTCTAGACTCTGTGGGAGTGGGTGAGGGTGGGATGATTTGGGAGAATGGCATTGAAACATGTATATTATCATATGTGAAACAGATCGCCAGTCCAGGTTCGATACATTATTCAGGATGCTTGGGGCTGGTGCACTGGGATGACCCAGAGGGATGGGATGGGGAGGGAGGTGGAAGGGGGGTTCAGGATGGGAAACACGTGTACACCCGTGGCAGAGTCATGTCAATGTATGGCAAAACCAATACAATATTGTAATTACCCTCCAATTAAAATAAATAAATTTATACTTAAAAAATAAAATTAAAAAAAAGAAATTATGGGTCATGTTCAAAATTACACAGAGAGATAAAATGGGAATTCTTGCTTTTTACCCTACACAATCATTGGTGTTTATCATCATTCATCCCATCTTTCCTCCAAACTAAGTGGCTAGATTGGATTAGGACCATGAAATAAATAATATGTTAATTCTCCTACCTCAGGTTCAGTTTGATCAATCCCCACGAGGAAGAGGAGGTGGGCCAGAAAGAGGCAGATGGAGAGCTGCAGGTGGAGAGTAGTGCTGGTGTTCTGGATGGATCGACACAGGAGGAAGGTGAGGGCTGCCAGGAGGAGGCAGAGCAGGGAGAGGCTCAGCCCCACATAGGTGATCATGGTCAGCACAGGATCCTCCTAGAAGACACCAAAAGAGGAATATATTATTCCAGCTCTATAGGTATGTTCCTGATGGAGCATCGGATGGACTTTCCAGATCAGCTCCCAAAGAAATGACTTAATCTCTCTAAGACTTGGTGATTCCCTCTTCAAAATATGGGTAGTTATAGCATTTATCACACAGAGCTAGACCAGCATTGACAAATAGAAACAGATGAGCCATGTGCATACTTTTAAATTTTCTAGTAGCCATATTTTTGAAAATGTCAAAGAAACAAGTCTAATTGATTTAATAGTACATGTTCAAAATACTGGGCTTCCCAGGTGGTGTTAGTGGTAAAGAACCTGCCTGCCAATTCAGGAGATGTAACAGGCAGGTTCAATCGCTGGGTCAGGAAGATCCCCTGGAGACAGGCATGGCAACCCACTCAAGTATTCCTGCCTGGAGAATCCCGTGGTCAGAGGAGCCTGGTGGGCTATAGTTCACTGGCTACACTCACAAAGAATCGGACACGACTGAAGCAATTTAGCACTCATGTACACATGTTCAAAATACTATCAGTTCAACATGTTGAATGTCATATAATTAATATAATGATATAACAAAAATATAATCAGTTCAAATTACATTCAGTGTAAAAGTTATTAATGAACTAGTTGGTCCTCTTTTCCCTCCATATTCAGTCTTTGAAACCCAGTATGTACTTAACACTTACCGAGCATCTCAATCAAATGCTATATTTTAAAGAGTGAAAGTAAAGCACCGTCCTACCAAAAAACAAAGTTGTATTTAGTGGAAAAATATTTTATACTATTTCTTAATTTCAATACATTCAAATGGAATAGAATTTTTTTCTTCAGTCATACTAGTCACATTTTAAGTGTTCAATAACCATATGTCTGATCCTATTGGACAAGACGGCAATCAAATATAATCTCATGAAGGCTGTTTTGTTCTCTGTAGTATCCACAATGCCTGGAATGGCATCAGACATATAGTAGTTTACTCAAATTCATGTTCATTGAGTTGGTTAGATAGCATCACTGGTTATAAATGGACATAAATTTGAGCAAACTCCAGGAGACAGTGGAGGACAGAGGAGCCTGACGTGCTGCAGTCCATGGGGTCTCAAACAGTCAGACACGACTTAGTGACTGAACAACCAGAAAGTTACTTATATATAAATCTGTTAAATGAACAAAATGAGGTTGTGCGTTTACGTAAGAAATATGGTGTTATCTTCCAGTCAATGACCAATAAATGGGAGTTTAAAATAAGTGGGGAAACAAGTTAGGTAAATTTCTTTAAATGCGAGTTATCTGAGGTATGGTTGGGACCTGGGAAGTTTAGGGGGCTGTGCTTTTACATGGGTGATGGTCAGTTGCCTTTGTTCTGGTGTGACTGGGCGATGGGGGTTAGGTCTATTTCTCGCAGAGTAACAGGTCTCCATGGATCTTTCCACCGTAGGGGCTGACAACCGACTTTTCAATGATTGAGGGCTTTCTCTGCTAGCTTGAGCACACTCTGCCCGTGCCCATGGACATGTCAAGAGAATGAATACTCCCTGGATGTTGTTGTTGTTCAGTCGCTAAGTCTCGTCTGACTCTTTGCAGCCCCATAGACTGCAGCACGCAAGGCTCTTCTGTCCTCTGCTATCTCCCAGAATTTGCTCAAATTCATATCCATTGAGTCGATGATGTAGCTTTAAACAAATGACTGAAGGGAGATGGTGTATAAATAACCCAGCTTTCTCGCCATTCATTTAGGATGACTCTGAGGTGTGTCTTCTACCCTGACTCCAAAAATCTCCCAGAGGGAAGTAACCCCAGTTACTCATAGTGGTACCTGGCATCTGGCTTCTCTGATTGGCTTCTGTCTCTTTCCCATTTCATTTCCCAGTCCCTTACTGATGCTTCCTGGAATTACCTCTCAAGTAATTCTGCTTGACACCTTATCTCGGAGTTGTTTTTTTTATTTTCCCTGAGACTCGGAGAGTCTTCCTGGACACAGTCAAGTTCACTGTAAGGGACCATAAATTGTTGTACCTTGGGAACAAGAGCCACGAGGACAGCAAAGCTGGAAAGGTGGGAGCACTTGCATTGGGTGTGAGAATCATTGCTGCCCAAATGAGCGCAACCCTCCGTCGACCAGCTGCCCCCATCCTTTGATCCTTTCCAGTAGACACAGAAATATTTTCTCCTCCCACCACCTGGCTGGAAAGAGAAGAGCATGAAAGTGGATTTCTTCTGGTTTTTATCATTTCAACTTTATAGGTTAAGTGAGGTGCACTGGGTTGGAAACTGGACTGGAAAAACTCTGAAACCCTTGTGGGGAAGTGTTGCATACCCCACTTTCACTGTGGGATTTGCTCTTCATTTATTCTGCCCAACTCTGGTTTTCCCTGGGACTGACTGTTATGCACTGCTTTCCCCAGGTTGTTGGTCATTGATAAGACCAATGAGAGAAATGGATGAGAGGGAGAAAAGGCAGCTCCGGTATTTCTTCTGTACTGCTTTTCTGCTGCCAACTGTCTCCATCTCCAATTGCCAATCTTCCTGTATACCTGCAGCCTTCACTGGGCAATGCTCATCCCCCCAGTGCTTTTTTTCCCCCGTTGCCTTTTTATGCTTAAGTGTGATACCAGCTGTCCCACATTTGCCATCTCTGAGTGCCTCAACATTTGTTAGTTCTCTTAACTCTGAATGATCAGAGTTGAATTCAGTTTCCTGCCTGGACTGATAATTCACCTGTTCAAGGTAAAGCCTAGATTTTGCTCACCTGAGTATGTTGGAAGGTCAGGAACACAGGTTTAGATAGATCAACTTTTTCCTTCACACCAATGGAGCCACTTATCACTTGAGAGTTCAGGTTGACTTCCTTTATCCCTCTTCTATCACTGAAAAAGGATCCATTTAGAATATCCCCAAGAGATCGATAAGTGATAAGCGCCACTGCACTTGCATCTGAGAAAATGGAAGAAAAGTCACGTTTGCTAGGGTATCTAGAGGTTGGGGAATTGGTACATTAGTGTTCTGTGTGAGGGTTGTAAGGGTTATATAAAGTCATAATTGCACTTGGAAGTCTTTTCCATTGCCCAATCAATACATTACATGTGGCTTAGGGATTATTATTCTGTATATGTAATATATAGTCAAATGTATCACACATTATAAGGGATATAAGGCAATGGCACCCCACTCCTGTACTCTTGCCTGGAAAATCCTATGGATGGAGGAGCATGGTAGGCTGCAGTCCATGGGGTCACTAGGAGTCAGACATGACTGAGCGACTTCACATTCACTTTTCACTTTCATGAATTGGAGAAGGAAATGGCAACCCACTCCAGTGTTCTTGCCTGGAGAATCCCAGGGACGGGGGAGCCTGGTGGGCTGCCATCTCTGGGGTCGCACAGAGTCGGACACGACTGAAGCGACTTAGCAGCAGCATGTGCAAAATATTCTATCGATGTGTTGTAAAATATTTATATATGAACATTAGACATCAAAAGGAGAATCATAAGGCAAGATGTTTGTCTCCAGAAGGTAAAACTCAGGTGTGCGTGTGTGTGTGTGTTTGTGTGGGCACGCACATGTGCATGTGCCCATTCAGTCACGTCCAACTCTCTGCGACCCCATGGACTGTAACCCGCCAGGCTCCTCTATCCATGGGATTCTCCAGGCAAGAATACTGGAGTGAGTTACCATTTCCTTCTCCAGGGGATCTTTCCGACCCAGGGATCAAACCCCCATCTCTTACATCTCCTGCATTGGCAGGCAGGTTCTTTACCCCTAGCACCACCTGAGAAGCCTGGAACTCATGTGGGATGAAGAAATCAAATGTTTCTGAATAGATGATGACTCCCTCATATTCATTCCTGTACAGTTTATGGTGGCCAAGGGATGGAGGCAACCTAGATATCCATCAACAAAGAAATTGATGGAGAAAATGTGGTATGTCTGTACAATGGAATACTACTCATTTATAAAATGAAATAAAGTTGGGACACAGACGGACCTAGAGACTGTCATACAGAGTGAACTGAGCCAGAAAGAGAAAAACAAACATATATTAACACACATATGCGGAATCTAGAGAAATGGTACAGATGATCTTATTTGCCAAAGAGACAGAGACACAGACCTAAATAACAAATGTATGGACACCAAGGGGGGAAGTGGGGCGCTGGATGAACAGGGAGATTGGGGTTGACATATATCACTGCTGATGTGTGTGTGCTCAGTTTCTCAGTCTTGGCCAACTCTTTGCAGCCCTATGAACTGTAGCCCGCCAGGCCCCTCTGTCCATGGAATTTTCCTGGCAAGAACACTGGAGTGGGTTTCCATTTCCTACTCCAGGGTATCTTCCCAACCCAGGGACTGAACCACACCTCTTGTATCTCCTGCCCTGGCGGGTGCATTCTTAACCACTGCAGCACCTGGGAAGCCCTGTACAGTATCAACACTATGTATAAAGTGCATAACTAATGGGAACCTACTGTATAGCCAGGGAACTCTGCTCAATGCTCTGTGCTGAGCTACATGGGGAGGAAATCCAAAAAAGAGGGGATATGTGTATACACATGACTGAGTCACTCTGCTGGATAGTAGAAACTAACACAACATTATAAAGCAACTATACTCCAACAAAAATTAATTTAAAAAGTATTCCAAATAATTCCCATCTTCCACCTCAAGCTGACTCCTGGGTATCTAATTTAATGGAAAAGTATCGTGACGGCCCATTCTGTTCAATTTATCCTCTCACCCTTCCCTTACTCCCTCCTCCTACCTCTCTCGCTCAGCCTCTCTCTCTCTCTTTTTCTCTTTCTCTCTCTCTGTCTCCCTCCCACCCTCTTCCCTTTCCCTTTTCATGCTAGAAGAATTTAAGTCATAGAAGTTGAATGCACAGTATGACACGGTTTCCTAAACTGCAATCATTCACGTGCCACCATGCCAGTTTTACCCCAAACCACTTACCACCTATATCACTCGATCTAAAAAAAAAACTGGTCTTCTCTGGTGGTCCAGTGGATAAGAATCACTGCCAATGCAGAGGAAATGGATTTGATCCCTGGTCCTCGAAGATTCCACATGCCGCAGAGCAAGTAAGTCACAGCTACTGAGCCTGTGCTCTAGAGCCTGGGAATCACAAGTACTGAAGCCCATGCATCCCGTGGAGGCTGGATGCATGAGAAAGCCGCCACAATGAGAAATACTGAGCACTGCAACTCAGAGAAAGCCCGCAAGCAGAAACAGAGACCCAGCACAACCGAAAATCAATTAAAAAATAGATTTTGAAAAGGAGTGAATGGTTGAAAAAATAATAAAAATCAACTCAGTTTTAGATGTTTTCCCCTCTCCCTCCTCTCTTCTACAGCTCACAGTAAACAGTGAAGATTAACCAGTAGCCAGGAATTTTACAGAGGAGTCATAGGAACAAGTATTTCACTCTCTCAAGGTAACTGGGTCTTTCTCTTTGAAATACTTTTCATGCATGCATTCATTCATTCATTCATTTGTCACATGTTTACTGAGCATCTACTGTGTACTGGACAGTGTTCCAGGCATCACAACACAACAGGGAACAAAATGGGCAGAGTCCCTGCCATCAGGGAGATGATGTCGTGGGAGAGATAGACAACAAACAAATAAATAAATTAGAAAGGGTCGCATAGTGTGGATGTGATGCAGAGACTTAAATAAAATGACAGAATAAAGCAAGGGTGTCAAATTATGGCCTGGGGGTCAAATCCAGCCTACGACCTGTTTTTGTAAATAAAGTTTTATTGGCACACAGCCATGTCCCTTCATTTACATATCACCAATGGCTGCTTTCACACTACAATGTCAAGAGTTGAGCAGATAAAACAAAAACCATCTGGCCCCAAAACCAGAAATATTTGTCCTCTTGTGTTCTTACAGAAAAAGTTTGCCAACTCTTGCCTGAAAAGTCCCATGGACTGAGGAGCCTGGTGGGCTGCAGTCCATGGGGTCGCTAGGAGTCGGACACGACTGAGCACTTCACTTTGACTTTTCACTTTCATGCATTAGAGGAGGAAATGGCAACCCACTCCAGTGTTCTTGCCTGGAGAATTCCATGGACAGAGGAGCCTGGTGGGCTGCCGTCTATGGGGTCGCACAGAGTCGGACATGACTGAAGCAACTTAGCAGCAGCAGCAGCAGGCTAGCAGAATAGAGAGATTATATAATGCTTCTCAAGGGAAAGAGTGTTTGAGGCAACTCATGTGCCATCATCAAGAGTGAGCTTCTCTGAGGAAACGCTTCTATACTACATTTGGTGGGAATGTAAGTTGGTGCAGCCACCATGGAAAATGGTGTGGTGGTTCCTCAAAAAACCAATACATGATCCAACAATCCCACTCTTGGGCATATTTCCTGCTAAAGCTATAAATCAAACAGGTACATATACCCCTACCTTCATAGCAGCAGTGTTCACAATAATCAAAGCATGGAAACAACCTAAAAGTCCATCAACAGAAGAATAGGTAAAGAAGATGTGGTATGTATATACAATGGAATATTACTCAGCCAAAAAAAGGATGAAATGATGCCATTTGCAGTAACACAGATGGACCTAGAGATTATCATACTAAGTGAAGTAAGTGAGAAAGAGAGACAAATATGCCATATGATATCACTTACATGTGGATCTAAAATATGGCACAAAATAACCTATCTACAAAATGGAAATAGACTCACAGACACAAACAGGCTTGAGGTTGCCATGGGGAGGTGGATGGGGGAGGGAGGGACTGGGCATGTAGGATGAGTGAGGAGGCACAAACTGTTATACAGAGGACGGGCAAACGACAAGGCTCTATTGTTATAACACAGGGAGCTATGGTCTATATCCTGTGATAAACCATAATGGAAAAGAATATTTAAAAAAGAAAGTGTATTATCTGAGTCACTTCGCTATATAGCAGAGATTGGCATGACATTGTAAATCAACTACAAAAGTGAAACTCACTCAGTTGTGTCTGACTCTTTGCGACCCCACGGACTATAGAGTCCATGGAATTCTCCAGGCCAGAATACTGGAGTGGGCAGCCTTTCCCTTCTCCAGGGGATCTTCCCAACCCAGGGATCGAACCCAGGTCTCCCGCATTGCAGGCGGAGTCTTAACAGCTGAGCCACCAGGGACTTCACTTAAAAAATAAAATTTTTTAAAAAGAGTAAGCTTTTTGGATCAGCACATGAAACTGAGCAGGCACCAGCCCGTCCCTTTTAAGGAACTAAGTCAAGGAATCTCTGTTTGAACCTCCGCGTGTATCACAAAGTCCATACAAACTGTGTCCTCAAAATTGCCTGGTTAGTGGTCAAGGCAGATCTTTAAATTCTGCCAGAAGAGTCTTCTTACCTTGAATGCTTTGGAAGCTTGGCTTCATCACCTAGAAATGAGACAACAGTGCCTAGAAGTTATAGGTCAAGAGTATAGGTCATCTTAGACACAGTACCTCTTGTGGTTCCTTTGAAAGCATTTGGGCAGTCGATATTCATTGTATTGTTTCCAGCTTCTAGAACAGTCTTCTCACTTGTCTCATTGCACTTCTTGGTTTCATAAACTGGAAACATTAGGAAAGTGAGTCCTGCTTTGCTCAGTTCTCATGCCTAAAAAACTTGCTAATAACTCCCTTCTTTGACAGATCCATTACTAGTCATTTTACTTACTGCATGCAAGGTAGACCATGTGGTCCTCCCCTAACATTTCTGACTGGTGGAGATGAAATGTCGAAAGTATAGGCAACACATGTGGGTCACACAACTCAGGGGAAGAGAGAAGACTGTCATGCTTCCCAGAGCTGGCTGAAACAGGCAAGCTCAGCCTTTACCATAGAATATTTAAAGGGAAAAATTTTCTTTAAACAATGTGTAATGGGGCGCCTGGGGAAAGGAGAACTAATTTTTTTAAACAAGGGAAGCTAAGCATTTAAAAGTTTTCCAAGAAATAGAGTTTTCATGAAAAAAAAAAAAAACTAGAAACAGAGCTACCATATGATCCAGGAATTCTACTCCTGGGCATAGATCCAGAAAAAACAAACACTCTAATTTGAAAAGATACATGCACCCCAGTGTTCATTGCAGCACTGTTTACAGTCACCAGGATGTGAAAATCAACAGAGGAATGGATAAAGAAGATGTACATATATGCAATGGAATATTACTTGGCCATTAAAAAGAATGAAATATTGCCATTTGCAGCAACACGGATGGATCTAGAGAATATAATACTTAATAAAATGTCATAGAAAGACGAATACTACAGATAACACTTACATGTGGAATCTAAAAAATAATACAAATGAGTGTATGTACAGAATAGAAACAGATTCACAGACATAGAAAACAAATTTATGGTTTCCAAAGGGGAGAGGCAGTGGGGAGGGATAAATAAGGACTATGGGATTAACAGGTACAGACTACAGTATATAAAATAGATAAGCAACAGAGATTTACTGAATAGCACATGAAGTTATACCCAATATCTCATAATAATCTACAATGGAATGTAATCTGCAAAAGTACTGAATCACTATGCTATACATGCATGTGTGTGTGCTAAGTCAATTCAGTCATGTCTGACTTTGCAACCCCATGGACTGAAGCTAGGCTCCTCTGTTCATGGGATTCCCCAGGCAGGAATACTGGAGTGGGTCACCACGCCCTCCTCGAGGGAATCTTCCTAACTCAGGAATTGAACCCACATCTGTTATGTCTCCTGCATTGGCTACTGCTGCTGCTGCTGCTAAGTCACTTCAGTTGTGTCCGGCTCTGTGCAACCCCATAGACAGCAGCCCACCAGGCTCCCCCGTCCCTGGGATTCTCCAGGCAAGAACATTGGAGTGGGTTGCCATTTCCTTCTCCAATGCATGAAAGTGAAAAGTGAATGTGAAGTCGTTCAGTCGTGTCCGACTTTTCGCGACCCCATGGACTGCAGCCTACCAGGCTCCTACATCCATGGGATTTTCTACGCAAAAAGCCTGCATTGGCAGGTGGATTCTTTACCACTAGTGCCACCTGGGAAGCCCTCCTATGCTATATACCTGAAACTAACACAATAACATAAATCAACTATAATTCAATTTTTAAAAATTTAACAATAAAAAATAAAAATTTTCCAAGGGAATAGTCACCTGGGAGCAGTCTTCTGCATTTGGGAAAAATCACTTAAGTGAACTCTGTTCATGATATGTGAATATATTAACACAAGGTCTGATGAAAGATGACTTTCATAAAATTTTCTGGCCTTAAAACTAATGCTTAGTGTTTCTTACCTATGTTAAGTGCAGAATTTTCATACTTTCCTGGAGAAACAAAACTCTCGTTCCATATGGTCAATTCTACATGTTGAAGTAGTTGGGTCGCCTGTTTTGCAATGTAGTTTTTGCTTCCATTGTTCCTCAGCATTTCCTTTCAAAGAAAAAAACTAATTAGGTAGATGGTTATTGAAACTTTGAAAAGCAGGAATATACGTAAGTGTGGTTGAGTGAGCCAGCCTCTTGATGAGAGTGAAAAAGCTGGCTTAAAACTCAACATTAAAAAAACTAAGATCATGTCCTCCGGTCCCATCACTTTGTGGCAAACAGAAAGGCAAGTGACAGATTTCCTCTTCTTGTGTTCTAAAATCACTGCTTATGGTCACTGCAGCCATGAAATTAGAAGATGATTGCATCTTGGAAGGAAAGCTATGACAAACCTAGGCAGTAGGTTAAAAAGCAAAGATATCACTTTGCTGACAAATGTCCATATAGTCAAGACTATGTATGGGCTTTCCAGTAGTCATGCACAGATGTGAAAGCTGGACCATAAAGAAAGCATAGCACCAAAGAGTTGATACTTTCCAACTGTGTTACTGGAGAAGATTCTTGAGAGTCCTTTGGACAGCAAGGAGATCAAACCAGTCAATCTCAAAGGAACTCAACCCTGAATATTCATCAGAAGC
>NW_011495051.1:5492394-5506343 GCF_000754665.1 Bison bison bison | reverse complement strand
ACTTTCCAACTGTGAGAAACTTTCCAACTGTGAGATACTTTCCAACTTCTCCATACTGGAGAAGATGCTTGAGAGTCCTTTGGACAGCAAGGAGATCAAACCAGTCAATCTCAAAGGAACTCAACCCTGAATATTCATCGGAAGACCACCTGATGCAAAGAGCCAACTCATTGGAAAAGACCCTGATCTGGGAAAGATTGAAGGCAAAAGGAGAAGGGGCAACAGAGGATGAGATGGTTAGATAACATCACTGACTCAACAAACATGAATTTGAGAAAACTCTAGGAGTTAGTGAAGGACAGGAGAGCCTGGCATGCTGCAGTCCATGGAGCTGCAAAGAGTCAGACACGACTTGGCAACTGAACAATAACAACAACAAAAGTCATAGAGAGCCATGGTAGTATTTGAGCAGGAGAAATGTATGGTCAGACTGATTGTTTTTCAAACCTAGGCTACACCTTACTTACCCAAATGTCCCCTGGTGCTTGTGTCTTATTACTGGCATCCTCTGAGAAAGAAAAGTAACAGTCAAATGAAATATGGGAAATAACACACTCTAACATAGATCTTTCTTCCAATCACATTCAAGTTGAGTGTTTCCTTCTGCACTCAAATACCATCCTAATTTCATTCTAAGAATTCCCAAATCTCTTCTAAGGTAGAATTTTCAAAGGGAATTAGGATGGGGTTTCTCATTTAAAAATTCAGTCAGTAGTGTTCATGGAGCATTTACTAAGAGGGAGGCTAAATCTTATAGGTGAATAGAGACAGCTGCCATGATCTTTCACTGTTGATGGGAATGTGAATTGATATAGCCACTATGGAGAACAGTATGGGAGGTTCTTTAAAAAGCTAAAAATAGAATTACCATATGACCCAGCAATCCCGCCCTTGAGCACAGATCCTAAGAAAACCATAATTCAAAAAGACACAAGTACCCCAATGTTCACTGCAGCTGTATTTATAATAGCTAGAACATGGAAGCAACCTAGATGTCCATCGACAGATGAATGGATAAAAAAGCTGTGGTACATATACACAGTGGAATATTACTCGGCCGTAAAAAGGAATGCCTTTGAGTCAGTTCTGATGAGGTGGATGAACCTAGAACCTATTATACAGAGTGAAGTGAGTCAGAAAGAGAAAGATATTATCGTATTCTAATGCATATATACGGAATCTAGAAAAATAGTACTAAAGAATTTATCTATAGGGCAACGATGGAGAAACAGACACAGAGAACAGATATGGGGAATGAGGAGGAGAGGAGAAGATGTATAGGAAGAGTAACATGGAAACTTACATTACCATATATAAAATAGATAGCCAACAGGAATTTACTGTATGGCTCAGGAAACTCAAACAGGGGCTCTGTATCAACCTAGAGGAGTAGGGTGGGGAGGGAGACGGGAGGGAGGTTCAAAAGGGAGGGGATATATGTATACCCATGGCTGATTCATGCTGAGATTTGACAGAAAACAACACAATTCTGTAAAGCAATTATCCTTCAATTAAAACAAAATAAAGTTTTTAAAAACCTAAAAAAAAAAAACTGCTGAAAATCAAAGACAAAGAGAAAAAAAGATTATATTCAAATGAAAACCAATTAGACTGATAGCTAACCTCTCATCAGAAACAATGGAATCTAGAAAACAGTAATTTCTTTAAAGTGAACAAAAATAACTAAGAATTAAGATAGAATACATTTTAAGATGAAATATAAAATTTAAGTATTAAATAATAATAAATAAGTAGAAGAAACAAAACAAACCAACAAAAAGAATGAAACTGGGTCATTGGAAGAGAATGGGTAGACCTAGAGCCTGTCATACAGAGTAAAGTAAGTCAGAAAGAGAAAAACAAATACTGTATATTAACACATTTATGTGGAATCTAGAAAAACTTATGGATGAATCTGTTTGCAGGGCATAAATAGAGAACAGACATGTGAGCACTGAAGGGGTAGAGGGAAAGATGTACTGGGAGACTGGGACTGACCTAAATACACTGCCATGTGTAAAACTGATAGCCGGTGGGAACCTGCAGTATCGCAGGGAGCTCAGCTCAGCACTCTGCGATAACCTGGATGGGTGGAATGGAGGGCGATGGGAGGAAGCAGATATGTGTATACACAGAGCTGAGTCACTTCATTGTAGAGCAGATACTAACACACCATTGTAAAGCAACTATACTCCAGGGTTTTAAAAACAGAGACAAAATATGTTCCCTTGTGGAGTTTGCAGCCTATGGCAAAGTTGCCAAGCAAATAATTGAGTGATTATAAGAGTCCAGCATATTAATACATAGGATGAGACGCCTTGGCAGTATACAGAAAAAGACCATGTTTAGGGTGTGGGAAACCCTTCCCAAAGAAACAGGTGTTAATTGGGATAATAACAATCAGTTGTTGTCTACCTAGCATCATATTTTAAGTGACACTGACTAACTGATGTGAAATGCTGACTCATTGGAAAAGACCCTTATGCTGGGAAAGATTGAAGGCAGGAGGAGAAGGGGATGACAGAGGAGGAGATGGTTGGATGGCATCACCAACTCGATAGACCTAAGTTTGAGGAAACTCAGGGATATAGTGATGGACAGGGAAGTCTGGTGTGCTTCAGTCCATGGGGTCGCAAAGAGTTGGACATGACTGAACGACAACAACAAAGGCATCTACTTGGAGATGGTGGCTATTGCCATGGGCTTGAGTGAAATCTCCCAGGAAATGGTTACCAAGGACAACAATGGATTGAAGGGTGAGGACCAGGACAGATCTCTACCTTGTTACCCTAGCCTGAAATTGGTGAAACTCTCAAGGGATCTTCTGCTGCCTCCTTTTTCATAGTGGAGTATTTGATTACTGGAGTATCTGGAGATTCTTACCATAACATTCTGCATGATTAATTGTAAATATACCAGCCACCCAGTTGAAGAGAGGATAATGTGGGACACAGCTGCAGTAGTAATTTCCAATTCCATTTCTGCAATATGCTTTCTTCTTGCACTTTGCCAGCCCTCTCGCACACTCATCAATATCTGTGAATCAAGAGAAAATATCATTAGAAAATATCACTTTTTATTCTCATAAAACCATATTGTTTTCCCCTGCCCATGAGATCTCTACTACCCAACATCACTTATAAATGTTCCCAGAACATCTCTCCTTGGTTAAGATGATTCAATACAGAGATGACAATTTTCCTGAAGTTACTTTATAAAGCCAAAGTAATTTCTAGGATGCACTGTGGAGTGAAATAAAGTTCAGAAGACCTTCTCTGATGTCCTATCAAAAGGATCAAGATCACAGAAGACAAAGAAGGATTAAGAATCTGTCACAGATTAGATGAGGCAGGACTGAGATGACTAAATGCAATATGAGACACTGAAATGGCTCTTAGAACAGAAAAAAAAAGGGGGGGTGGATTTCAGGGGGTAAAACTTTATACTGGTAAAACTTGTATAAAGTCTCTAGTCTAGTTGATATTATTGTCCCATTATTCATCCTCTGATTTTGCTCACTGTATTATGGTTGTCATATCATTGGCTGACCTTAGAGAACTGAGTAAAAGCTCTACAGAATTCATTGCACTGTTTTGCAGTTTTTCTTTAAGTCTCAAACTGTTTCAAAATACAACATCTAAAAAAATACATCCAATATTGTATGATTCCAAGATAGAATGTAGAATGATGGGTACCAGAGGATAGGGGGAGAGAAGAGGGAAGTTAGTGTTTAACGGGGAAAGAGTTTCAGTTCTGCAAGATGAAAAACGTTCTGGAGACAAAAGGCAGCGATGGTTGCACAACAGTATGAATGTGCTAAATAACAGTGAAGTACAGTAACAAAGTAGTCAGTGAATAACAGTGATTAAAATGGTAAATTGCATTATACATATTTTACTATAATTGAAAAAAACAATTTAAATAAATAAATACATTATCATATGATTCCACTTATAGGAGGGCCCTAAAGGAGTTAACAAAGGTCGGTCTAGTAAGGCTATGGTTTTTCCAGTGATCATGTATGGATGTGAGAGTTGGACTGTCAAGAAAGCTGAGCACCAAAGAATTGATGCTTTTGAACTGTGCTGTTGGAGAAGACTCTTGAGCGTCCCTTGGACTGCAAGGAGATCCAACCAGTCCATTCTAAAGGAGATCAGTCCTGGGTGTTCTTTGGAAGGAATGATGCTAAAGCTGAAACTCCAGTACTTTGGCCACCTCATGCAAAGAGTTGACTCACTGGAAAAGACTGTGATGCTGGGAGGGATTGGGGGCAGGAGGAGAAGGGGATGACAGAGGATGAGATGGCTGGATGGGATCACCGACTTGATGGACGTGAGTTTGAGTGAACTCCGGGAGATGGTGATGGACAGGGAGGCCTGGCGTGCTGCGATTCATGGGGTTGCAAAGAGTCGGACGCGACTGAGCCACTGAACTGAACTGAACTGAACTGAAAGGAGTCAAATTAACAGAGATAGAAAGCAGGATGGTGGCTGCCAAGGGCTGGGGGAGGAGTAGGAATGGGAATTTAGCATTTAATGGGTACAAAGTTTCCATTTGAGATGATGAAAAAGTTCTGTGGTTGGATAGTAGAGAAGGTTGCAGGACAATGTGAATGTATTAAAAACCACTGAAAGATACATCTGGCTTCCCAAGTGGCTCAGTGGTAAAGAATCTGCCTGCCTATGCAGGAGACAGGAGACCTGGGTTTGATCACTGGATCAGGAAGATCCCCTGGAGGAAGAAATGGCAACACACTCTAATACTCTTGCCTGGGAAATCCCATGAACAGAAGAGCCTGGTGGGCTACAGTCCATGGGGTCTCAAAGAGTTGGACACAACTGAGCCACATGGTAAATTGTAATTTATACATTTGCCACAGTAAAATGAAGTTAAAAAGGAATAAATACATCTTAAATAGTCTACTATTTTCTGTTTCACCTAATGAATTGACACAACAAAGCCATCAAACAGTTAACCAGTTCTAGCAATCAGGATTCAGGAGTGGTATTGCCCTTGGCATTTAGATTGATCTTTAGAATTTGTAGAAATGAAAAAGAGATTTGGCCAGAGCTGATGAGAATAGTGAAAAGTGAAACTGAAAAGCTAAGTTGGGACCACACCACGAAAGATGCTGAGTGATGAGAGAGTTTATTCATTTGTTCCTTTAGGGAACACTTATTTGTTGGGCATCTGCCATGTGATATTGTTCTTTTTCCTATGTATTGAGTGATAAACAAAAGAAATTCTCCCTGCCCTTGTGGAATCCTCAGAACACACCCCTCCAAAAAAAAAAAAAAAACCAATCACCAGTGCTTGAGACTTTAAGAGTCCAGGGTCCTGAGAACTCCACTTTTCTCTGAAGAAAAACCAAGCCAATATCAGGGCTCACTAAGCCAGCATTGGGATGCATGTGAAAAGAAGGTAAGGGCTGGGGGCTTCTATGGGGACAGTGAGGCAGTCCTGATATTTTCCACTTTGTAATATCATTGTACCATTGCAGTACCAGCAGCACTAGGTGACACAGTATTTGAGACTAGGAAGGTTGCCCCTGGTCCCTTTCAAATGCCAAGATGAATGCGGACTTCTTCTTTACCTTCACATTTCTGAGCGGACCTCGAGTACCACCTCAGAGACACAGACTCAAATCCATCTTTGCAAACGCAGGTGCCATTGAGGCAGTTAGCATTTTCTGGGCACGGAGGACAGGAAACTGCAAGGAACATAGAATCCATTCATTCGCTTGTTCATTCATTTCATTTAAGAAATATTCATTGAGCACCTATGATGTACCAGATGCCGCAGTCGCAAGAACCTCCTCTTGGGAATAGCTTATTGGCATCCTTTTGGAAGCCATCCTACTGCTGAACATAGACGCTCACCATGCCCCACCCATTCCCCACCTCTGCCACTAATACCAATTTTGCTCGTCAGTAGAACTTCCAGATTTCAGCACCTATGTTTCCTTACTGAGGGCTCTCTCTGGCCACTAGCATCCTTTTTGCACAGCACATGCTGGTTTTCAAGGTCCTCTTCCCCAAGGACTAGTTTCCTCAAACAGTGATGGACTGACTGAGTCAGTGGATTAAAAATAAACCAGCTTCTCATTCCAGATATGAATCAGCTAACCAGAATAATTAACAACAACAAAAAAACCCTGCAACAATAAAGCTCTTTTTGGCTACATGTATTGGGGGCTGGTGGTGCCAGAGAAGACTCTTGAGAGTCCCTGGGACAGCAAGGAGATCAAACCAGTCAATCCTAAAGGAAATCCACCCTGAATATTAACTGGAAGAACTGATGCTGAAGCGGAAGCTCCAATCCATTGGCCACCTGATGTGAAGAGTTGAGTCATTAGAAAAGATCCTGATGCTGGGAAAGATTGAGGGCAGGAGGAGAAGGTGTTGAGAGAGGATGAGATGGTTGTATGGCATCAGTGACTCAATGCACATGAGTTTGAGCAACTTACGGGAGATGGTGAAGGACAGGAAAACCTGGTGTGCTGCAGTCCATGGGGTTGCAAAGAGTCAGACATGATTTAGTGACTGAAAAACAACAACTGAAGGCTGGAAAAAAGGAAACACGAGGAGGATAACCAACAAGCGAATAGTGTAGAAAAGTGAGGTTCATGTATGCAACTACAAAAACAAACCAAGGTGTCTTTTTTCTCATTGAAGTATGAAGTATTTGCAATGATAGTGAAGGACAAAGAAGCCTGGTGTGCTGAGGTCCATAGGATCGCAAAGAGTAGGATATGACTGAACAATAGCAACACACTCACCTCCAGCCTCCTTTGCTTCCAATCCTGACAGAGCCAGGAGGACACTGAGACCTAGAAGAATAAGGGCAGAGATAAAGCGGATGGGAGATGCCCTGAGGCTCTGCTTGGCTGAAGCCTGCGTCAGTCTGGGGGGCTTTGTCTCCTCTTGTCAAGTCATACTTGTGCTAGCTTCACTGCAGATTCTTCTAGATTGGCTATAAACACTAATGTCACAGTACTGATTACAGCTTTAAGAGACTCTACACCCAAGTCCAGTGTGTGTGGGGGATGATGGGAGTTCCCACAACAATAAGCAATCCTCTAACACCAGCTGGGTATTCTATAATTAAACTCAGTTCTTTTTTCCTCTCCCCACCCCCCCCACTCTTTTTTAGATTTTTTTTCTCATATAGATCATTACAAGAGTATTGAGAAGAGTTTCTTGTGCTATAAAATAGGTCCTTGTGCTATGCTAAGTTGCTTCAGTTGTGCCCAACTCTTTGCAACCCTATGGATCCACCATGGTTGCACCATGGCTTCTCTGTCCACGGGATTCTCCAGGCAAGAATACTGGAGTGGGTTGCCATGCCCTCCTCCAAGGATCTTCCCCACCCAGGAATCAAACCCACATCTCTTATGTCTCCTGCATTGGAAGGTGGATTCTTTACCTTTAATGCTACCTGGGAAGCCTAAAATAGGTCCTTATTAGTTATCTATTTTTTATTTTTGTAATGCAGCGTGGCACGTGGGATCTTAAGTTCTCCAACCAAAGATCAGACCTGTGATCCCTGCAGTGGAAGTGCAGAGCCCTAACCACTGGAATAGGGAATTCCTATTTTATATAGAGTAGTGTGTACATGTCAATCCCAACCTCCGAATGTGTCCCTCTCAACTCAGTTCTGGCACTAACTCCCCAGAAAGAGTATCAGCTATCCCAGGTTAAGGGCTCAGTCCCAAAGACTTCAGATGCCCATCACAATTCCAAGTTGTCCCCTGGGCTTCTGACCAACTGGCTATGGATTGGATGTTCCAATGACTCCCTCTTTGAGTTCAATTAATTTGCTAGAGCAGCTCACAGAACTCAGAGAAACCATTTACTTACTGGATTACCAGTTTATTGTAGAAGGATATTGGGCGTCCCAGGTGGCACTAGTGGTAAAGAACCCGCCTGCCAATGCAGGAGACATAAGAGACGCGGGTTCCCCTGGGTTGGAAAGATTCTTGAAAGGGCAAGGAAACCCACTCCAGTATTCTTGCCTGGAGAATCCCATGGACAGAAGAGTCTAGTGGGTTATGTCCATGGGGTCACAATCGGACACGACTGACATGATTTGGCATGCACGCATAGAATATATCTCAGAAAGAGCCAAATGGAAGACATACACTGGGCAAGGTATGAGGAAGGGAGTGGGGGTTCCACGCCCTCTTGGCACCACTTTCCTCAAATCTCCATGTGTTCACCAACCCAGAAGCTCTCGGAATCCCATCATTTTGGGGCTTTTATAGACACTTCGTTGGGCATCCCAGGTGGCTCAGTGGTCAAGAATCTACCTGCCAATGTGCGGGATATAGGGTAGATCTCTGGTCTGGGAAGATCCCACATGCCATGGGGCAACTAAGCCAGTGCGTCGCAAGTGCTGAAGCCCGTGCACCCTAGAGCCAGTACTCTACAACAAGACAAGCCCCCACAATGAGAAGCCTGAGCGCCATAACTAGAAAGTAGTCTGCAAGCAGTAACGAAGATCCAGCACAGCTAAAAAAAACCCTCAAGCCTCTGCATTTTCCTTGTGAATACTTTTTTGACACATAAAGAAGAAGTATGACCATAGGGCAGAGGTCAGCCAACTATGGCCTTAGGCCAAATGCAGACCCCCGCCTGGTTTTGTGCAGCCCATGAGCTAAGAATTGTTTTTGCTGCTGCTGCTAAATCGCTTCAGTCATGTCCAACTCTGTGCAACTCCATAGACAGCAGCCCACCAGGCTCCCCCCGTCCCTGGGATTTTCCAGGCAAGAGTACTAGAGTGGGTTGCCAAGTTTTTAGTGGTTTTTAAATGGTTTTTTTTTTTTTTTTTAATCAAGGAGAATATAGTGCATGCATGGAATATGAAAATTACCTGAAATTCACATTCCTATGTCTATAAATCAAGATTTATTGGAACACAGCAGTGCCCATCAGTTCACAAAAGGTTGGTGGCTGCTTTTATTTATTTATTTACTTTTTTTGTGGGTGGGGATGAGGTTTTCCAGTGCAGTTTTGTGAAAACCCCACTAGACAAATTCCAAAAGATCTGTCCCACTCTGGCTGCTTTTATAAAGCAACAAGCAGAGTTGAGGCATTAAGACAGGGATCAAAATGGCCCCCAAAGCTGAGAATAATGATTACCTGGATCTTTACAAAGAGAAAAAATATGTTCATTTCTGTCATAAAGTAATGGCCATCACGTGCTTGCTTCTAAGAACTGCTTACAAACTGCCTAGCCTTAAACTGTGTTTGATTCCCCCAGTGGTATTTTTTATTATCTTGAAGTCCCTAAAGCTCAGAGCAGACAGGTGGGTAGGTTCCAGTTACAATAATATACTAAGCAATGATCCTCCAAGTTTGGACCCGCATAGTGGTCAGTCAGCATGTTAGATGCTTGCCATGTCCCCTAAGCCTACCCAGGAAGGGTTGCACAGTAAGCAGATAACTTACCGTATCTTTCTGTAAAAGGATGTTTTTCTGCAACCCGTGAAGGGCATCAAGAAGCACGGGAGGGGAACTGGTCCAGATTCTTTGCCCTTCTAAGGCACATTACATACTGTGCCTTAGAAAGGATACCCAGCAGGACTGGAGTGCCAGTTACCCACAGTGCTGACCCCTCATCACCACTCTTCTCTCTTCCCTCTTTGGCTTCCCTTCCCAAAGAATCCTAAAGCCTTCCTGGGATTCCTTCCCAAACTGTTTGTGCTCAGTTGCTTCAGTTGTGTCCGGCTCTTTGGGACCCTATGGACCGTAGCCCACCAGGATCCTCTGTCCATGAGGTTCTTCAGGCAAAAATACTGGAGTGGTTGCCATGCCCTTCTCCAGGGGATCTTCCCCACCGAGGGATCGAACCCAGATCTCTTATGTCTCCTGCATTGGCAGGCACGTTCTTTACCACTAGCACCATCTGGGAAGCCTAAATTAATTAAATCCAAGTTTTTGTCTCAGTTCTGCTTTGGAGGAGAGCAACTAAGAGACTCGGTATCAGAGTTTGGAATAGAGCACACACACACAGGAATTTCTGGAGAAAGTGCCAAATTCTAGAAAGCAACCAAAGCTGGGGTATCCAGGGTACTGGAGGGTGGGGAGAATTCTTTGTTCTACTCACCAGAGAGTAGCAACAGGCACCTGCTTCCCATAGCAGTCGAGGTTCCAGGAATGACAACCTTAGAAGCACTCCCAAGCAGGATGTGACAAGGGTTCCTGGGATAAATAAGCCCCATGAGGATTTATTTTGGATGGTCACAAAATTTAGAAGGCAGGTGGTTGATGTTTATCAAAACCCTTTCATTTCTACCTGTCTTTTGACTCAACAACTCCAATTCCGGGAAATAAGCAAGGTTCTGCAAGGATGATTATAGCATAATGGCTCCTAGGAGCAAGGTTAGTAGTAGCAGTAGTCGTCGCTCAGTACTGTTCGACTCTTTGCCACCCTATGGACTGTAGCCCTCCAGGCTCCTCTGTCCATGGGATTCTCCAGGCAAGAACACTGGAGCGGGTTGCCATGCCTTCCTTCAGGAGGTCTTCCCAACCCAGGGGTCAAACCTGCATTTCTTAAGTCTCTTGCACTAGCAGGGAGGTTCTTTACCACTAATGCCACTTGGGAAGCCCAAACCCCCTTGTCTCCTAGGTCTAAACTTGGAATATAAATAAATGAGGCCACTTGGGATCTGGAGGGAATAATTAGAACTCTGGAGATCTGGAGACCATGGACTTTACCTTTGTTATTTCCTGATCCTTTCCCTTCTCTCAACATTCATTTCCTTTTTTATTTATATTTCTCTTCCCTTCCAAAAGCCTACTGTAAGATAAACTATAGAAACTCTCAACGTAGAGAAACCCAGTCTAGTTAGTCGTTATTCTTTATCTTTAAAGACTCTTTTGAAACCAGTTTAACTGAAGTGAATATCTTGTGTGAAAAGGGTGATAATATTTTTCAGAAGAGCTGAGACCTCTAGTGATGTTGATTTCTTTTTTTTTTTTAACCACTTTACTGAGGGATGGTCATCATGTAAAAAGCATGCAAAAGTACATATTTTATGTATATAACTTGATAAGTTTAGAATAAATATATACATATGAAACTGTCACTACCATTAAGGACATAAACATATCCAGCATATCTGAAAATATCCTCCTGCCCTCTTTATGATTTGAGTGTGTGTGTGTATGTGAATAAAACTTAACATAAGATCTACCTTCTTAGAAAATTTTAAGTATACAACACAGTATCATTAGCTATAGACACTAAGCTGTATATACATTACTGGAGTTTTTCATCTTGTGTAACTAAAACTTTATACCCTATGAACTTCCACTCCCATCTTCCTCCCTCCCCAATCCCTGGAAAACATCAGTCTATGCTTCTATGCATTTGACTACCGTAGTTTCTACATCTAAGTGAGATCGTATTGTATTTGTTCTTTGGGTCTGATTTATTTCACATATTTAGCAACATTGATTTACAGAGTATTTTGTTTGCTTGTTTTTAAACAAGACCCATTATAAAAAATACATTTTATTTCACAGAGATAGAGAGAAAAGAGTATTTGCTTCAGACTCTGTTCATTGAAACTTTTATTTTAGTTCTCCTTAAGCCCCTCAACACACAATTCATGATTTCTTTTGAGTATTTGAAAAACATTTTAGTATGTCCTATACATACTAAACTGAAATGGGAAAATAAATATGAAATAATGTTTCTAGAGCATCTTTCAAGAGATAAAGCATGGCAGAAACCAATACAATGTTGTAAAGCAATTATTCTCCAATTAAAAATAAATTTTAAAATAAATTTAAATTAAAAAATAAAGCAACAGGACATATAACGAGCTATCCTTTAAAATCTTTCCAGAGCCAGTATATTTTTTTAAGACTCAAGATCACAAACAAAGCATTTTGTATTTTCAGTGGAAAAAACGCAAAACCAGTTCCTCCTTACCCACAAGATGAAAATTCTCACTGGTCACCCAGTCTGGCAGCTTCTTCATGCTAACAACAACCAAAACAGGAAGTTCATCTCTTCTTATCTTGAACTTTAGTTTCTCAAGGAGTCTTGTGGCTGGGTGAGATGACTGCAGGCATTGGTAGCGAGATGGTAACGTTCAAGAAGGGTAAGGCCCCCCAAATGGAGGAAATAGGCTGCAAGAGTCAGACATTTTTTATTTCTCTTAAGTAGCAGAAATGCAAAAAGGCAAAAATGGTTGTCTGAGGAGGCTTTACAAATAGCTGAGAAAAGAAGAGAAGCTAAAGGCAAAGGAGAAAGGAAAGATATACCCATTTGAATGAAGAGTTCCAAAGAATTAGCAAGGAGAGATAAGAAAACCTCCCTCAGGGATCAGTGCAAAGAAATAGAGGAAAATAATATAATGGGAAAGACTAGAGATCTCTTCAAGAAAATTAGAGATAGCAAGGGAACATTTCATGCAAAGATGGGCACAATAAAGGACAGAAATGGTATGGACCTAACAGAAGCAGAGAATACTAAGAGGAGGTGGCAATAATACACAAAAGAAAGATACAAAAAAGATCTTCATGACCCAGATAACCACAATGGTGTGATCACTCACCTAGAGCCAGACATACTAGAATGCAAAGTCAAGTGGGCCTTAGGAAGCATCACTATGGACAAAGCTAGTGGAGGTGATGGAATTCCAGGTGAGCTACTTCAAATCCTGAAAGATGATGCTGTGAAAGTGCTGTACTCAATATGCTAGCAAATCTGGAAAACTCAGCAGTGGCCACAGGACTGGAAAAGGTCAGTTTTCATTTCAATCCCAAAGAAAGGCAATGCCAAAGAATGTTCAGCTACCACACAATTGCACTCATCTCACACGCTAGTAAAGTAATGCTCAAAATTCTCCAAGCCAGGCTCCAACACTACATAAACTGTGAATTTCCAGATGTTCAAGCTGGATTTAGAAAAGGTTGAGGAACCAGAGATCAAATTACCAACATCGTTGGATCATCAAAAAAGCAAGAAAATACCAGAAAAACATCTACTTCTGCTTTATTGATTACGCCTTGACTGTGTAGATCACAACAAACTGTGATCACAAAATTCTTCAAGAGATGGGAATACCAGACCACCTAACCTGCCTCTTTTTTTTTTTTTTTTCTATTTTTTTTCTAACCTGCCTCTTGAGAAATACTGGACATGGAACAACAAACTGGTTCCAAATTGGGAAAGGAGTACATCAAGGCTGTATATTGTCACCCTGCTTATTTAATTTATATGCAGAGTACATCAAGCAAAATGATAGGCTGGATGAAGCACAAGCTGGAATCAAGATTGCAGGAGAAATATCAATAATCTCAGATACACAGATGACACTATCCTGATGGCAGAAAGTGAAGAAGAACTAGAGAGCCTCTTGATCAAAGTAAAAAAGGAGAGTGAAAAAGCTGGTTTAAAAATTAACATTCAAAAAATGAAGATCATGGCATCTGGTCCCATCATTTCATGGAATATAGATGGGGAAACAATGGAAACAGTGACAAACTTTATTTTCTTGATCTCCAAAATCACTGCAGATGGTGACTACAGCCATGAAACTAAAAGACACTTGCTCCTTGGAAGAAAATCTATGACAGACCTAGACAGCATATTAAAAAGTAGAGACATTACTTTGCTGACAAAGGTCCATCCAGTCAAAGCTACGGCTTTTCCAGTAGTCATGTATGGATGTGAGAGTTGGACTATAAAGAAAGCTGAGCGCTGAAGCATGGATGTTTTTAAACTGTGGTGTTGGACAAAACTCTTGAGAGTTCCTTGGACTGCAAGGAGATCAAACCAGTCCATCCTAAAGGTAATCAGTCCTGAATATTCACTGGAAGGACTGATGCTAAAGCTGAAACTCCAATACTTTGGCCAGCTGATGTGAAGAACTGACTCCTTGGAAAAGACCCTGATGCTGGGAAAGATTGAAGGCAGAGGAGAAGGGGACAACA
>NW_011495051.1:5492133-5492294 GCF_000754665.1 Bison bison bison | reverse complement strand
TTTACTCACTAGGTTGTGTCCAACTTTTTTGTGACACCATGGACTGTAACCCACCAGGCTCCTCTGTCCATAGGATTCTCCAGGCATGAATACTGGAGCAAGTTGCCATTTTCTCCTCTATGGTATCTTCCCAACCCAGGGATCAAACCTATGGCTCCTGC
>NW_011495051.1:5487241-5492033 GCF_000754665.1 Bison bison bison | reverse complement strand
GGCCACAGTCCATGGGGTCGCTAAGAGTCGGACACGACTGAGCGACTTCACATTCACTTTTCACTTTCATGCATTGGAGAAGGAAATGGCAACCCACTCCAGGGTTCTTGCCTGGAGAATCCCAGGGACAGGGGAGCCTGGTGGGCTGCCATCTATGGGGTCGCACAGAGTTGGACACGACTGAAGCGACTAAGCAGCAGCAGCAGAAAACTGCTTTTTAGAGGGGAAAAGCAGTTGGGAAGGGTTATTGTAAACAAAGGATCCATTGGAGGAATCTGGGAGTTGAAAGTGTAGGGGCTTATCATTGGCTGACCTGCGACAATCTCTCATTGGCTGGGCTGTCACCAAGTAAGAAGAAAACCTTCCTCCCTCCCATTGGCTAATAAAGCAGTAGTCTTCCTGTTGAAAATGCAAAGTACCTCTCTTTCTGTTTGAGGTCTGCAAATGGCAGTGACTGGTAAGGCATGACAGCGCCCCTTTCTGGCTTTCCCAACTCCATTTTAAATACCGTTTGCTTTATTCAGCTTCACGTCCTTGCAATGAGTATCTTTCAGTTTCCCGTTTCTTGTTATAAATTATTTAGAGTCAATGCAGTAAAATATTCAAACAATACCTAGATATGGCTGCATAGGTAGGCTGGCAGTCAACCCCTCTGGTAGTATTCAAAATATTTGCTTCATGTGATACTCAAAAAATGTTTCTTTTGAAATAATACAGCCTTGTAAATCAACCATACTTCAATAAAATTTTTAAAAATTACAGTTATTAAAATATGGAAAAAAGTTTATTTTGCATGGCAACTTAAAGAAGGTTTAGATCTATCTTTGTCAGCTGAGGTGAAGTGAAAAGTGTCTAAATATTAAAGTGAAATGCCTGAATCCAAGAGAAGTCCATGAAATTCTGAGCATTCCGTGTGCTCGAAGATCAGTCTGCAAGTGAGAGATTATTTGCATGAATAGATGCAAGAATGACCCATCTTTGTGTGTAGTCCACCCATGCTGGCTCTACACTTGGCCATGTAACTGACTTTGGCCAGTGGAATAGCAAGTTAACAGGATACAAACAGAGATTTGGAAAATGCTCACGTATTGGGGCTTTCCCTCCCCTGATGCACTTGAAACCCTAAGATCACCATGTAAATGAGCCCAAGTTAACCTGCTAGAGAATGAGAGGCCATGTGGAAGAGAACCAAGGTTGTCTAGCCAATAATTCTTCACCCTGATTGCCAACCTGCCAGATGTAGGAGTGGGCTGTTTGATTATCCAGCAAACAGCTGACCCACCAACTGACCAAAAATGCATGAAAGAACCAGCCAAGACCAGCCAGGTAGACTAGACCAGAAGAAATCACTTGCCAACCCACAAAATCATGTACAGAATAATACAGTTGTTATTTTAAGCAAATGAAATTTGGGGACTGTTTGCTGCACAGCCAAGTCTAACTGGTACACTTCACAAAGTGGACTGGAAGGAGTTCTTTCCACACATGTTGCCAGGCATCATACCATGTGACTTCACCTCCCATCCTTTAGGACTGGACCATGGTTTGGTCTGTGGGTGTCAATAACCTATGATGTATCCCAAGCAGAGAAGTCTATCTTAGAGCAGTTCTCTCTATTGGATGTTGATTGATCAATCTATCCAAGTTGTGTCTCTCTTGGAGAGTTTGAATCCAAAGCCCGCTAGAGAGGGATCCAGGCAGACAATGCAGTGTCCCATAAATCAAGGAACAAATTGAAAAAGAACAAAAGCAGAGATCATCAGACAGGAGAATCTGCTGATGACCTCCTTCTTTAATCTCATCCTTCCTTGGTCAAGCAGTAGCCTGTCACACATCACAGGATTCCAGTTCTTTCCTTCACCAACCAAGGGAGCAAATGTTCCATCTAAGGAACAGTTCAGTAGGGTATGGCCAACCTCTCAAGCTTTAATAAACATGAGACCGTTCAGTTTGAATGATTGTGGAAGAATCTGCTCTCCATCCTACCATCCTTTTAGATGCTGCTCTGTGTACTTGGAGTTGTCCTGTATGGATCATATAATCAGGCTCTTCTTGTGCTCTCTCTTCCAGTTGGGTTTGGAAGAGAAAGAAACAGACAAATGTCAGTGGGAACCACTTGAAAAACTCCAACAAAGGGTCATATAGTCAAAGCTATGGTTTTTCCAGTAGTCATGTACAGATATGAGAGTTGGACCCTAAAGAAGGCTAGGTACCAAAGAATTGATGCTTTCTAATTGCAGTGCTGGAAAAGACTCTTGAAGTCCCTGGGACAGCAAGATCAAACTAGTCAATCCTAAAGGAAATCAACTCTGAATATTCATCGGAAGGACTGATGCTGAAGCTGAAACTCCAATCCTTTGGCCAGCTGATGTGAAGAACTGACTCCTTGGAAAAGACCCTGATGCTGGGAAAGATTGAAGGCAGAGGAGAAGGGGACAACAGAGGGTGAGCTAGTTGGATGGCATCACCGACTTGATGGACATGAGTTTGAGCAAGCTCCAGGAGTTGGTGATGGACAGGGGGCCTGGCATGCTGCAGGCTATTGGGTCTCAAAGAGTCGGACACGACTGAGTGACTGAACTGAATTGAGCTCAGCAGCAGGAGGACAAGCATCAGATTTTTTTCCCTTTTCTATACAAAATTGAAAGGAGGTTTCTTTTAAAATTCTGCGTTGCCATAACAACACCTGATTACACCTAAACTTAACTTTTCTCAAACCTTGAGCTAGCCTATGCATTTTACTTATGGAAATGTTTTCCTTAAGCTATGTTAATGAACTACGTATCTACCTTAGACTCTCTTGCTTCAAGTTGGTTCTAAGACTCAGAACCGACTTGACAAATCAGTATGTTTCACTCAACAAACCAGTATGTTTTACTCATGTAAATGTTCTCTTAAGCTATATTAATGAGACTATGTATTTGCTTGGAAATCTGCGTTTCTTCAAGACTCATGTCAATCGTTTTATCACCCAAGATGACTCACCTTGTGCCAATGTTATCTCAAAATGCATGTTGTGTGTGAGGGGCCTGGTGCCACTCTCTGAGTTATGAGACATTTCCTTTCTCTAATTAGCAGCCTGCTAGGGAGAAGGCAATGGCACCCCACTCCAGTACCCTTGCCTGGAAAATCCCATGGACGGAGGAGTCTGGTAGGCTGCAGTCCATGGGGTCGCTAAGAGTCGGACACGACTGAGTGACTTCACTTTCACTTTTCATTTTCATGCATTGGAGGAGGAAATGGCAACCCACTCCAGTGTTCTTGCCTGGAGAATCCCAGGGATGGGGGAGCCTGGCGGGCTGCCATCTCTGGGGTCGCACAGAGTCGGACACGACTGAATCGACTTAGCAGCAGCAGCAGCAGTAGGTATATAGTTCCCTGCTAGAGACTAGCAGGGGGGCACTCATTCTGCCCCATTCTGATGTCTATGTCAGAAGCTTTCTCTATCTCTTTTATACTTTAATAAAACTTTATTACACAAAAGCTCCAAGTGATCAAGCCTCGTCACTGGCCCTGGACTGAATTTCTTTCCTCCGGAGGCCAAGAATCCCAGCGTTTTTCATGGCTCCATAACAACTTTTCAGTAGGAGCACTTGCATGATGGGTCCATTACTTCTCATTGCATAAGGGTCCATTAGTTCTCTTTTCATTCAAGTAATTTAAATAGTACATCACCAGGATGGACCATACTTCAGAAAATGAATTTGGAAACAATGATGGTGGCCAAGGAGGAAAACCAGGTAATGGCGAGTGGTCCCAATCTCCATCTATGCCAAGAAAATGGATGCAACTTCGAGAAGGCTTCTTTAATGAGAGGGTTGAAGTCCAGAGTGTGGAAGAGTGTGATAAACTTTATGTTACCCAGTTCCCTGTTATCCTTTCATTTCTCAGCTTACCACTTCTGCAAAGTGAGTACCCGTAACTCTGGTCTTAGAGATAGGGTCACCTAGTGTGTTATTGTTGCTGTTTACTCACTAGATTGTGTCCAACTTTTTTGTGACACCATGGACTGTAACTCACCAGGCTCCTCTGTCCATAGGATTCTCCAGGCATGAATACTGGAGCAAGTTGCCATTTTCTCCTCTGGGGCATCTTCCTGACCCAGGAATCAAACCTATGGCTCCTGCTGCATGTCCTGCATCACGGGTGGATTCTTCTACTGTTGAGCCACTGGGGAAGCCCCATCACCCAATGTAATTAAATTCAACCACTTGACTAGTAAAATTCATGACTGGTCCCATTAATACGGTGTCCTGAAATTGTCTTCTCATTCATATTTAAAGAGTCTTGGTATGATCCACCACAAATATTGCAAATATCTCCTAGTTTGACAAGTTCAAATATACATTTAGTGATTGATGTCTTGCCCTGGTTTTATTATAGTTGTGAAACATATCCCTGTTGACCTTGAAAATAAAACAGCCCAATTAATGTCACATTGTAAATGCTTCAATAAAAATTTTTTTTAAATAAAGACAAAAATAAAACAGCTAGTTATTTTACCAGAAAAATGAGTTTCTTTGAAAGTAGCAGAGAATTGCAATACAGGACAAGCATGCTATCGCAAAAACTATATGTAAGTCCAGAGAAACAAAGGAGAGGAACTGCTTTTTAGAGGGGAACTAAAACTGCTTTTTAGAGGGGAACTAAAAATGCTTTTTCGGAGAAGACAATGGCACCCCACTCCAGCACTCTTGCCTGGAAAATCCCATGGACGGAAGAGCCTGGTGGGCCACAGTCCATGGGGTCGCTAAGAGTCGGACACGACTGAGCGACTTCACATTCACTTTTC
>NW_011495051.1:5485691-5487141 GCF_000754665.1 Bison bison bison | reverse complement strand
CCTCTAGACAGCATATTAAAAAGCAGAGACATTACTTTGCCAACAAAGTCCATCTAGTCAAAGCTATGGTTTTTCCAGCAGTCATGTATGGTTGTGAGAGTTGGACCATAAAGAAAGCTGAGCCCTGAAGAATTGATGCATTTGACCTGTGGTGTAGAAGAAGACTCTTGAGAGCCCCTTGAACAGCAAGGAGATCAAAGCAGTCAATCCTAAAGTAAACCAACCCTGAATATTCATTGGAAAGACTGATGCTGAAGCTGAAGCTCCAATCCTTTGGCCACCTGATGTGAAGAGTCAACTCATTGGAAAAGACCCTGATGCTGGGAAAGATTGAAGGCAGGAGGAGGAGGGGGTGACAGAGGATGAGATGGTTAGATGGCATCACTGACTCGATGGACATGAGTTTGAGCAAACTCCATGAGATAGTGAAGGATAGGGAAGCTTGGTGTGCTACAGTCCATGGGGTCGCAAAGAGTCAGACACGACTGAGCGACTGAACAACAACAAAGCCACCTGAAGGAGGGAAGAAGGATTTAAAAAAGAGAGTTGAGGATATTTATTTTCCCAACTCCTTCTTCCTGGCAGGGACTGCACATCTGGACAGTGGTTGGATTCTTCTGTCACAGGCTAAAACCCTTTCCAGTTTGCTATACTTGCTCCATCCAGATGCTCCCTTAAGCCAAGAAGTTATAAGAACCCCACCTCCCTCACTGCTATTATACTTCCAGGGTGCCCCACTCTCCTTTGTTTCTTTTAAACCTGTTGTGGTATTGTGGGCTTTTAAAAATCATTTAATTAATTTATTTCTTTTCTCTTTTTGGCTGCACTTGATCCTTGTTGCTATGCACAAGCTTTCTCTAGTTGCAGTGTGCAGGCTTCTCATTGACGTGGCTTCTCTTATTGCAGAGCACAGGCTCTAGAGCACAGGCTCAGTAGTTGTGGTGCACGGGGTTAATTGCCCCATGGCATGTGAAATCTTCCCGGACCAGGGATAAAACTCGTGTCCCCTGCATTGGCAGGAGGATTCTTAACCACTGGATCACCAGGGAAGTCTGATATTGTGTTTTAAAATAAGAAATATGTATTTGGTCTTCATCCTATTTCTGGCATAGAGATTCTAAAAACCTTGGAACTTCCTGAGTGATGAGAGCAATGGGAACATCTTTTATTACAATATCTTGTCTTTGATTCCTGAAACCACTTTACAGCCATAGAGGTGAATATATTGTTGTTGTTCAGTCACTCAGTCGTGTCTGACTCTTTGTGACCCCATGGACTGTAGCACACCAAGCTTCCCTATCCTTCACTGTCTCCTGGAGTTTACTCAAACTCATGTCCATCGAGTCGGTGATGCCATACAACCATCTCATCCTCTGTCACCCCCTCCTCCTCCTGCCTTCAATCTTTCCCAGCATCAGGGTCTTTTCCAATGAGTTGACTCTTCACATCA
>NW_011495051.1:5456174-5485591 GCF_000754665.1 Bison bison bison | reverse complement strand
TGTTCAGTCACTCAGTCGTGTCTGACTCTTTGTGACCCCATGGACTGTAGCACACCAAGCTTCCCTATCCTTCACTGTCTCCTGGAGTTTACTCAAACTCATGTCCATCGAGTCGGTGATGCCATACAACCATCTCATCCTCTGTCACCCCCTCCTCCTCCTGCCTTCAATCTTTCCCAGCATCAGGGTCTTTTCCAATGAGTTGACTCTTCACATCAGGTGGCCAAAGGATTGGAGCTTCAGCTTGAGCATCAGTCTTTCCAATGAATATTCAGGGTTGGTTTACTTTAGGATTGACTGCTTTGATCTCCTTGCTGTTCAAGGGGCTCTCAAGAGTCTTCTTCTACACCACAGGTCAAATGCATCAATTCTTCAGGGCTCAGCTTTCTTTATGGTCCAACTCTCACAACCATACATGACTGCTGGAAAAACCATAGCTTTGACTAGATGGACTTTGTTGGCAAAGTAATGTCTCTGCTTTTTAATATGCTGTCTAGAGGTGAATATGAATTATTCATAACAAGCCCCTTTCTACCACAACTGCGTTTATGTTAATGAGGTGACTTTGGGAAAGTACCTAATGGTTGGGGCTGGTTGCCAGTGGAACCAACCACATAATGAAAGGTAGGAACTTTCAGTCCCATCCTCCTGATTTCCAGGGAGGGGAAAGGGGCTCGAGGTCAAATCAGTCACCAATGGCAATAATCTAATCAGTCATTCCTACGTAATGCCCCATGCTCATGCTCAGTAGTGTCTGACTCTTTGCCACTCCATTGGACTGTGGTTCAACAGGCTCCTCTGTCCTTGGAATTTCCCAGGCAACAATACTGGAGTGGGTTGCCATTTCCTCCTCCAGGAGATCTTCATGACCCAGGGATTGAACCCACGTCTCCTGTGTCTCCTGCATTGCAGGCAGGTTCTTTACCTGCTGAGCCATCAGGGAATCCTGTGTAATGAGCTCTATAAAAACTCAAAAGCTTGGGATTCAGAGAGCTTCTGGGTTAGAGAACACACAGAGATTTGGGAAGAAGGAACAGAAATAATGTGTGCTTTCCTAGTACCTTGTCCTATACATCTCTTCCACTTGACAAATCTTGAGTTATACCTTTGATAATAAACCAGTAATCTAGTAAGTAAAATGTTTTCTGAATTTTGTGAGCCATTCTAGCAAACTCATGGAACTCATGGAGGGGGTCATGGGAATCTCTGATCTATAATCTGTTGGACAGAAGCACAGGTGACAACCTGGACTTGTGTTGGCATCTGAAATTGGGAGTTGCAGGGAGGGGGCGCAGTCTTGTGGAACCAAGTCCTGAACTTATAATGCTACCTCTGGCTAGACAGTATCACAGTTGAGTTGAATTGTTGGACTTTCAGCTGGTGTCAGAGAATGGTTTTGTGAAAACCACACACATCGGTACTAGGTTCAGAACTGCTTTTATCTGCCCACACTATTAAGTCTCTTCATTAAGTCTCTGTTTAATTCACTTGATTGGTCCAGCTGCTTCTCACCAAGTCACTAACTAATACACACCCTGGCACTCTAGCATATCTACCATTCTACCAAGAAGCTAAACTTCTCTCTCTTTTTTTTTAAGATAGTCTTTTAAAAATCTTATGTATTTATTTTGGGCTGTGCTGGGTCTGTGCTGCTGACTTTCTCTAGTTATAGAGAAAGTAAGGGCTATTCTCCAGTTGCAGTACCTAGGCTTCTCATCGTGGGGGCTTCTTTTGTTGTGGAGTATGGGCTCTGGAACCTGGGCTCAGTAGTTGTGGCACATGGGCTTAGTTGTCCCATGCCATGTGGGATCTTAGTTCCTGGACCAGGGATCCAACCTGAGTCCCCCTGCATGGGCAGGCAGATTCTTAGCCACTGGACTACCAGGGAAGTCCTGAAGCTAAACCTTTCTTAGCCACTGTCATGGAAGAGGAAGATATATTCTAAGAAAAGAAGGAAACATTCTCCTTTGACCAACACATGAACTTAAAGCACAAAACATAAATGCTACTTCCTCTATTGCCCATCATCTACAAACAAGTGTTTCTCACCGAACAACACACACTTTGAAATGGTGGGTTTTGGTGTGGGAATTGGTTGAAAATATGATGAAGGTGTCTCATCCTGCAAGACACAAGAATAAAGTAAAGCCCAGTGTCTCTGCCCTATTAGAATGGCAGCTTAGATTTGATGCCAAATGGTCCTGGTTAGTGACTTATACACATATTTTTTTTTTGCCTGGCTCACTGGGCATGAACTGAACCTTGATTGTAGAGTATACCATCACTTCTGTTTCAAACAAACTCTTTGTACCAAGTGGGCTTGGAACCTCTTAGTTCTTCAGTCACAAAATCATGTCTGACTCTTTGCGACCCCATGGACTGCATCACACCAGGCTCCACTGTCTTCCACTGTCTCCCAGAGTTTGCACAAGTTCATGTTGGCTATCCAACCATCTCATCCTCCATCACCCTCTTCTCCTCCCGCCTTCAATCTTTCCCAGCATCAGGGTCTTTTCCAATGAGTTGGCTCTTCCCATCAGGTGGCCAAAGTATTAGAGCTTCAGCTTCAGCATCAGCCCTTCCAATGAATAGTCAGGGTTGATCCCTTTAGGATTGACTGGTTTGTTTTCCTTGCTGTCCAAGGGACTGTCAAAAGTCTTCTCCAACCCCACAGTTCAAAAGCACCAATTCTTCAGTGCTTAGCCTTCTTGATGGTCCAACTCTCACATCTATGCATGACTACTGGAAAAACCATAGCTGTGACTATATGGTCCTTTGTCGGCAAAGTGATGTCTTTGCTTTTTAATATGCTTTCTAAGTTTGTCATTGCTTTCCTTTCAAGGAACCAGCACCTTTTAATTTTAAGCTTGGAACAGAAGATGGTTAAAATCATGGCACCATGTGGTTGCACACTTTGACTCTTTGATGAGACACTGAATTATATACACTATAAAATGGGTTAAATGGTAAATTTTACATTATGTGACTTTGATCTCTTAAAAAATTAAGACTAAATTAATTTCTGGCCCCACATAGATTTAAACAGGGAATCTGGTTGACCTGTTTGGATTTTGGCAAAATTATATCCTTTATCCATGAATTTTGATGGGTGTTATTTTTCATAAATTCCGAAAACATTGGCTTTTGTTTTCTGTGGTATTTGTGTAGTTATTTGGGATTCCCTTGTAGCTCAGCTGGTAAAGAATTCGCCTGCAATGCAGGGGACCCAAGTTTGGTTCCTGGGTCATGAAGATCCACTGAAGAAAGAATAAGCAACCCACTCCAGTATTCTTGGGCTTCCCAGGTGTCTCAGCTGGTAAAGAATCCACCTGCAATACGGAGACCTGGGTTTGATCCCTGGGTTGGGAAGATCCCCTGGAGAAGGGAAAGGCTACCCACTCCGGTATTCTGCCCTGGAGAATTCCATGGACTGTATAGTCCATGTGGTTGCAAAGAGTCGGACATGACTGAGCAACTTTCACTTTCTTTGTGTAGTTATTACAACATGCAAAATGCTGGTGGGGAGAACAAATTATTGTAGTTTGTGCCCTTAAAAATGTGAATATTAATTCCAAAAATTGCATAACTGAAGCCTTCTACATCTTTTTGACTGCACCTCATGGCTTGCGGGATTTTAATTCCCACTCCATGGATTAAACCCAGGCCCACAGCAGTGGAAGTGCTGAGTCCTAACTTCTGCACCACCAGGCAATTCCTTTCTACATTTTCTTTTTAAAGACATTTAGAAATTGCATGTCAAGCTACTGAGAAAATATCAGAACAGACGAGGAGTAAGAAATTGTAATTGAAAAGACTCGGTATACCAGATCATGGAGCTCTGATGTCCATTCAAGGGACAGAAACCCTTGCACGGTGATCTGTAGGGAAGGAGCTAAGAAAACAAATACCCTGACCTCACTCTCCTCCATTTTTATGATATTCTGTTGGTGTTTCCCATTGGCCAAAACCAACTGAAAGCCAGAGGCCAAGAAAGTCCACAGTTATACTCCAGATGTGTTGTCATTCCAGGCAGAGCACTCAATGGTTTTGGAGGGTCAACAGACAACATCCAGCCCACTTAGATATTCATTCACATATTTATTGGGTCTCCTTCACCATTAGAAAGTATGTTCTATGGAAAAAAAGGCAATGTACTTCTTGCTCATTATCATATCTAGAGAATAGATACTTAGTAAATATTTACAAAATGAATAAATGACACTGCAAATTTCTAAAATCTTAATTTTTTGTTTTGGCCACACTGCACTGCATGGGTGAGATCTTAGTTCCCCTACCAGGGATCCAACCTCATTCCCTGCAATGGAAGCTTGGAGTCATAATCACTAGAACACCAGGGAAGTTTCCTATTTTTTTTTTAAAACTGAACTATATATGTCCATTGACCTAGAAGAGTGGATAAAGAAGTTGTGGTACATATATACAACGGAATGTCACTCAACCATAAAAAAGGAATGCATTTCAGTCCGTTTTAATGAGGTGGATGAACCTAAAGACTATTATACAGAGTGAAGTAGATCAGGAAATGAAAAACAAATAGCGTATATTAATGTATATATATGGAATCTGGAAGAAAGTACTGATGAACCCATTTACAAAGAAGTGGAAATGCAGACATAGAGGACGGACTTATGGACACAGCAGAGGAATGAGATGTCAGGAGAAACTGAGAAAGTAGCATTGACATATATACACTCTCACGTGTAACATAGATCACTAGTGGGAAGCTGCTGTATAACACAGGGAGCCCAGCCTTGCACTCTGTGATGACCTAGAGGGGCGGAAATGCGGGTGGGGCGCTCAAGAGAGAGGGAATATATATATATAAAATTATGACTGATTTTCATTGATGTAAGGCAGAGACCACACAACACTGTTAAACAATTATCCTCCAACTAAAACAATAAAATATAGTTGATTTACAGTGTTTGCTTAGTTTCAGAGGGCTTGCCTGGTGGCTGAGATGGTTAAGAATCTGCCTGCAATGCAGGAGACCCAGATTTGATCCCTGGATGGGAAGATCCCCTGGAGGAGGGCATGCCAGCCCACTCCAGTATTCTTGCCTAGAGAATCCCCATGGACAGAAGAGCCTGGTGGGCTACAATCCGTAGGGTTGCAAAGAGTCAGACACAGCTGAAGTGACTTAGCACACATGCACATTAGTTTCAGATACACAGCAAAGTATGAAATTTTTAAACATCTCCAAGCCTCCTGTGTTTTCCCAGATACCTAAAAGATTTTCTTGCCTTTTTTCCTGTCATATGGACTGAACCAGAAATGGAATTTCCATACTCCTGTATAATGATTAAGATACACCCTTCTAAAGCTTCCAGAACACCTACCCGAGTGAGCTGATAGATATGGAGGTTTGGAGAAGCTGCCACTGAAAGGACAAGAGAGAAGTCAGAAGGGTGGAGAGTATCAGTGTGCCTAAAAGGCCTCGGACACAACTGAACTGAACTGAAAAGACCTATGTGGTTACGTGGAGGCCCCTTAAGTTAAGGTTAGGCTGGGAGATGGTGCTGCGGTGTTCATGAGTGTAGTAACTCTGTGCCTAAGTGCAGCAGCTCTGGAGCCCAGGAGACAATGGCAGCCCCCACAATGGGTACAGAACTGCTTCTTACAGCCCAGGTCAAGCTGCATCTCAGCGTTCTGTAGACTTGACCAGGCCTTGGGTTGAGATTGCTGTGCTGAGCAGGGAAAGATACCCTGGAGAGGCGTATGAAGGACTTTCAATATCAAAGCAGAGAAAAGAGCGAGAGAAACACGGCCTGCTCCTGCTGCTAAGTTGAGTCAGTCATGTCCGTCTCTGTGCGACCCCATAGACAGCAGCCCACCATGCTCCTCTGCCCCTGGGATTCTCCAGGCAAGAATACTGGAGTGGGTTGCCATTGCCTTCTCTGGAAACATGCCCTGAGCAGATATCAAATAATACTTCAGCAACACCCACAAACTCCTGAGGAGGATTTTTTTTCTGAGAACTAAGAAAGAGGAAGGAAGACAATCTGAGATCCTGTGGTTCAAACCTAGATATGGAAACTGAGCCAACCCATATTTGTAAGTAAGGCAGGTGAAGCTTGAGAGTTTCAAATTACATGAAAACTGGGTTATTTTTTTATCATGTTGGGCATGATTCGTGAAGTAAGGTTTCAGAAGATGGAATATTGATTATAAAGAAGTGAGATGCATGTGTGCTAAGTCACTTCAGTCGTGTGCAACTCTTTGTGACCTTGTGGACTGTAGCTCGCCAGGCTCTTCTGTCCATGGGATTCTCCAGGCAAGAATACGGGAGTGGGTTTCCGTTCCCTCCTCCAGGAGATCTTCCCGACCCAGGGATGGAACTCACGTCTCTTATGTCTCCTGCATTGGCAGGTAGTTTCTTTACCACTAGCGCCACCTGGGGGTAAAAATTACAAATAGCAGTGGATGCCGTACCTTACAGAACTGCAAAAGAGAAGACGTGCTCCCTCCCAAGAAAAGCATTAGAAATGTCTCCTTCTGCTGCTTTTCCTATTTTTTTAAAAAGATGAAAACACTTTATCAAAAATGTATTTGGAAGTATAACAGCCCTGCAGTCTAAGCACATGTTTAATATCTTGTAGCAACCTTTAAGGGAGAAGGCAATGGCACCCCACTCCTGTACTCTTGCCTGGAAAATCCCATGGATGGAGGAGCCTGGTAGGCTGCAGTCCATGGGATCGCTAAGAGTCGGACACGACTGAGCAACTTCACTTTCACTTTTCACTTTCATGCATTGGAGAAGGAAATGGCAACCCACTCCAGTGTTCTTGCCTGGAGAATCCCAGGGACGGGGAGGGCTGCCATCTACGGGGTCGCACAGAGTCGGACACGACTGAAGCGACTTAGCAGCAGCAGCAGTAGCAGCAGCAGCAACCTTTAAAGTGGTAGTTGCTCAGTCGTATCTGAATCTGCGTGTCCAACTCTTTGAGTCCCTGTGGACTATAGCCCGCCAGGCTCCTCTGTCCATGGAATTCTCCAGGCAAGAATACTGGAGTGGGTATCCATTCCCTTCTCCAGGGGATCTTCCCAACCCAGGAATCAAACCTAGGTCTCCTGCATTGGCAGGTGGATTCTTTACTGTCTGAGTCAAGTATAATCAAAGCTATGGTTTTTCCAGTAGTCATGGATGGATGTGGCTCAGACTGTAAAGCGTCTATTTGCAGTGCAGGAGACCCGGGTTTGATCCCTGGGTTGGAAAGATCCCCTGGAGAAGGAAATGGCAGCCCACTCCAGTATTCTTGCCTGAAAAATCCCATGGACAGAGGAGCCTGGTAGGTTACCGTCCATGGGGTCTCAAAGAGTCGGACACGACTGAGCGACTTCACTTTCACTTTCACTATGGATGGATGTGAGAGTTGGACCATAAAGAAGGTTGAGCGCCAAAGAATTGATGCTTTTGAACTATGGCTCTGGAAAAGACTCTTGAGAGCCCCTTGTACACAAGGAAATCAATCCAGTCAATCCTAAGGGAAATCAACATTGAATATTCATTGGAAGGACTGGTGCTGAAGCTACAGCTCCAAGACTTTGGCCAGCCATCTCATTGGGAAGGACCCTGACGCTGGGGAAAATAGAGGGTAGGAGGAGAAGGAGGCGATGGAGGATGAGATGGCCAGACAGCATCATCGACTCAATGAACGAGAGTTTGAGCAAACTCTGGGAAACAGTGGAGGACAGGGAAGCCTAAAGTGCTGCAGTCCACGGGGTCACAGAGGCAGACATGACTGAGTGACTGAACAACAGCAAAATAACCTACAATGGAAGACAATCTGGAAAAGAATATATATACATATGAATTAATTTGATGTATACCTGAAATTAACACATTTTTAAAACTTTTAATTTTGTATTGGGATATAGCCAGTTAACAACGTTCTGATAGTTTTAGGTGAATAGTGAAGGGACTCAGCCATACATATACAAGCATACATTCTCCCCCAAATTGTCCTCCCACCTAGGTGGCCACATAACATTGGGCAGAGTTTCATGTAACACATTTTAAATCAACTATACTTCAATTAAAAAAAAAGTTGCATTCTAGTCTCAATAAAGCCAAATGGAAAATGATACTGATGAACCTGTTTGCAGGGCAGAAATGAAGACGCCCTCGTAGAGAACAGGCTTGCGGGCACAGGGCGGGAAGGAGAGGGTGAGATGAATTGAGAGAGGAGCACTGACATATATACACTGCCATGTGTAAAATAGATAGCTAGGAAGAAGCTACTGTAGCACAGGGAGCTCAGCTCAGAGCTCTGTGATGATCTAGAAGGGTGGGATGGGGGGAGGTGGGAGGGTGGCTCAAGAGGGAGGCGATATACACTGAGCTGATTCACAATGTTGTACAGCAGAAATCAACACAACATTGTAAAGAAGTTATACTCCAATTAAAAATAAATGTACAAGATCATTTAAAAAAGTCAAATGGTATGGTAAACAATCTCTAAGATCTTTTAGAAAGGGAAAGGTTTTATCAGAATGTCTGAGAAGTTTGGAACATCATTTGAAATAAACATCTTTTTAGTGCCGTTCAGAATCTCATTAGAATGAGCTCTAAACACATATCTAAATGCTCATACAAGTTCTTCTGTTTACTGGTCATGAGGATGAGCAGAATCATTATTATTGTTGGTGTGTCTCCCTGACCCCCTTTTTGGGTCAGTTGTCTGCCCCCTTCTGAAAATGGTCAGTCATGTCCGACTCTTTGAGATTCCATGGACAGTAGCCTGCCAGGCTCCTTTGTCTGTGGATTCTCCAGGCAAGGATACTGGAGTGGGTTGCCAGTCCCTTCTCCAGGGGATTTCCCAACCAGGGATCAAACCCGTGTCTTCAGCATTGCAGGCATTCCCGTTCTAGCTATAGGATTCGTTACCGTCTGAGCCACCAGCCCTGCAATGCTCTGTTGGAAACTGGTCTCCATGAAGCAGGAGCTGCTAAACATCTTCCCATCACAATAGGGGCAGCACACAGCCAGTAATTGACTGACAGAGATTTTTTTTTTAATGGCTGGTTGCCTTGTGTCAAAATGGGATGAGGCTGAGATATAATTCATGGATCAGGCTAAAAGTAAGTTCCAGTCGAGACTGTAAACGTGCCTGGCTCCTTCTATTCCTCATCCTGTTTCCTTCACTTTTTCTCTCTTTTCAGAGCATTCTGTCGATAAATCATGAGCACCAAAATCACCCCTCCCACGTTCTGCTTTTAGGGAACCTGACTTAAGTCACCTGTTGTTATTTTAGAAATAGTAGTGTTCAGTGGAAAACAGTGTGGAGCTTCCTTAAAAAAAAAAAAAAAAGCTAGAAACAGAGTGATTGTATGATCCAGCAATCCTACTCCCAGACATATATCTGGGAAAGATGAAAAGTCTAATTTGAAAATGTACATGTACCCTAATGTTCATAGCAGCGCTGTTTACAAAATAGCCAAGACATGGAAACAATCTAAATGTCCATGGACAGAGAAATGGATAAAGAAGATGTGGTAAGTATACACAATGCATTAAAATGAATGAAATAATGCCATTTGCAGCAAACGGATGGACCTAGAAATTGCAATACTAAATGAAGTAAGTCAGACAGAGAAGGAGAAATATCATATGACATCCCTTATATATGGAATCTAAAAAGAAATGATACAAATGAACTTACGTTCCAAACAGAAAGGGACTCACAGACCTAGAGAATGAACTTACGGTTACCAGGGGGAAGTATGTGATGGACATGTACACACTGCTATATTTAAAATGGATAACCAACAGGGACCTACTGTATAGCACAGAGGACTCTGCTCAGTGTTATGTGGCAGCCTGGACGGGAGGGGAGTTTGGGGGAGAATGGATACATGTATGTGTGTGGCTGAGTCCCTTTGCTGTCCACCTGAAACTATCACAGCATTGTTTGTTAATCGGCTATACCAGAGTACCAGGGGAAAAAAAGTTTAAAAAAGAGCTGGAGGGTTCTTGGTTGAAAAGCAAGCCAGCCAGTCAGAAAACAAATCATTTATTGAGGGCTACTCTGTGTGTGAAGCATGTGATAGAAGCTGGAGAGGCACGCTTAAAGCCACACATCAAAGGACTTAGGACAAATCAAAGTGGTAGCCAGAAGTTCTTGGTCCTGCCATCACACTGCGATCTGTTATCTCCACAAAACTCTGAAAAGTCAGAGTTGCAGAACACGGAAGATATAAAACGGTAAGCTGGAACAGAAGCTCTTCTTTTCTCACCAGGACAGGAAGCCATGGGAAGACCACCACGCCCAATCATCCATAATCCAAATTGCCCAGAGAGTTCTAGGGCTGGCGAGATAGTGCATTTCCACATTAAGCTGAGAAGAGATTTCAGAGAAGGCTTCTGCAGGCACCTGCTTTCCTGAGATGTTGTTCCATTGTGTATTTGAGAAGGGACTTCAACCCTGTGAGAGAAATCAGGATCAGAATCAATGGCAGGATTAGTACAATTTGAACTCAGGGATCATATGTATGTGGGCACAGGTCTTACAAATACAGGCAGAGATAAATATGGCAACAAAAACTAGAAGGATAAACATTAAAATGTTAGCAATGATTACCTCCAGGCACTGTTGACAAACTCAAAAGCTATTCTCAGAGCCTCTTGACTATTGATATTCCTATTCTAGAAGCTAGAAAGCAGAATACTTGTTTTGTCAAATTCCTCTGTAACTCTGAGTGTTCATGTGATACAGTTCTGACCAATTAGGTGAAAGGGAAATTCACCAAGGGGCTTCTGGAAAAGCTTTTGTTTCTTGTTAAAGAGAGAGGGTTGAAAGGTGAGTTTGCCACTCTGTCCCATCATTCTTCTTCCTGCCTTCAACATGGTCATGATGACTGGAGCTATGGCAGTCACCTTGCAACCATGAAAATAATTGATGAAAAGTCAGCATGTTATTGGTGGGATGGAAAACTAGGAAGAGCTTAGATCCTTAGCAACCTTACTAAGCAACAGAACCAATACCAGCAACGCCTAACTCTGAGCTTCTATTCTTGCAATAAAAAGAATTTCCTATTTATTTAAGCCACTGGATCTTAGTTACTTATTCCTGGAATACATCAGAGGGGGAAAATTAATAAGACATTCTGGTAGAAGATGGAAGACCACAAAAGATAAATGCAATAAATAAGGAAATTTTAGAAAGTAGATTGTTAGAAAGTAGAAAGTCCTGAAAAGAAAAATCAAGATAAGGGGGTGGGAGAAGCATGAACACCTGGATGGGTGAATAGGAAGCTGCACAAAATAGAGTTATCAGAGGAAATTCTATTGAAAAGAAATGACTGGAACAAAGATTTGAAGGAAGTGAAGGAGTTGGCTATGTGGGTGACAGGACAAAAACATTCAAGGCATTCAAGAACATTCAGTTCAAGACTCCAAAGGAGGAAGTGAGCCTGGCATGTCTGAAGAATCTTGAGCAGGCCAGTGTGGGTGGAGCAAAGTGAAATGAGGGGTCTATTAATACACAACAAGGACAGGAAGGAAAAGAGAGTCAGATCAGACAAGGCCGTGTGGGCCACAAGGAGGACTTTGGCTTTGACTCTGAATAAGGTGGGAGCCATGGAGTGTTATAGGTAGAGAAGGGAAGATATCTGACTTGGGTGTTCACAAGCACCCTCCAGTTGCTGCAAGGAGAACAGACCAAAGATAAGGCAGGGGAAAGATTAGAGAGGCAGCAAGGCAGACCTCTTTTGAGTTTATTTCCATCATCCTGGATAGAGACAATAGGACTTGGACCACAGTAGAAGGAATGAAGAGAAAGAGAAGCAACCAGATTCGAGATCTATTTTGAGGAAGAGTCAACAGGATTTGCTGATGGAGCAGAGATGAGGGAAGGGGAGAGGAAAGGCGGGGTCAAGCAGAATCAACATTAATTTCACAACTTCACTCTTGAACAATAGAAAAATAGAGGGCCCTCTGTGGAAATGAGAGGTGGGGGAATCTGCTGAGGTAACATATTCCAAATGAGATGCTCATGTGGGACAGGTTGCCTCTGAAACATCTATTGGATATCTAAGTAGGCATTTGGTAGGTGGTAGTTTATATGAGTATAGAATTCAGGAGACAAGGCTGGACTGCACGTTATTTAAATTTGGGGAGTTGTTGCTAATAGACGATGGTATAGCTGTGAGACTGAATGAGATCCATTGTGCAGAAGACAACGTGCGCTTCAGTAGAAAATGGTGTGCTGTCAGGGGATACCTTCTCTGGGTTATCTGGCCCTGATCTGTAGCGGAACTACTTTACAATTTTGTCCTTTTGAAGCAACTGACAGTGATGGGAAATAATTTCATGGAAAAAATAGTTTTGTCTCTACTTGTGCATTCATGTTGATATTACTGAGATTATACATGTATTCTAATTAATACATTAGTACACAAATAAACACATTTATGAATTTTATGTGTTATGTAATATAAATGATTCTATATAACTTCTGAATATTTATATTATATGTACATTATATATATTAAATAATATGAATAATTATATATAATGTCTATATATTTAAAATTTTATATTTATATAGTACATAATTTGAAATGCATATATTATGCAATATGAATAATTACATATACAAAGTCTGTATATACAATTATATGTATAATTTATATATTACATATAAAATTTTTATATACTATATGTATTTATCAGAGAAGGAAATGGCAACCCACTCCAGTACTCTTGCCTGGAAACGCTATATATTTGTACTTACATGTATATGTATACTTATATGTATATTTATACTTATATATATTTATATTTATTAATATATAGTTGGGCTTCCCTGGTGGCTCAGTGGTAAAGAATCCGCATGCCAGTGCAGGAGACATGGGTTCAATCCCTGGGTTGGAAAGATCCCCTGGAGCAGAAAATGGCAACCTACTCCAGTATTCCTACCTGGGAAATCCCATGGACAGAGGAGCCTGGCAGACTGTAGTCCATGGAGTCGCAAAGAGTGGGACATATCTTAGCGACTAAACAACAATAACAAATATAAAACTTATATATTATAATATGAATAATAAGATATAATTTTTTATTTACAATTATGTGTATGATTACATGATATATAATTATGTTATATTATATATACTACATTTATTTACCAGTGAGGAAACCAGGCAGATGTTTTAACTGGTTCAAAAGACAACACAAAGAGCATGCTGCTGCTACTGCTGCTAAGTCACTTCAGTCGTGTCCGACTCTTTGCGACCCCATAGACAGCAGCCCACCAGGCTCCCCTGTCCCTGGGATTCTCCAGGCAAGAACACTGGAGTGGGTTGCCATTTCCTTCTCCAATGCATGAAAGTGAAAAGTGAAAGGGAAGTCGCTCAGTCGTGTCCTACTCCTAGCGACCCCATGGACTGCAGCACACCAAGCTCCTCCATCCATGGGATTTTCCAGGCAAGAGTACTGGAGTGGGTTGCCATTTCCTTCTCCAATGCATGAAAGTGAAAAGTGAAAGTGAAGTCACTCAGTCGTCTCTGACTCTTCACGAACCCATGGACTTCAGCCTACCAGGCTCCTCCACCCATGGGATTTTCCAGGCATGAGTACTGGAGTGAGTTGCCATTGCCTTCTCCATATAAATTAAAAAGTATAGTAATATTATGTATTATGTATACACTGTGAACACTGTATACATTATATGAGTGCTATGCATTATGTATACATTGTATACGTTCTATGTATGATGTAATACACAAACATGTCTGTTCTTTGCATTCTCTTGTGAGCCAGTTACAACATCTGCCCATTCCTTCAATGATTAATACACAGAATAAAATCCTTAATATATGCTTATTTCATATCCATGAGTCATGATTTTATCTTTTTTAGTTTGCACAGCTACTGAAATGCAGAGATGGGATTTAAACCCAGGCAGCCTAGCTCCCCAATCCCCACCTTTAAATACCACAGTTTATCAAATGAGTTAGTACACATGAACATCAAAGCTATGGTTTTTCCAGTAGTCATGTACAGATACAAGAGTTGGACCATAAAGAAGGCTGAGCACCAAAAAAACTGATGCTTTTGAACTGTGGTGGTGGTGGTTTAGTTGCTCAGTCGTATCTGACTCTCGCAACCCCATGGACTGCCACCAGGCTCCTCTGTCCATGGAGCCTTCGAGGCAAAAACACCGGAGTGGGTTGCCATTTCCTTCTCTGCCTTTGTTAAGAGTCCCTTGGACAGCAAGTAGATCAAACCAGTTAATCCTAAAGGAAATCAACCCTGACTATTCATTGGAAGGACTGATGCTGAAGCTGAAGCACCAGTACTTGGCCACCTGATGCGAAGAGTCGACTCACTGGAAAAGACCCTGAGGCTAGGAAAGATTGAGGGCAGGAGGAAAAGGGGACAATAGAAGATGAGATGGTTGGATGGTTACCACCAACTCAATGAACATGAGTTTGAGCAAACTCTGGGAGACAGCGAAGGACAGGAAAGTCTGGTGTGCTGCAGTCCATGGGGTCACAAAGAGTTGGACACAACTGAGCAATGAAACAACAAATGCTTAGCTTATAGCACATAACACTTGGTCTGACCAGAACATGTGGACAACACACAGTCTCACCGTTTTGGAAGTGGAGGGAACAGATGACAGTAAGATCCCTGAGGTCTGGGTCTCAGAGCTGGGTTTGGTCTTCCTGGTCGTGCATCTTCTGTATTCTTCCCGTACCTGAAGGTGGATACACACCATGGGGAGATGAACCATGCTTAGATACAGGGGGAGTGTGTGTGGCAAGGGCAAGCTCCCTGGAAGGAGCAGGGCTGGGAGGGCAGCAGGTACGCACCTGGCGGCTGAGCACACAATGAATGAGGAAGATGAAGGCCCCCTGCAAGCTGTTGATGATGGTGAACAGATAAGCCATGATATTGGCCATGGGTCCAATTTGGAAAATGCCTAACACCCAGGAGCACCCCAAGATGAAGATCTGGGCAAAGGCTTTGAAGGTCAGCAACCTGGAGGGGAAGATTTGCAGAGGATATAGTTCTGGCTGTCACCCTCATGGGCCACCACGCTCCCAGGTATAGTCTGAGGCTGCCACCACGTGACCCATCACCTGGGTGAGAATCAGTGTGGCACACAGGTTCCCAGCCTAGAGGTAGGGAAGTCAAATCCTACAGCCATTGAAAAGGCAATTGGCCTACAGGTACACATGGTCACAAAGATGTGTGGACACATGTATTGAATGCAATATTGTCTATGGTAATAAAAGGCTAGACATAAAGTAGCCAAGCCATGGAAGCAACCTAAATGGTCATCAGCAGATGGATGCATAAAGAAGATGTGGTATGTATAGACAATGGAATATTACATAGCCATAGAAAAGGATGAAATAATGTCATTTGCAGCAACATGGATGGACCTAGAGACGATCATACTAAGTGAAGTAAGTCAGACAGAGAAAGGCAAATACCATACGATATCACTTATATGGGGAATTTGAAATATGGCACAAATGAAGCTATCTACAAAACAAACAGACTCACAGACACGGAGAACAGACTTGTGGTTACCAAGGAGGAGGGGGTGTGGGGGAGGGGTGGAATGAGAGTCTGGAGTTGGTGTGTGTGTTCAGTCACTCAGTGGGGTCCGACTCTTTGTGATCCCATGGACTGTAGCCTGCCAGGCTCCTCTGTCTATGGAATTCTCCAAGCAAGAATATTGGAGTGCTCTTCTCTGGGGGATCTTCCCAACCCAGGGATCAAATTCAGGTCTTCCACATTGCAGGTGGATTCTTTATCATCTGAGCCACCAGATCATTTAAATAAACTGTGTTCCATCCTTACACTGAAACACTATATCTTAAAAAAAGGTATTGTCAACAGATTTTAGTATTGGAAACACTCGTTCCTCCTAGCAATGGTGCTAAGGCATGCTTCACATGCCTTTCTGATCTAGACACTGTGCTGTATTCCATTTGGAGTGCAGGACCAGGCTTACAAAAGGTACTTAGTGAATATTTGGGGAAAGAAGGAAAGGAGACTAGAAGATGAGGGGAAAGGAAGGCTGGACTGTACCTGGTATCTTTGAGTGTGGAGACTTCCGCATTGACACTAGAAAGCTTCTGCCTCAGGATACATAGTGTCCAAGTCAGGAGGATGGAATTGACCTACAGAGCCAAGCAGAAGGGATGGAAAGACTGGATATACAAATGGATGATGGCCAGACCATTTATGAAAAGAGAACGTTGACCTATAGTCTGCAGTAACCACTCCAGGAAGCCAAACAATAACTCCTTCAGCAACCCACCCCGGATGATCAGGACTTGACTGATAGTTGACAGCCTCCCTTATTTCTGCTCTGCTTCCAACTTAGGACCAAAAGGAAAAAGCCAGTATATAACCCTAACCGATCACCTAGGATGCCCTGCATTTAGTCAGCCTACCTTCAGAGTCCTTGTGTCCACAGCCTCTGAGCAGGGCATACCTGAAGGCTTCCCTTTTTTCCTCTATAAAACTTTCCCACTCATCTGCCTGTTTTTGAATCTCTGACAAAAGCAAGTGATTTGACAAATGAAAGTGGCTGACTCCCTTACCATGTGTGTTCATGCTCAGTCGCTCAGTCATGTCCGATTCTTTGCAACCCCATGGACTGTAGCCTGCCAGGCTTCTCTGTCCATAGGATACTCCAGGCAAGAATACTGGAGTGGGTTGCCATGCCCTTCTCCAGGGGATCTTCCCGACCCAGGGATTGAACCTGCTTTTCTTACATCTCCTGCATTGGGAGGCGGGTTCTTTACCACGAAGCGCACCTGGGAAGCCCTGGGTCTCTTTGATCCTCCTCCAAAACACACCAGACCAAGCAATCAACTTACCACTATAATTGTGCACACTGGCCCCAGGAAGCTCCAGATGAACCCCGTTTCTGTATTCAGCCAGCAGCTATGCAGAAAAACAGGAGTCAGTCATTGTATCAAAGTCCTAACCCTAAAATGACTCACACCCTGCCAGATATGCTTATGGAAGAGTATTGGAGGATGAGGTTGAAGTGAAAATTTTCACAATGGACCAGGTCACATTTCAGTTTTCTTCTTTCAGACCTTCTTCCTTAGTGAACGTTCCTGAAATGTTCTCTTAACAGCCTGGGATAGAGATCATTTCTCAGTTCATAACCTTTGTATTCCCTCTCTCCAGAACTCTCCATGGTACACTTTGTCATTCAATTCTCAGCTCGAGTATCACCTCCTCTGAAAAGTCACACTGTGTCTGGTCCTTTCCTAGCAGAATTTGCTGCTTTTTTTTTTTTCATAACATCTATCAGTATGATAAATTATCTTGCTCAGTTGTTTGTTTAAACTGTCTATCTTTCCCTACTAGACTATGAGCTACAGGAGAATTTGGACTTTGAATTTTTTGTTTATCTCTGAATACCCAGCACTCAGTCCAAAGCCTGGCATGGATGAGGCATTCTGTAATTATTTGTTAATAGAAGTGAAGTGAGAAATGGAGTGTTTACTGCCATATCAGTAAACAAGGATGTCATATCCATCAGCGATTCCAGCCCTCCAAAAGTGAATTTCTGAGCCTGGAGGGTGATCAGGAAAAACAATACCTGCTATCAGGCAGCCATAAACCACTCCCCTGGTGAGCACTGAGGACCTAGGGGTGGGGATGTGAAAAGCCAGGATACTGGCCCCAGATAGCTGGGATGCAAATGAAAAGAATGATTTTAGTGAGTCCAGACTTTGTTGATAAAGGTCCATATAGTCAGTTATGGTTTTTCTAGTAGTCATGTATGGTACAAGGGTTGGACCATAAAGAAGGCTGAGCGCTGAAGAATTAATGCTTTTGTACTGTGGTACTGGAGAGTGAGAGTCCCTTGGACAGCAAGGAGATCAAACCAGTCAATCCTAAAGGAAATCAATCCTGAATATTCATTGGAAGGGCTGATGTTGAAGCTGAAGCTCCAATACTTTGGCTACCTGATAAGAAGAGCTGACTCATTGGAAAAGACCCTGATGCTGGGAAAGATTGAGGGCAGGAGGAGAAGGGGGCAACAGAGGAGGAGATGGTTGGATGGCGTCACTGACTCAATGGACATAAGTTTGAGTGAATTCCAGGTAATAGTGAGGGACAGGGAAACCTGGCGTGCTGCAGTCCATGGGGCCACAAAGAGCTGGACACGACTGAGCGACTGAACAACAACTGGAGCTACTATCTTCTCACACAGAACCTTTGATAAGCCTACCTCACTTTAAAACAGACCATGGCAGAGTATTTCTAAGCCATAAAAAGGGACGAATTTGGGTCAGTTGTAGTGAGGTGGATGTACCTAGAGCCTGTTATACAGAGCAAAGGAAGTCAGAAAGAGAAAAACCAATATCGTATATTAATGCATATACACGGAATCTAGAAAAATGGTACTGATGAAAGTATTTGCAGAGAAGGAATGAAGATGCAGATGTAGAGAACAGATTTGTGAACACAGTGGAGGAAGGAGAGGGTGGGACGAATTGAGAAAGTAGCATTGAGATACACACACTATCATGTGTGAAATAGATAGCTAGTGCACGCATGCCCAGTTGCTTCAGTCATGTCTGACTCTTTGCAACCCTATGGACTGTAGTCTGTTGGGCTCCTATCATCCATGGGGTTGTTAGTGAGAAGCCGCTGGGTAATACAGGGAGCCCAGCGTGGTGCTCTGTGACAACCTAGAGAGACTGGGGTGGTAGAGGGGAGGGAGGCTCACAAGGGAGGGACATATACATAATTATGATTGATTCATGTTGTTGTATGGCAGAAACCAACACAACATTGTAAAGCAATTTTCCTCCAATTAAAAACTTAATGAAAAAAGAGAGACCAACAAAAACATGTAGAATGCTTTACACTGTGCCAGACACTGTCTAAATATTTTGCAGATACTAACTCATTTAATACCCACAATAACACTATAATATAGGCATTGTCATCAGCTTGCATATAATAGATGAGGAAATGAGAGCATAGAGTTTAAGTAACTTGCCCAAGGCAGCCTAGCTAGATAGTGGTGTAGCCAGGATCCAGACCCAAGCAAGTTGGCTCTAGAGTCCACAAACTGAAAACTTTGCAATCAAGTTTGCTGTTTACATTGCCACTACCCACCTATACTATAATGCAAACAATGGCTTCCGGATTTGTGCAGTGCACAACCTGGGCTACTGCCCCTGGCAGCCCATAAAGTAAGAGCTCAATAAATGGTAGCCATGACTACTGCTCCTGTTATTGTTCTTTTGTGTGTTCATTTAATTATCACCATGGAACAATTAATAATAACAATTTTCAGGGAAAGAGAAGAATGTCACTTACCGATTATACATCCCATAACCCTGTGGTTGTAAGCCAGCAGAAACAGCCACCACCAGCCCCGGGAGCCCATAGCCAAAGGCGCAGAGATACAGCATCTTGATGTTTCGAGAACTGAAGTAATTCACCACTTTCAGGTTCCTGACCATGAGGAAGAGCATCACAGCCTCCACCAGCATCCAGAAGAAGCACGCAAGGAAAAGGTAGTGCAGAAAGCCTGCGATGAGGGCGCAGCCCATCTGCAGAAGAGAATCAGGCACCTTCAGTCTCCCTTACTCCAGGGAGTATGTTCAGAGGAAGAAGGCAGAGAAGGGGCTCCTCTGTTGCTATTGTTCTTGCTTTTGATAGGTAAGAAGTGGATTTATTTAGAGTGCGCATTATTTATTTAGAATGTGTATCTGTACATTCCATATGGCTTCCCAAGTGGCTCAGTGGTAAAGAATCCTGAAAATGCAGGAGATGCAAGACACGTGGGTTTGATCCCTGGGTTGGGAAGATCCCCTGGAGGAGGGCATGGCAACCCACTATATTCTTGCCTTGAGAATCCCATGGACAGAGGAACCTGGTGGGCTACAGTCCATGGGGTCACAAAAAGTCAGATGTGACTGAGCATGCACACCACACACCACACACACACACACACACACACAAACACATACATTCCATGACAGAATTCTGTCCATCTCAAAAGGCAAAAGCAGCTGTGCTTAGTTTTTATGGGCTGGGTAATTTCATAGGCTAACAAGTAGGAAGATTTTTCAACTATATATTTGGGGGAAGGAGCAGGGATTTCCAGGAATTGGGCCACTGCCCACGTTTTGGTCTTTGATGGTGGGCCTGGGTGCCTATGGGTGGTCATTTAGCATTCTAATGTATTACAGCAGTGTATGATGAGGCTCAAGGTCTACCGCAAGTTGAATCTTCTGCCATCTCGGACCCGCTGCTGCTAAGTCGCTTCAGTCGTGTCCGACTCTGTGCAACCCCATAGACGGCAGCCCACCAGGCTCCCCCATCCCTGGGATTCTCCAGGCAAGAATACCGGAGTGGGTTGCCATTTCCTTCTCTGGGACCAAGTTGGCTCTAATCAGTCCATACTGTATCCTCACCAGCTATGTCATTCTTTCAGGGTTGTGTCCTGCCTCCTTCCCTGATTCATGTTGATGTATGGCAGAAGCCAGCACAGAATTGTAAAGCAATTATCTTCCGATAAAATTAAAAAAAAAAAAAAACAACCATAATGTGGCTACTTTGACTGGACTTCCCCAAACACGGCCTCTTCATTCATTCCACAAATATTTATAGATATAGTCTTCACTACAGGTAGTTCCATCCCTTTAGTAGGGACACCAATCATTCTGGTTTCCCTAGAAATGAGTTTTCTCAGGATGTACAGCTTCCAGTGCTAAAACTGGGAGAGTCTGAGAGAAAAACAAATAGATGACCACCCTACTTTAGGGGATGTTTGAAGATACAGGGGTGGGGGAGGAGAAGGGATCCACAAACTACAGCCATGGACTGGTTGCAGGTTTTGTAATTAACATTTCATTGACACACAGCCTTCCCCATTTATGTATTCTCTATGGCTGCTTTCAGGCTTCCCTGGTGTCTCAGTGGGTAAAGAACCCGGGTGCCAATGCCAGGAGATAGGTGGGGGTAGGTTCAGTCTCTGGGTCAGAAAGATCCCCTGGAGAAGGAAATGGCAACCCACTCCAGTATTCTTGCCCCATGGATAGAGGAGCCTGATGGGGTACAGTCCATGGGGTCGCAAAGAGTCAGACACGACTGAGTAACTAAACAACAACATGACTGTATTCATGCTAAAGTGGTGGAGTTGAGCAGTTGCCAACGGAGACCATGGCATCTGCAAAATTAAAAATATTTTTATCTGCTTCTTTACAGGAAAATTTTGTTCACCCTTGGTCCCATGATGAGAGGTGGGGAGTGCTACTAGCCTTTGGTTCCCAAGGGGTCTAGGAAGTGAAACACCCCATAGTTAGAGGGTAGTTCTGCTTTAAGAATGATTATCCCACCTGAAATGTCAGTAGTGCTTCCTTTGGAAATACCCCGAGAACCTACTGTTTCGGACACAGTTATTGGAGCTTAATTGGCCAAAAGTTCTTGTTCTCATGGGGCACACAATCTTGTGGAAGAGGTAGATACACAATGAGTAAAACAACAATAACAAAAATCAATATGGTTTCAAATATTAATAGGTGCTGGGAAAAGATGCAAAATAGAGTGTTTGAAAAGTAAAATTTCTCACCTATGGATGCAACTAGAGATGATCACACTAAGTGAAGTAAGTCAGAAAGAGAAAACAATTACCATATGATATCATTTATATGTGGAATCTAAACTATGACACAGATGAACACAGACAAGCGAACAGACTCATTGTCGCCAAGGTCAGGAGAGGGAGAAGAATGAACTGGGAGTTTGGGGTTGTTAGATGCAAATTATTAAATTTAGAATGGATAGACACAAGGTCCTGCTGTACAGCACAAAGAACTATGCTGAACATCCTGTGATAAACCATAATAGAAAAGTATATTAAGAAAGAATGTACTTATGTATACAAATGAGTCACTTTGTTGTATAGCAGAGATTGCCACAACACTGTAAATCAACTATATTTCAGTTTTTAAACAAAGAATTTCTCAACTGTCGCATTACTAATATTTATAACACTGCTACTGCTGTGCTGTGTGCAGTCATGTCTGACTCTCTGTAAACCCAGAGGAGCCCACCAGCCTCCTCTGTCCATGGGATTCTCCAGGCAGGAATGGAATGGGTAACCATTTCTTCCTCCAGGGATCTTCCTGATCCAGGGATTGAACCTGGGTCTCCTGTGACTCCTGTAGTGGCAGGGGGATTCTTTACCAACTGAGCCACCTGGGAAGTCCCTATTTGTAACACTATTGCCTTATTATTTTCTGCTATGGGAAGATGGGGGAGACTGTTCTGTGCATTGTAAGATGTTTAGCAGCATCCCCTCCCAAAGGTGACAACTAGCAATATCTCCAGATATTGCCAAGTGTCCCCTGAGGGCACAGAATCAGCCCGGGTAAGAACCAAAGGCTTAAAGTGTAGGAAGAGAGACCACCCCCATACATAACATGATCAGGAAAAATCATTCGAAACTGAGACCTATCACCAGAAGGCATCAACTAGAAGCTGGCAGATGAGTATGGAAAGAGGGGAAAGCATGTGCAAAGGTCCTGAGGTGGAAACTGGCATTGAGGGAGTTAGGTGAGGATGAGCAGATGCAGATGGGGAGATGATGGGGATGGATGGGGTCAAAGCCTGAGGGATACGAGACCTGGTTGTCGGTCTTGTCCACACCAGTGAGAAACAGCATCTCGGCCAAGAAGAGGCATATGCAGAGATGCAGGTGGATGTAGGTGTTCTGGTTTCGGAGGGTGCGGCACAGAAGGAAGGTGATGATGGCCATGGCAAGACACACCAGTGAGATAATCGTGCCCACGTGACTAATGAGGTACAGGGTGAACTCCATCTGTCAGAAAAGAGATACACTGTTGGCCTCCGAGAATGACCAGTTATAACCCCCAGGCAGCAAAAAGAACTATCCAGACTCTTGGCTTGGGTATATAGAGCTTGGAAGCTTTTTCTCCCTCGGGCGCTTGGTGTGAACTAGATATTGTTCATCATCACCCTTCGGCATCCATCAGCACCCATTCTCATCCCTCTCCTATGACCTATTCCTATAGGGTAAGACATCTACAAACTGCATTTCCCATAATCTCTCGGGGCTAAGGCCCTGAACATCATTTAGGTTCTCCAGTGAGATGCACACATGAAGGTTTTAAAAGGCAGGATGGAGGCAGATACCACTTTTCTGCAGACAGGATCGAGCTATGGCTGGACTCCACATTCCAACTATCCGATCTTTAATTTCATGGATGTGGGGTGAAATGCCAAAGGTAATTTATGACCTCTGGCTGCAGAGGGGTGATCTTGAAGCCACATTCAAGTGGCAGAACCCCTGACTTCAAGTCCTCCATCCCTTCCAAGAATTCTGTGAGCATCCAAGCCCCTGTATTAAAATACTTTCCTGCTTGGCATACCTTGAGAGGTTCCTGTTACCTGCACTGAACCAGGACTGATAATAGGTGTTCCAAGATGCTCCAACTTCCAGGAGTAGAGGTGACAAGTTGAGTCCTTCCCTATGCCATTATTTGTAATTAATTTTATCGGGGTGCTTTCTGTGTGTTAAAGATACGCCAGGCACCAGCTTCTCTATGATGTTGTGATGTAGTGGTTAAGACTACAGTTCTGCCAGTTTCTGGCTGTTTAAGCTTGGGCAAGATACCTAACTGCTCTGTGCCCGTTTCCTCCTCTGTTAAAATGAGGATACCAACAGTAAGTATCATGTGGAATAGTTCCAAGAGGATTCCATGAAAATGCTTAAAGTACTTACAACAGAAAACACGCATAAGTGCTCGTTTTCATCATCAGTTTCTCTTTTTCCCTAATTAAATGCTGATGCTTTTAATTTTTCTTTTTGTCTTTTGGCCACACCTTGTGGTATCTTAGTTCCTAGACCAGGGATTGAACCCAGGACATGGAAGTGAAAGTGCTGAGTCCTAATCACTGGACTGCCAGGGAACTCCTGAGTCATCATTTTTCTCTTGTTCTCATTTTTAAGATGAAAAAATTTGGCTCAGCTCAGAGAGGTTGAGTGATATGCCAATGGAAACACAGCTATGAAGTGATTGAGGTGGGACTTGAAACTAGGCTAGACTTGCTCTGGATCAAATTTTCTTAAGTCTTAAGCCTTATATTCCTCTAAGTAGCAATTTAGGACCTGCTTGGCAGAGAACTGAACTTGGGATCCTGTGATAGACAAGGCTACCCATCACAGCACCAATGAGCCTGTCTTTCCTCTCTACCAAATCTAACTTCTCACCAAGGCTTATTTCATGTTCCACCTCCTTCCTGACCTAACCCCAGTTCTCAGTGACACAACTCTCAGTTTCTGTAACACAAATTCTTGCACCATTTACAGGCAGATCTCAGAGACAGTGCAGGTTCAATTCCAGACCACCGCAATAAAGCAAATATTGGCAATAAAATGAGTCACATGAATTTTTATCTCCCAGTGCATATAAAAGTTATGTTTACATGCCACCATACTCACCATACACATTTAAAGTATATAATAGCATATGTCTGGGAAATGTAGATACCTTTATTAAAAAATACTTTATTGCTAAAAGATGCTACCATCATCTGAGCGTTCAGTGAGTCATAATCTTTTTGCTGGTAGAAGGTTTGAGATATTGCAAGAATGACCAAAATGTGACACAGAGACACGAAGTGAGCAAATGCTGTTGGGAAAGCGGTGCCAACAGACTTGCTCAATGCACACAGGGTTGCCACAAACCTTCAATTTGTTTTCTCTGTTTTTTTTAAAAAGTGATGTCTGCAAAGTGCAATAAAATGAAGTATGCCTATGGACAATTTTGTAGAAAGAGACCTCTGGACTCAGGCCATCCTGGGTTTGAATCCCATCTCTACTAATTACTGGCTTCATGACTAAACAGACTATTGAGGTCCAGCCTCCTGTCCTGAAAAGTGCATCTAAAAACAGCTAAAGAGTCAGGCACATTGTGTGTTAAGGTGCTTCAGTCATGTCTGACTCTTTTCGACTCCATGGACTATATCTTGCCCGGCTCCTCTGTCCATGGGATTCTCCAGGCAAGAATACTGGAGTGAGTTGCCATTTCCTTCTCCAGGGGATCTTCCCAATCCAGGGATCAAATCCACATCACTTTACATCTCCTGCATTGGCAGGTGGGTTCTCTACCACGAGTGCCACCTGGGAAGCCCAGGTGCTCTGTAAGTGGGGTTTGTGGTTATTATCATGCCTGCACCTGTTTAGCAGAGAAGGCAATGGCAACCCACTCCAGTACTCTTGCCTGGAAAATCCCATGGACGGAGGAGCCTGGTGGGCTGCAGTCCATGGGGTCCCTAAGAGTCGGACACGACTGAGCGACTTCACTTTCACTTTTCACTTTCATGCATTGGAGAAGGAAATGGCAACCCACTCCAGTGTTCTTGCCTGGAGAATCCCAGGGACGGGGGAGCCTGGTGGGCTGCCGTCTATGGGGTCGCACAGAGTCGGACACGACTGAAGCGACTTAGCAGCGGCAGCAGCAGCACCTGTTTAGAGTCAGTTCTCATTTCATATACCAGTGTCATGGCTTCTCAACCAGACCATGAATTCTCTAAGGGCAGAGACACGGCACACACCCCTTCTGTCCCCATGACTCCCTCCCACAATGCCCAATTCCATGAGAGGCACACAATGAATGTTAATCAGTATTTTCCCATTGGATTTGAGGATCCAGACTACAGAGCGTCATTACTGACCGTGACCTCCCCAGAAGCCATGATGACAGCCAAGTTCACCATTCGGTTACAGCCGCAGACAGTATGTGTCTTGGAAGCTTCAAGGAGCACACAGCCTGATGGTGTCCATCTGCCTCCCTCCACGTCCGGTTTCCAGGAAACGCAGATAGCACTCTCAAAATCCTGCTTTGGCTGAAAATTCAGAGCCTTTAGTTACCTGAGAATCCATCTTGAATGGATTCAACCTGACCAACCTCAAGAAGATGTGGGCACGTTCTGTATGGAATGGAGAAAAATACTGATATTTCAATGTGCAGTGATAAAAAGAAATGTCTCGGGTGCCAGACCTGTATCCATTACTAATTTGGTTATAATTAATATAAATAAAGCTCATGTAAATGTTCCTGCATCAACGTTACTTAATCTAACCTCAACCTTGCCCATTGATGAATGGAAAAATGCCACATTGAAATAGAAGAGCTCATTTTTCTAGCAGTGGATTTTGGGAAGTGGTTGAGTTATCAGAAATTGTGGACACTTGCTGCTTAATGTTGTCACAAAGTCGTGTCTGACTCTTTGCGAATCCATGGATTGTAGCCCACCAGGCTTCTCTGTCCATGGGATTTTTCCAGGAAAGAATACTGGAGTGGGTTGCCATTTCATTCTCCAGGGGAATGTTCCAACCCAGGGATCAAACCCATGTCTCCTGCGTTAGCAGGTAGATTCTTTATCACTGAGTCACCAGGGAAGATCTGCTTAATGTGTCCCTGTCAAAAAATGAGAGTTAAGCCAATAGAGGATGTGGAGGCCCAGTGAAAACCTTGTCACCAACCTTAATGTTTTCCAGAGTGTAGATTACTGGTTTAGAGAACCCGTCTTTCTTCCCTCCTGTTATGATGCCCCCAACAACTCGAGAATTTATCTTCAGCTTCTTCTTGGAGCTGGCCCAGGGGATCTGAAGATCTTTCAAGAAGCGCTCATCCAAAATAGACTCCATACCCGAAAAGGAAACGAAAGCCACCCCGTTGATCCCTGAAATTTCCCCAAAATTAAAAAAAAAAAAGCCAATCATTTGCTTAGTAGCTATTACAGATGACCCAGCTCATCCACACATACACACACACTTTAATATCTCACGTATTTCTGCACCTTCACTGGCCTCCTCTCAGGACTGAAACACCAGTGGACTTCCAGATAGTTAACTCTCATCAGAAACTTTAAAAAAAATCTGAGACTTCCCTGGTGGTCCAATGGTTACGAATCTACCTCGCAATGTAGGGAACTCAGGTTCGATCCCTGGTCAGGGAACTAAGATCCCACATGCCGCAGGGCAATTGAGTCCAAGCACCAGAAGTAGAGAGACCATGTACCACAACAGAGCCTCAACACAGCCAGATAAATAAATTAACTTGAAAAAAAAAATCCTGAGGTGGTATTACCTAAAAAAAAATAAAAAAACTTGGCTACATTTAAAAATTAATTTGAATTTGTGTTGTTTTTAAGGGACGATTCAACTCAGCAGTGGGAAATAAGTTTCCCTTCTCACATTTATGGTTATTCTTGTTCAGTCTCTTTGGGTGGGCTTCCCCTTTCAATGTTGGTGGTCTGTGTCCTAGCCTGTTCCTGGGTCATCCAGACAGCATATAGATCAGGGGAGTGATGAACAATGACCTACAAGCCAATCTGGCCATCATTGCTTTTTTTTTTTAAAAAAAAAAACAAAACTTTTTTTAGGCTGTGCTGGTCTTTGTGGCTGCAAACAGGCTTTATCTAGCTGCAGTGGGTAGGGGTACTCTCCATGTGCAAGGGAAGGGCTTCTCATTGTGGTGGCTTCTCTAGTTGTAGAGCACGGGCTCTAGGGCATGCAGGCTGCATAGTTCCAGTGAATGGGCTCAGTAGTGGTGGCACACAAGCTTCATTTCCCTGCGGCATGTACGATCTCCTCTGACCTGGGATAAAACCCACGTCTCCTGCGTTTGTAGGTGGATTCTTAACCAATGGACCTTAAGGGTAGTCCCCATTGCCTCTTTGTGTGTGTGTGTGTGTGAATAAAAATTTCATTGCAACACAGTCTCACCCATTAATTTACATATTGCCTAGGAATGCTTTTGCCCACCCTGATGACAGAGTTGAAATAGTTGCAACAGATCCTATCACGTTCAACGCCTTAAACATTTACTAACCACAGTTTACAGGAAGCGTTTGCTAATCCCTGATACAGATTAGCACTGTATGTTAGAAATTTAGTATGAGTCACATGTGTAATTTTAAATTTTCCAGTAACCACGTTTCAGAACAGTAAAAAAACAAAAAGGGGGGGGATTATTTAAATTATATATTAACTCACTACCTGCAAAATATTTTCATTTCAACATGTAGTCATTCTAAAAATTATTAATAAGATATTTTAATTCCTTCATCTCTGACATCAAGACATTGAAATCCAGTATGGATATTACACTCACAGTCTAACCACACTTAAAGCTCTCAATAACAAAATGTGACCAATGGCTGCTGACTAGACAGGAAACATCTTGTCATTCCCATATTGTAAGATTATTTTTAAATTAATTTTTTGTTGAGATATAGTTGATTTACAATGTTATGTTAGTTTCTGCTGTATACCAAAGTAAATCAGCCATTGTTGTTCAGTCTCTAAGCCATGTCTGACTCTTTGCCAACCCATGGGCTGTAGCACACCAAGCTTCCCTATCCCTCACTATCTCCTGGAGTTTGCTCAAACTCATGTCCATTGAGTAGGTGATGCCATCCTACCATCTCATCCTTTGTCACCCGCTTCTCTTGCCCTCAGTCTTTCCCAGCATCAGGGTCTTTTTCATAGACCTGCCATACATATACAAATATCCACACTCTTCCAGACTCTACTCCCAGAGATTATTTAATGTCTGACTTCCCTAGAAGATGGGAACTCCCTGAGGGCATGGGCTATTTTTGCCTCTATCATTATTTTATTTTCAATAAATATTTGCTCAAAATAATAAAAAATTAAAGTTAAAAAATAGAGGCACTCCAATGTTCATTGCAGCAATATTTACAATAGTCAAGGCATGGAAGCAATCTTTTTTTGTTGTTTGTTTGGGTTTGTTTGTTTTTTTTTTAGTTTTTAAAAAATTTATTTATTTTAATTGGAGGCTAATTCCTGTACACTATTGTAGTGGTTTTTGCCATACATTGACATGAATCAGCCATGGGTGTACATGTGTTCCCCATCCTAAACCCCCCTTCCACCTCCCTCCCCATCCCATCCCTCTGGGTCATCCCAGTGCACCAGCAGCCCTGAGTGCCCTGTCTCATGCATTGAACCTGGACTGGTGATCTATTTCACCTATGATAATATACATGTTTCAATGTTATTCTCTCAGATCATCCCACCCTCGCCTTCTCCCACAGAGTCCAAAAAACTGTTCTATACATCTGTGTCTCTTTTGCTGTCTTGTGTATAGGGTTATCATTACCATTTTTCTAAATTCCATATATATGCATTAGTATACTGTATTGGTGTTTTTCTTTCTGGCTTACTTCACTCTGTATAATAGGCTCCAGATTCATCCACCTCATTAGAACTGATTCAAATGTATTCTTTTAAATGGCTGAGTAATATTCCACTGTGTATATGTACCACAGCTTTCTTATCCATTCATCTGCTGATGGACATCTAGGTTGCTTCCATGTCCTGGCTATTATAAAC
>NW_011495051.1:5455401-5456074 GCF_000754665.1 Bison bison bison | reverse complement strand
TGAAAGTGAAGTCGCTCAGTCGAGTCCGACTCTCAGCGACCCCATGGACTGCAGCCTACCAGGCTCCTCTGTCCATGGGATTTTCCAGGCAGAGTACCAGATTGGAGTGTCATTGCCTTCTCCAGAAATAAACCATAGGATGTCACTTATATGCAGAATTTTAAAAAATGATCCAAATGAACTTATTTACAAAACTGAAACAGGCTTGCAGACGTAGAGAATGAATTTATGGTAACTGCCGGCATCAGGGTGGGGATAGTCTGGGGAAAGGATACATAGGGGGAGTTTGGGATTGATAGGAACACACTGCCCTATTTGAAACAGATAACCAACAAAATATTGTTTTTGTTGTGCTCAGTCAAGTCTGACTCTTTGCTACTCCATGGACTATAGCCCACCAGGCTCCTCTGTCCATGGGATTTCCCAGGCAAGAATACTGGAGGGGGTCACCACTTTCTCTTCCAGAGGATCTTCCTGACCCAGGGGTTGAACCTGCATCTCTGGCATCTCCTGCACTAACAGGCAGAGTCTTTACCACTAGTGCCACCTGGGAAGCCCAACCAATAAGGGCTTACTATAAAAATTTTGTTTAATTAAAAAAGGTCTAAAAATCAGTCAATCCGTAGGGAGGGTGGGAGGGAGGCTCAGGAGGGAGGGGATATATGATTACATC
>NW_011495051.1:5454927-5455301 GCF_000754665.1 Bison bison bison | reverse complement strand
TTCCACTGTGTATATGTACCACAGCTTTCTTATCCATTCATCTGCTGATGGACATCTAGGTTGCTTCCATGTCCTGGCTATTATAAACAGTGCTGATGTGTTTCTTTCCATTCTGGTTTCCTCGGTGTGTGGCATGGAAGCAATCTAAATATCCATGGACAGGTGAATAGATAAAGAAGATATGATACATATAAACAATGGAATACTACTCAGCCATGAAAAATAATGAAATAATGCCATTTGCATCAACATGGATGGAGCTAGAGATTACCATACAAAGTGAAGTAAGTCAGACAGAGGAAATAAACCATGCTGCTGCTAAGTCGTTTTAGTCATGTCTGACTCTGTGCGACCCCATAGACAGCAGCCCACCA
>NW_011495051.1:5451711-5454808 GCF_000754665.1 Bison bison bison | reverse complement strand
GTCAGACATGACTAAGCGACTGAGCACACATATAGCTGATTCACTTTGTTGTAGAGCAGAAATGAACACAACATTGTAAAGCAAGTACACTCCAATTAGAAAACATTAAAAATTAAAAAATTTTAAAAAGCAATCAATCCATTAATATTTGTTGCTTGAATGTACCATAACCCTCCTCTTTGTTTCTCAGGAATGGGTTTGTACCTGTGGATTCAGATTCTTTGATTGTGGAACACCAAATCTTCATTTCATCCCCTTTTGCTTTCAACTTAAATGTCTCATTCTCTTTAGTGCATTCTTTGTCAATCACTTTGCTCTCGATATCTAAAAGGGAGAAAGGGAGAAGTGGCAGGAGTTCTCACAGAAAGTAGGATCTGAATTTGGTTTCTGGCCAAGAAAGGAATGCATCTTGTAAGCGAGGGAAAGAACAGAAAGAATGATGGGTCATGGGAAAGATCTTGAGGCCCTTGATTAATGGCAGGCAGATGGAGGCACCAAACAAATTCGAAACCCAGTTGGAACTCTAGGAGTAAGCGTTCACATCTCAGGAGATGCTTCAGGGAAAAATGAACTTGCAGTGAATAAGGATGGAAGATAACAGTCATGAGCCTCTGACTATGTCAAAGTTAGACTGGTTTTCCAAAACCAAAGGAAATCTGGAGGGTCTGGGGCAAGCCCAGCAGAGTGGAAAAGGGTTCATGTTCTGCAGTCACAAACTAGGAGTCCCAGCTCTACCACTCACCTGCTGTGTAAACTTGACCAGTGACTTAACCTCTCTGAGCCTCAGATTTCTTACCTGTAACATGGCAATAATTACAGGACTTTTAATGAAAACTAGATAGGGAATGGAACCAGAGGTGTCCTTTTAAAATATAAGCTAGATGAGATTGTGTTTATTCTCAAACTTTTCAATCCCACTCCCTCCCATTACCTCAAGCAAAATTGTGACTCCCTACTCTGTGTTCAGTCACCTCCAACTCTTTGCAACCCCAGACTGTGGCCCGCCAGGCTCCTCTGTCCATGGGATTTCCCAGGCAAGAGTACTGGAGTGGGTTGCCGTTTCCTCCTCCAGGGGTTCTTCCTGACCCAGGGATCAAACCCAGGTGCCCTGCATCTCCTGCATTGCAAGCGGATTCTTTACCACTAAGACATCAGGGAAGCCGGCGTTTGTCTACAAAATCTGCCTCTCTCTTCTGATCCCTTCTCCTCCAGATTTTACTGTGCTTCACTCCACTTTAGGGCTTCCCAGGCGGTTCAGTGGTAAAGAATCCACCTGACAATGCAGGAGACACAAGTTGGATGTGGTATATGAGAAAGCCATGGGGAATCACAATGTCAAAGTCACCCGCCTAAGTCAGCCCCCGGGGGCAACCTTGAAAGATATATCCTACCTAAGTGTTTCGTCTGAATAGTCTGACTGACATTCGCTGAGGGTTTCAGAAAAGCTGCCAACGTGGTGCTTTCCACGCTCTCCAGCAAGACTGTGGCCAGCGTCGAGGTCTCTTCTTTGGTGAAGTTGGACCACTTGGATGTTTTTTCAATCACAGAGTCAAGTCTCTTAGCCGTACTCTGCAAGGAAAGGTGTGTGTTTGCTCTTTCTCTCATCAGTGAAACAGCAGTTGTCCCCCGTCTCTCACCATGAGAATGGGTTGACAGTCTGGGATGATGAAGAATTTAAAAGGCCATTCACTAGGGACTTCCCTGGTGGTCCAGTGGTTAAGACTCGTCCATACAATGCAGGTGGCGTGGGTTCCATCCCTGGTTGGGGAGCTAAGATCCCACATGTCCCACATGCCACACATCCCTGGTTGAGGAGTTAAGATCCTACACATCATCCTACATTTTTTTTTTTTTTTTGCCCAAAAGACCCAAAACATAAAACAAGCAATATTGTAACAGATTCAATACAGACTTTAAAAAAAATCTTTAAAAAAAAGACATTTCCTCAGCCTCTTTTTCCTGATTCAAGAAGCCCTACTGGGGATGCAGCTTGGTGTGCAGTAAGTCAGCGCTTGTTGCCTCATAAATTACATGTACCCTTTTGACTCGGCAATTTCCCTTCCGGGAATTCCCTCCTTCAAGAAATACTTTAAAATTGTGCAAGGATCTTGTGTAATGATGTTCATCTCAGCATGGTTTTTGAGAGCAAAAATCTGGAAAGCCTGAATGTCCAAGCAATTGGTTAAATAAAACATGTGAAAATCAAATCATGGGATAGTGTGAAAGTGTTAATCACTCAGTCGTATCTGACTCTTTGTGACCCCATGGACTGTAGTCCGCCAGGCTTCTCTGTCCATGGGATTCTCCAGGCAAGACTACTGGAGTGGGTTGCCATGCCTTTCACCAGGGGATCTCCCATATACAGGGGAAGCCCCGTACGCAGTTGCTAATAAAAGAATGATATAGTATATCCATATACATTAACAAGCAGAAAGGTTCAAGAGCTATTTTTAAGTAAAGCAAAGTACAGAATCACATTTGTTGTTGTTTTTCACCTGGTTTTGACATTTTCTTCATTATATGAGATGTCACCACCAGGGAAATTTGCAAGTTTGCATAGGATTCTATGTCTATTTTTGCAATTTCCTGTGAGTCTACAATTATATGTCCTCTTAAAAAATTTTTATTTTATATTGAAGTATCATTGATGAATAATATTGTGTTAGTTTCAGGTGTACAGTAAAGTGATTCAGTGATACATGTACAAGTATCTATTCTTTTTCAAATTCTTTTCCCATTTAGGTTATTACAGAATATTGAGCAGAGTTTCCTGTGTTCTACAGGGGAAAGCCAGAAACTCTGGCTGTCTATTTTAAGCATAGCATTAGGTACATGTCAATTCCCTTAATCTATCTCTCTCCCCATCACCCCCATAACCATAAGTTAGTTCTTTAAGCCTATAAGTCTGTTACAGAACCATGTGTTATATTATTTCATTTTGCTTTTAAAACAGCAAGCATTTTAATTTAAACTTTCATATTTATTGTATTTATGTTTCTGGCACTAATTGAGATTTTAAAATAAATATAATTAGTACTTATTGTGAACCAAGTATTGATTATATATTATTTAATTTTATATATATTATATATTATTT
>NW_011495051.1:5438880-5450623 GCF_000754665.1 Bison bison bison | reverse complement strand
ATAATATTTATAGCATATATAAATATTATATCATATATAATATATTTTATATATAATCTTATATATTATTTAATTTTATTATATATTATTTATTATTTATATTATTTAAATAATATTATAGATATTATTTAATTTTATGATAACTATGAAATAGAGGCTACTGTTAATACCACTTTGGATAGGAAAACATGAGTACATATCTTGTAGATAGTAGGACCAAAATTTGAACCTTGGGGCGTCTGACATCAGACGTTGGATTCTTAATCACTGCTATAAACCACTCAGTAGGGTCTGACCTCAGACGTTGGATTCTTAATCACTGCTATAAACCACTCAGTAGGTACTCAATAAATGATTCAATGTGTGTGTGTGTGTGTGTGTGTGTATGGTGTGGATCTGTTTTCCATGTATTCACAAAGTAAAAAAACATATGGAAAGATATACATCTAAATGTTAACATTTGGTTCTGTCTAAGGAACAGAGTTAAGGAAAGAATAGCAATAATTATATTAATATTAATGTTGATACTATTTCCTTGATTGTTGATTATTATCAATAAATTGACTATAAAATGTGACCCCAACAAAAAAAATCTGAAAATAATTCACAACTTAAGAAATGAAGGGAAGAAATTAATTGAATCCAGTCCACTGGTGAAGGAAATTAACAGATATCTTAGCAGGGAAAACAATTTCTATCTACCCAACTTTGATAACAAGAAGATGAAAAAAACTTCAGTAAAAACTGAGTCAGAGTGAAACTTGACAGATGTTTGGCTGGGAAAAACAAGATGTACTGAGTTTTGTAACCATATCCGAAATGAAAGGCATGAATTTGGGGTCCCTCTCCACTGACGCAGCAGAAGAATCTCAACTACAATCATCCTGAAAAAGTGTGATTCTCAGTTCTGTAGCAGATGAAATATCATCAAAACTCCCTTTGACATTAAATTTCTTCATCTTAGCTAGAAAGTTTAGTTTATATCTTCAGAAAAGAAAAAAATATCAGGCAGGCTAAAACTCCATAATGGTGAAACATGTGTGTTAATTTTAGGACATCTTTTAATCTTTGGCTTCATTTGGAAATCTGTTTCTTAATGGTTGGAACAATTTGATGTATTAGAGAGGCAAACCAACCAGATTATTTCATGCCAAAAAGCAATTAGACTTGTGATTTTTTTCTGGACAATTTAAGAGAACAATTTTAAGATTGACATACTGCATTGCACATTTTAAAAATCTGAATTATTATATTCATATGTGTGGTTGATTGGATTTATAAATCCTTTAAGAGCATAGTAAGGGCTTCTCAGGTGGTAAAGAACCCGCCTGCCAATGCAGAAGACATAAGAGATGAGGGTTCCATCAGGAAGATCCCTTGGAGGAGGAAATGGTAACCTATTCCAGTATTCTTGCCTGGGGAATTCCATGGACAGAGGAATCTGGTGGGCTATACTCCAAAGGGTTGCAAAGAGCTGGACATGACTGAAGCAACTCGGCACACATGGATGTAAGGGTATAGTAACCTTGCCTTAGGTTTGTAAATCTTCATTCCGTACTTAAAATTTGGGGAGAAATGAGAAAACATGTAAACATGGTAGAAAATGTTTGCAGGAATTTAAATAAGTTTGTTGAAAGGGCTCATTGTTTATACAAATTTAATCTGAAAACTCCATGAATGAATATACACTTCATGAATAAATGTTATATTAATTAATTTAAAATTCACCAGAATACAAATGAAAGTGTTTTCTTATTTTCATTTAGATTTATCAATGAAATAACCACATCCATTAGTTTCAACTTTAAGACTTAATAGAAATTAATGTTTAATATCTGCAACTGTAGAGAACTATATTCAGTATCCTATGATAAATCCATAATGGAAAAGAATATTTTTTAAATGTATATATGTGTGTAACTGAATCACTTTGCTGTATGACAGAAATTAACACAACATTGTAAATCAACTATATATCAATAAAAAGATCTGAATAAAATCTGCTACTATAATGATCTAGTCATTCCACTTCTAGGTATTTACCCTGGAGAAATGAAAATGCAGATTCACACACACACACATAATGTTTATCGTAGCTCTATTGATAATCACCAAAAGTTGAGGTGGGGGTGGAGGAATGAAGAGATCTTGGTCAACTGGAAACAATTCAAATATCCTTCAAAGATGAGTGGATAAACCTTCTGTGGTCCACCCAGAAAATGGGATACTGCTGCTGCTGCTGCTAAGTCGCTTCAGTCGTGTCCGACTCTGTGCGACCCCACAGATGGCAGCCCACCAGGCTCCCCCGTCCCTGGGATTCTCCAGGCAAGAACACTGGAGTGGGTTGCCATTTCCTCCTCCAATGCATGAAAGTGAAAAGTCAAAGTGAAGTCGCTCAGCCGTGTCCGACTCCTACTCAGCCACAAAAAGGAGTGAAGCATTGACACATGCCGCAAAGTGGATGAAACTTGAAACCACAGTGCTTACTGAGAGAAGCTAGACTCTAAAGGCCACTCATTGTGTGATTCCATTTACAAAACATTCTTGAAAAGATAAAACTAAAATGACAGAGAATAGATCAGGAATTCACAGGCGCTAATCGTGAAGGGATTGAATATATGGCGATAAAGAGGAAACCCAAGGAACTTCTTCCGTGGTCCAGTGGTTAAGACTCTGCACTTCCACTGCTGGGGTGCAGGTTTGATCCTTGGTTGGGGAACTAGGATCCCACATGTCATGCAGCCAAAAAAAATTTTTTTTTAATTTTTTAAGTTAAAAAAAAAAAAAAAGGAAGGCCAGGGAGGCCAGGGAAGTTGTTGGGGGAGAGGGATGGAACAGTTCTATTGTCTAATTGTGGTGGTAATTACACAAACCTACTCAGGTAATAAACCCCACAAAACTGTACAGAAAAAAGGCAATTTTTCTGCATGTTAATTTTTCAAACCTTACTACTGGAGCAGATTAAACGTTAACTCACAACCCTTTTATGTTAAAGAGGATGTTCGGTACCCAAGGTATGCCCCCAAGATGTTCGAAACTCAAAACATGATTACAAAGACTTCAGTGTTACCTTCAGAGAGACGACAGTGGTTTTGTTTTCACAGACATTGTCCAGAACGCTGAGGGTGGCATTCATCAGCGCACAAAAGGAAACCTGTATCCAAGCGGGAAGAGCACCTGTGAGCATTGATCAAGCATGAAATGCACAAACTGGGCCACTGAACCCTCCACATGGGGTGGTCCTGAATTCCTGGTGTCACAAGCCTATAGTATTCTCAGGAAAATAAAAACTCACCTTTCAATCAGTATTGGAGTCACAGCACCTTTCTCTCCCATAAGAAAGGAAAGAAACCATCAACCAACAGCAAAACTATTGAGTGGGGTAAAAAGACAGAAGTTCCAATATTTTGGCCGACTCATTGGAAAAGACCCTGATGCTGGGAAAGATTGAGGGCAGGAGGTGAAGGGGGTGACAGAGGATGAGATGGTTGGATGTCATCATTGACTCAATGGACATGAGCTTGAAGAAACTCCAGGAGATAGTGAAGGACAGGGAAGTGCAGAAACTGCATGCTGCAGTTCATAGAGTCGCAAAAAGTCTAACATAACTGAGTGATTGAACAACAAGAACAAAAACAGACAGAAAATGTGTGAAAAAAACAGTGGTCCAATTGGAATATGATTCAGCTATGAAAAGGACTGAAGCACTGATACTCCCTACAATGTGCTTGGGCCTTGAGAGCATGATGCACAGTGAGAGAAGCCAGACACAGAAGACCACATAGTGTGTGATTTCATTTATATGAAATATCCAGAATGAACAAGTCTATAGAGATAGAAATTAGATCACTGTTTTTGGGGGGTTGAGGACAGGAGGGAAGACAGAATAACTGCTAATGGGCATATAGGGTTTATTTTGGTGGTGGTGAAACAGCTTTGGAGATAGAAGTGGCGTTTTCACACCACTTGTGAGTGAGTGTACTAAATGCCTCTGAATTGTACACTTTAAAATGATCAATTTTATGTGTATTTCACAATTAAAAAAAAAAACAACTGTGGTCTGAAGTACATGGGAATTCCAAAGCTAATTTATACATTTATATTTAATATAGTGACATCAATTTCTGAAAATGCTTCTGGAGTCTTTACTCACTAGAATGACTTCATTAGAAAATCAGGATATCCAAATTCCTCTTTGCCTGGCTTGAAGGCTGTGTATCATCCATTCCACATCACACAGATGCAGCAATACACCTCACAAAAAGTGAGACTCCAACACTCTTACTTGTTTGAGTAAATGAATTCCCAAGTTTTAGATAGGCAAATGTCCTTCCTTTCCAGCTTTTCCTGAAGATAGGTGTAAGCAAAAGTGATACTAGGTCACGTGCTTAAATAGAAGGACTGTGCCTTTCACTTGCCCTTCTCCCCTGCCCACCAACTGGAATGCAGATTTGATGGCAGGAGCTGCAGCAGCCATTTTGGACCACAATAAGGGAGTCTTGTGTTGATGATGGAAGAGTATTATGGAGCCATCATGTCAGATCTCAGCAGCTTACATTCAGATTGCTACAAAGAGAGAAATAAACATCTATCTGGTCTAGGCCACGATTATTTTTGTCTTTGTAAAAGCTGCAGGACAATATCCTACCTAAGTGCCTTCTGGGAGAAACCTCGAAAACTAGGAACCTTCAAAAATACTTACATATTTAGGCTCCACCGGTGCTCCCGCATGGCATAACTGGACCTGCATGTTGCTGGGTATCACATCATCTTTACACTTGAAGGGAATCCCTCCGAAGAAAACAAAAGCAACCAAGTCAAACAACCCCAGCAAGTCTGCGTTCATCATCCCCTGCTTGAAATCCATCCATTGCCATGTTATACAATGCAACCATGAAAATGAACCAACTATAGCTACACACTACAGCAGTGATTCTGAGAAGCATGATAGCAAGTGAAGAAAGCAAGTCAGAAAAAACTATACATAGTACAATACCACTTTTATAAAGCTCCAAAGCAAACCATACTAAACAAGGAATGTTTAGAGGGGGAATATTTTAAGTTCAGGAATTACAAACAAAGTTCCGAGTGGGCCTCTCTTCAGAGGACTCAGGGATATGCATTGGCATTGATTATGTTCTAGTTCTTATGTTGCTAAGGCCTTAAGATATACTCATTTTATTATTATACCCCTTTGCCTCCATATAAGTTATCTATACTTCTAACACATCAAATAGTCCATAACTTAAAAATTTTTAAACCTTTCAAAGTTCCCCATGGTTCTCAGCAAAAAGACTACAAAATTCTTTACACAGCACACAAGTCCTGTAAAAGCTGACCTCTGCCCACATCCTCAGATGACATAAACGCCATTTCCCATGCCCTCCTCACTTTGCATTAGCCTCAGGGCCTTTGCACATGCTATCATTTGGAGCACTATGATCTCTACTCTTCATCTAGATAATCCACACTCTTCCTTCAAATTTCTGTTTAAATGACACTTCACAGAGCATATTAAATATCCCACTACACAATGCACAACAAAGTACACTGCAATTCTTCAATTATCACACTCATTGTGGCTATTAAATAATTATGCATGTGCTCCCTTCCCTAGACTATAAGCTCCATGAGGGTAGCTACCATGTCCATCATATCCAGGATTAAATCCTCAGGACCTAGTGCAGGGGACTGTTGAATTCATTAATTAGCAGATGCTCCAAAAATAATTTATCAAATGAGTGATTAATGAATGAACAAGTGAACAGAAAATAAGAGAATATGTAGATAAAGTTAAAAAAAAAAAAGAGGAGAATCCAGAGAATGAGAAAAAGTGAAAATTCTACAAAGCAAGACACAGATTCCATTGCCAAGACAGGTAAGGAGATGATTACTTTGGCAGCTGAAGTTGCCATGTTCCCAGGAGCCTTCTGGATTGGGATGAAAGCCTACAATGCAGCCACAGCTGTAGGAGCCCAGGGTGTTGGTGCAGACAGAATTTGGGCCACATCGTGAGGGATCCTGAAGGCACTCGTCAATATCTGCAAAAAACTCAAAGATATCAAACAGTGCAGAGGAGTAAGGAGATTCTTCTTTCCAAGGAGGTCCAGCAAACTTCCTACACCCCTATGCAGTCTGCCTTTTGATCTATGGAGTTGAGTTTGTCCATTGCTTGGTGCAAAGCCAGGGTGGCAGGTGCAAAAATAGCTCCCAGGGGTGTTGGTGCATGTCCCATTGAAAAGGCACCTGTCAAGGCACTCATCAACATCTGCAGGGAAGAGACCAGGCATGATGCAGATGGGTCACCAAGCCAACAAAAATCACACTTCCCCTTTTAAAGCAGAGGGTGCACATGTGCTCAGTTGCTTCAGTCGTATTCGACTGTTTGCCACCCTGTGGACTGTAGCCCACCAGGCTTCTCTGTCCATGGGATTCTCTAAGGGAGAATGCTGGAGTGGGTTGCCGTGTTCTCCTCCAGGGAATCTTCCCCACCCAGGAATGGAACCCACGTCACTTGCACCTTCTGCATTGCAGGCAGATTCTTTACCACTGAGCCACCAGGGAAGCCCCTCAAAGCAAAGAGTTCTTGCTAAAACATAACAGCCCAATAAGGGACTACATTTCCCAGAATCCTCTGCAGCTAGATGGGATCATATGACTAGCTTCCATTTATGGGATGTGAAGGAGTATGACATGTAACTTCTGGGCCAAGGGGTTAAGAAGTTGCTATAACTTTTCTCTTTTTCCCCACCACTGACTGTAACCAGGAATTTCTTTTAAAAATCTTTTGGCCATGCCCACATGGCCTAAGTGGAACGTTAGTCCCCTAACCAAGGATGGAACTTGCACCCCTTACATTGGGAGCATGGAGTCTTAACCACTGGACCACCAGAGAAGTCCCTGGAACCAGGAATTCTAATGTCTTAAGGGATAGAAGAACCAAGAGATACAAAGAAACTGGTTCCCTATATTACTCCATGGAGGAAAGTTGCCCCTCAGCCAAGAATATCCGTATTGGATTGGTGTGAGGGTAAGAAATCTCTATTTTGTTGATCTAGTTCTCAACTGAGGGACCTTCAGCAATGTCTGGAGAAATTTTTAGTGGTCACTTGGATCCAATGGGTAGAGACCAAAGACCCTGACAAATATCCTATAAGGCACAGGTCAGCATCCCTGACACACAACAAAGAGCTATCCAGCCCCTAAAGTCAATAGTACCAAAGCTGAGGAACCCTGGCCATCTAACCAATGTCCCTCTGAGGGTTTCTGAGCCAGCTGCCATGCTCTGAGGAAGCCCAAGGAGCCATGAGGAAAACTCCATAAGGAAAACTGAAGGGCCAGCTGAACTCCCAGCCAGAGGCCGTTGCCAACTACCAGCCATGTAAGCAAGGTTATTTTGGACCTGCCAACCATGCTAGGGCCCCCAAAAAACCATATGGTCAACCCACAGAATCATGGGCAAAGACAAATGACTTGGGACTTCCCTGGTGGTCCAGTAGTTAAGAATCTATCTTCCAAAACAGGGGACACGGGTTCAATCCTTGGTTGGGGAACTAAGATTTCAAATGCCATGGAGCAACTAAGCCTGCACGCCCCAACGAAAGATCCCATGTACCATGACAAGACCCAAAGCAGCCAAACAAACAAATACTTTTTTTAAAAGAACAAATGACTGTTGTGATAAGTCATCACCATGTTTCAGGGTAGTTTGACACCCACTGAGAAGTCCCCAGAAATGGCGGGGAGAGGTACCTGCACACTTGAAAGCCTCAGGGTTTTCAGGGCTCCACACGCCAGGTGAAAAGAACCCCGGCAAGCAGGAGCAGCTGTATTTTCCTGGGATGTTGGTGCAGACAGAACTGGGACCACAAAGAGTTGAGTTCCTGGAACATTCATCCACATCTAAGCAAAAAATCAAAATGCAGAAGAACAATGAGAGTACAGTAGCGGCTCACAGTCCCATCACTGACTAAAGCCAATGGGTTTCCCTGATTCCTTCAGGCTCACCTTCTTAAACATATTTGTGTCACTACGAAAAGAAAGCATTTAGAGACATGTATGTGACCCATGCAAATCTTCTGATGAGGATCCCCCACAGCTCAGGACAAACTCCACACTCCTCATTAGAACATGTAAGACCCTGAGAGTCTGTTCCCAGCTGAGCTCATTTTTTCCTTTCTTTTTTTTTTCCTAAGATTTTTTTATGTTGATCAAGGCTTCCCTAGTGAGTCAGTGGTAAAGAATCTGCCTGTCAAATCAAGACACATGAGTTCGATCCTTCAGTCCAGAAGATACCCTGGAGAAGGAAATGGCAACCCAATCCCATATTCTTGCCTGGATAAACCCATGGACAGAGGAGTCTACAGTCCACAGGGTTGCAAAAGAATCAGACATGACTTAGCGGCCAAACAACATTATTTTAAAGTTTTTACTGAATTTGTTACAATATTGCTTCTGTTTTATGTTTTGGGATTTTGGCTGTGAGGCAAGTGGGATCTTAACTCCTCAGCCAGGGGTCAAACCTGTACCCACTGCATTGGAAGGTGAAGTCTTAGCCACTGGACTGCCAGGGAAGTCTCTCATATTTTGCTTCTAATGCCTTCATAATCCATGATTCAAATCCATCGATTACCTGTAGGTTCATGAGACTCATTCTCTCTCACCTGTGTTCCCTCAGCCTCAAATTCATCACTCCCCTCTTTTGTTAATGAATTTCAATTCCTCTGCAAGGAATCACTATATCCAAGTGGAGGGGTAGAGAGCATGGATGTCATGAGTTCAAAGCCTGGCTCTGACCCTTATAATCTGTGTTTTACTGGATGTTATTGAGTGAATTATGTCTCCCCAAAATTCATAAGTTGAAGGCCTCCTCTCCCTCAGTGGGATGGCATTTGGATGTGGAAAACAATTAGGTTTAGATAAGATCTTGAGTGTGGAGCTCTCGTGATGGGATTAATGCCCTAAAAAGAAGAGGAAGAGGGGCTTTCCTGATGGTCCAGTGGTTAAGAATCTGCCCTGCAATGCAGGGGATGCAGGTTCGATGCCTGGTCAGGGAGTTAATATCCCACGTGCCATGGAGCAACTAAGCCCTCACACTGCAACTACTGAGCATGTGTGCCACAACTACTGAGTCCATGCACCACAGGGAAGACTATGAGTACCACAATTAAGACACAGCACAGCCAAATAAATACGATGCAACCTGTGTAAAACAGAAATACATGTTATACTTTTGAAACAAGAGGCAAAACGCAAGAGCTCTCTCTCTCTCTGCCATGTGGGGACACAGCAAGAATGCAGCTCTGTGCAAGGCAGGAAGAGAGCTCTCTCCAGAACCCAACCATGTTGATACTTAATCTTGGACCTCCAGCCTCCAAAACTGTGAGATAATAAATCTCTGTTGGTGAAGCCCCCACCCCCAGTCTACGGTACCTTGTTATGGCAGTCTGAGCTAATACACTGGATAAGAAAAGTCATCTCTCTGTGTCTCTGTTTCCTCATCTTTAAAATGAAAGCAATAATAGAACCCACCCAATTGAGTTGTTCAGAGGATTAAATAAGATGATGAGATCAAACCAGTCAATCTTAAAGGAAATCAACCCTCAATATTCATTGGAAGGACTGATGCTGAAACTGAAGCTCCAACACTTTGGCCGCCTGATGTGAAGGGCCACCTAATCAGAAAAGATTCTGATGCTGGGAAAGATTGAGCACAGAAGAAGGGGACGACAGAGGACGAGATGGTTGGATGGCATCCCCAACTCAATGGACATGAGTTTGAGCAAACTATGGGACATAGTGAAAAACAGGGAAGTCTGGCATGCTCAAAGAGACAGACATGACTTAGTGACTGAACAACAATAAATATCTTTAAATACTCAGAATGGAATCTGGGACAGAGCAAATATTATAGACGTATTCACTAGCTAACATAAAAAATGCACTGCAAACGTGTTGCACTTTCTTTGTGGCAGGCAATGAGGAAAATCTTTTACAGGCATCCACTTCATGGAAGCTCACAGCAGCCCTATGAATTGCAAACTAGTATTCCCATTTTTCAGAGGAGAAAACCGAGGCTTCAAAACTGTGCAAAATCACGTATCTTGTGAAAAGCACAACTGCAATTTAAATCCAGGTTCTGTCTGGCTCTGGTATCTTTACATGACAGCTTTCCAAGCTGCCTTGAGTCTCAGGGACTGGGAATTTGAGGATTAAGTTGATATCTGTCCTGCACAGGCCCACCCTGAGATGCTAGTGGTTGCAACCTGATTCAGAGGCAGAAGGGCATGGTGGTTGGGGTATGAAGTCACACTGGGAAGAGCTGAGTCTTAACTCTCTTATTTCCTTTCTACTTGACCTTGGCGATTCCATCACAATGGAGGCTGTTCCTCATCTGTAAGATGGGTATAAAATACCATTGTACCATCAGTTTGTTGGGAGGACTGAATGAACACGTCTGGAAGAGCTTAGTGTCTTGGCTTGTCCAGACCACTGCACCTACTGTTTACTCTTCCTGGAACACCCTTCCCCAGATACCCAGGATGTCACTCCTTCAGGTCTTATATCAAAAATCAACTTCTCAGCATGACTTCTCTCTACCACTCTATTAAAACTACATCACCCTCATGTATTCCCTATTCACCTTTCCTTGAACTATCCCTGACACACAAGATTTCCCTGCATGCATTTTGTTGTTACCTTCCTCTCCCCACATTTCATGATAAGTTCCAGGAGAACAAGTAATTTTTACCTGTGTTACTCACTGCTGTATCCTTCATCCCTAGAATAATGCTTGGCATATACTAGGTGCTCAAGAAGTATTTGTAGAATGAATACATGAATGAATGATTGATTATTGGCTTCAGCTCTACAGACAAGAGCTTTGGACTCAGCTGAGATCCACTTCAACTTCTTTCCCACCACTGCTGTCTTTGCAAACACATTGGACTTGACTCTTCACTTACCTTTACTTACCCTTCACTTACCTTCACATGTCTCTCCTGGTCCCTGGAAATTCTTCTTTCCACTTCTGGATTGAAAACCCGGGTTGCAGACACAAGAGTAGCTTCCAAGACTGTTGTGGCAAGTCGAATGCTCTGGGCAACTTCTGGGATTGGCACATTCATCCACATCTGGTGAGTAGAAATCAAAACCCATGTCAAAGAAGGAGAAGTGGTAAAGATGGGACACTACAAACAGATTATCTCCCCTTGACCCTCCCCAATATCCAGACTTTCCCCTTCTCCCTAACCTCATTTTAAGTTAGGCATGGCCATGAGAATACATTCTGGTCAATTGTATGCACACAAAAAGTGACAAATAGTTTCAAACCATAATGATCATAGATTGTAGAAATGGCTGTCATGTTTTACTCCTCCCTGTGTCCAACCTTGGTATGGGGCTTGTGCCATACAATGTGACATTGCCATTCATCTCTCTACTGTGTGGAGTTGGATTCTGTAGCCCTTCACTCTAGCTGGCTCTAGGACTTGCACTAGCCAATAAATACAGCAGAAGCAACGTGGTGGCACTTCCAAACAGACCTCAGGAAACCTATTTCTGTTCATACTTTGGGTCCCTTACCTCTGTCATATGAACAAACCCCAGGATAATAAGAAAAAAACAAAATGAAAGAGACACAGATCATCCTGGATGAGCTGCAGATATATGAGGCAGCCCAGCCAAGATCAGCAAAGCTGACACACAGCTGACCACAAACACAGGAACAAGCCCAGTGGAGACC
>NW_011495051.1:5434483-5437361 GCF_000754665.1 Bison bison bison | reverse complement strand
GAAGAATGTCAAGCCGTCATCAGCAAACTCAGCCCAAATACATGATGGTGTTTTGTTTGTTGTCTGATTCTCTCACCATGATAAGAAGTTCCAGTAGAATAAATGCTTTTTTCTGTGTTATCACAGTATCCTCCATCCCTAGAATAATGCTTGGCGTATAGTAGGTGCTCAAGAAGTGTTTGTTGAATGCATGCATGAATGAATCCATTGCTATAAGCTTCAGCTTTGCATATGAGGGCTTTGAACTCAGCTAAGACCCACCTCAACTTCTCCCCACCACTTCTGTCTTTTCAAACACATTGGACTTGATTCCCCAGAAGACCCCTGCACATACCTTGACACATCTCTCCTGGCCCCTGGAAACTTTTCTTTCCACTTCTGGATTGAAAACCCGGCTTGCAGACACAAGAGTAGCTTCCAAGACTGTTGTGACAAGTGGAATGCTCTGGGCAACTTCTGGGATTGGCACATTCATCCACATCTGGTGAGTAGAAATGAAAACCCGGGTCAAGGTAGAAGAAGCAGTGAGAACAGAACACTGCAAACAGGAGATTCATTCCGCCTGTTCTCCACCAGATGTACCTCCGCCCCCCTCAATATCCAGACTGTTTCATTCTTTCTAAGTTCCCTTGCAATTAGGCATGACATGAGAATAAATTCTGGCCAATTGTATGCAAGCAAAAGCCGGGCATTTGTTTCAAACTGTAATGATTATAGATTGCAGAAATGGTTGTCATCCTTTACTCCTCCCTGTGTCCGCACCTTGGGATGAGGTTTGTGCTACACAATGTGACCTTGCCACTCCTCTCTTTAAGACATGGAGTTTGGTTCACGAGTCCTTGACTCTAGCTGATTCTGTGACTTGCACTGTCCAATTGAAATGCCCGAAGCAATGTGGTGCCACTTCCAAACTTAGACCTCAAGAAACCTACTTGCTTCTGCTCATACATTAGGCCCCTTGCCTCTGCCATTTGAACAAACCTCAGGCTAAAAAGAAAAATACAAAGGGAAAGAGAGATGGATCATCCCAGATGAGTCCCAAGTATGTGAGACAGCCCAGCCAAGATTGGCAAAGCTGACACACAGCTAACCACAAACACAGGAACAAGCCCAGGGGAGACCAGAAGAACTGAGCAGCAGAGTCTAACCTAAGGTGCCAACACATGGAATCAAGATATTAAAAATTGTGGTTGTTTTACCACTAACTTTTGGGGTGATTTGTTACTCAGCAATAGCTGCTGCTGCTAAGTCACGTCAGTCGTGTTCAACTCTGTGCCACCCCATAGACGGCAGCCCACCAGGCTCCCCTGTCCCTGGGATTCTCCAGGCAAGAACACTGGAGTGGGTTGCCATTTCCTTCTGCAATGCATGAAAGTGAAAAGTGAAAAGTGAAAATGAAGTCAATCAGTCTTGTCCGACTCTTAGCGGCCCCATGGACTACACCCTACCAGTTCCTTTGCCCATGGGATTTTCCAGGCAAGAGTACTGGAGTGGGGTGCCATTGCCTTCTCCTGCTTAAAATAGATCACAAATATCAGAGATGACTTCAAATATCTCTAACTTCAAGATGACGTATCCAAGATGCATCCTCACTATAAATAAATAATAGTGTTGTGCAGACTCAGGAAAATGGAGCCCTTAACTCCTGGTGAGAGTGTTACATACTGGCTGCAGTGTAAATGATAGATCTGAGGGAGCAACATTAGAAACAGTGAGAAGTCTGCTGCAATCATGTTGGAACCCAAACCAAGGATGGAAAAGACTGGAGAGATTCAAGACACATTTAGCAGGTAGATTGGCCAATGACATGATGACTCATTTAATATGGAAAGGGGGCAAGGATCAAGAATAACTCTCAGGTCTTCATTCAAATACCTTTTAGGAAAAAGTTCTAACATTTGGGTCTGAGATCTCCCTGGGAAGGAGTGTCTCTATCTCAGTACTATTTACATTTGGGATCAATCATTCTTGCTTGCGCGAAGGTTATTCTGTGTATTGGAGGATGTTTAGCAGGATCTCTGGTCTCTACCCACCAGTTGCCAGTTACACAAACCAACCCACCGCCACCACCAGTTTGGACAAAAGTGTCTCCAGACATTGTCAGTATCATCCCCGGCCCCAGCAGGGCACAAATCAGGCTAGGGACTGAGTCATCCAGTACACTCAAATATTGCTTCACCCAGTGCTTAACTCATAGTACACCCTCAACAAGAGTTCAAGCCCATGTTTTTCCACATACTAGCTGTGTATCCTTGACCTAGTCACTTTACTTTTATGGGCCTTATTTGGATCATTCCTAAAATGGAGATCAAAATCTCTAGCTCATAGGATCATCAAATAAAGTTCTTAATTAATTAAGTAGCTAAAAGAAATCAGGTTCTCTGTACCTTCACAGGTGGAGTTTCCAGAGGTGAATCCAACTTTGCAGCTGCAACGGTAGCTTCCCAAAGAGTTGGTGCACTCAGAATGCTCAGGGCAGACCCCATGGGAGAGGCATTCATTAATGTCTGAGGAGGAGTGGAAGAGAGTGAGCAGCCCAAAGATTAGGTGTCCAAGCTTAGCACACTATGTACTCAACTCAATAGGAGTAGTCTACAAAAGACCCAAGCCTGAGAATCTGAGCTCATTACCTGTACAGGTGAAATGACCTGGCTTTCCAGAGATCCAGTTATTTCCCGTGGGAGAGGAGAAACCAGTCAAACAGCTGCACTCATACCTTCCTGGCAGGTTTCTGCACCTTGAGTTAGGACCACAAGGTGGGGGCTTTTGAGAACATTCGTCTATATCTGGAGAGAAAGAGAGTCAAGGTTACACATTTTCTTCAAATAAAGCTGGGATCTTCCAAAGATTGTTGAAACAATGTCTTCTATTCCATATG
>NW_011495051.1:5429568-5434383 GCF_000754665.1 Bison bison bison | reverse complement strand
GGAAACTCTTCTTTCCACTTCTGGAGATATATCCTGAGTTGCAGGCACAAGAGTAGCTTCCAACACTGTTGTGGCAAGTTGAATGCTCTGGGCAACTTCTGGGATTGGCACATTCGTCCACATCTGGTGAGTAGAAATGAAAACTCAGATCAAGGCAGAGGAAGAAGCAAGGACCGGGGACTGAAAATAGGAGATTCACTCCACCTGTTCGCCACCTGATGCTCCCAAATACCCAGACTTTCCCCTTCTCCAAAACTTCCCTTGCAGTTAGGCATGATGTGAGAAAAATTCTGGCCAACTGTATGCACACACAAAAGGGTGGCAAATAGTTTCAAGCATAATGATCATTGATTGCAGGAATGGCTTTACTATGAGTAAAGGAATCATCCTTTACTCCTCCCTGTGTCCACACCTTGGGATGAGGTTGGTGCTACACAATGCAACCTTGCCACTCTTCTCTTTAAGATGTGGGATTTGGTTCACCACCTCTTCGCTCTATCTGGTTCTGTGACTTGCTTTCAACCAAGAAGTACAGCTGAAGGAAAGTGGTGCCTGTTCCAAACTTAGACCTCAAGAAGCCTATTTGTTTCTGCTTATGCATTGGGCCCCTTCCCTCTACCATATGAACCAACCTCAGGCTAATAATGAAAAAGACAAAGAAGAGAGATGGGTCATCCCAGATGAGTCCCAGATACGTGAGACAGCCCAGCCAAGATCAGCAAAGCTGACACACAACTGACCACAAACACAGGAACAAGCCCAGTGGAGACTTAAAGACCTGACCAGCAGAGCCCAACTCAAAGTGCCAGCACATGGTCACAGATAAATAAGTGGTGTTTGTTTTAGCCACTAACCTATGGAATGATTTATTACTCTGCAATAGCTAACTGCTACAAATAGACCAGAAGCATCAGCTGCTGCTAAGTCACTCCACTCGTGTCCGAATCTGTGCCACCCCATAGACGGCAGCCCACCAGGCTCCCCAGTCCTTGGGATTCTCCAGGCAAGAACACTGGAGTGGATTGCCATTTCCTTATCCAATACATGAAAGTGAAAAGGGAAAGTGAAGTCGCTCAGTCGTGTCTGACTCTTAGCGAACCCATGGACTGGGGCCCACCATGCTCCTCCGTCCATGGGATTTGCCAGGCAAGAGTACTGGAGTGAGGTGCCATTGCCTTCTCCGAGAAGCATCAGAGATGACTTCAAATATCTCCATTCAAAATCAGGGAGAAAATCATAATCTCTACCTCATAGCATCATCAAATGAAGTTCTTAATTAATTGAATAGGTAAAGAAGATCAGCTTCTCTACACATTCCCTGACTGAGGATGTTAGAACTGAATTCAACTTGGCAGCTGTAATGGTAGCTTAACAGTTGGTGCACTCAGAATGCTCTGGGAAGACCCCACTGGAAAGGCATTCATTAACCTCTGAGGAGCAGTGGAGAAGAGTGAGCAGATAAAGATTAGGTGTCTAAGGTAAGAACACATATGTGTGCATGTGTGCTAAGTCACTTCAGTCATGTCTAAATCTTGTGACCCTATGGGCTGGAGCCCACCAGGCTGCTCTGTCCATGGGATTCTCCAGGCAAGAATACTGGAGTGAGTTGCCATGCCCTCCTCAAGGGGATCTTCCTGACCCAGGGATCAAGCTTGTGTCTCCTGCATTTGTAGGCAGGTTCTTTAGCACCTGGGAAACCCCCAAGAAATGTATGCACTCAACACAATCAGACCTCTCCACAAAAGACCCATGCCTGAGAGCCTGAGCACATTACCTGTACAGGGGAAATGACCTGGCTTTCCAGAGATCTGATTATTTCCAGAGACAGAGTTACAAATTTTCTTAATCTTATGAAATAATTTGCATTTTCCAAAGATAGTTGAAACAATGTCTTTCATTCCTAATGCCCTTAATTCAATGTCCTTTCTTTGATACTCCTTCCATCAAGCAATGAGGTTTATATTTCCTCCCCGTGAATCAGAGCATGCGTGTGACTGTGGTGGTGGAGACACCAGCTCATAAAAAGACCATGCTAAGTCATCACAGTATCACACACTTCCACCTGGTTCTCTTGAGATGCCCATGCTTGATTCAGCTGCCATACTGTGAGGAAGCTCAACTAGCCATGAAAAAAGCAGCTCTCATGGAGAAGAACGTAGACCTCCAGCTTCCAACTCTGGCAGAGCTGCCAGCCAACAGCCAGCACCACCTTCACCTTGTGAGGAGCCCCTTTCAAAGTGGATCCTCTAGCCCGCAGTTGAGCCAACACAACTGTCACTGCATGGAAGAATGTCAAGCCGTCATCAGCAAACTCAGCCCAAATACGTGATGGTGTTTTGTTTGTTGTCTGATTCTCTCACCATGATAAGAAGTTCCAGTAGAATAAATGCTTTTTTCTGTGTTATCACAGTATCCTCCATCCCTAGAATAATGCTTGGCGTATAGTAGGTGCTCAAGAAGTGTTTGTTGAATGCATGCATGAATGAATCCATTGCTATAAGCTTCAGCTTTGCATATGAGAGCTTTGAACTCAGCTAAGACCCACCTCAACTTCTCCCCACCACTTGTGTCTTTTCAAACACATTGGACTTGATTCCCCAGAAGACCCCTGCACATACCTTGACACATCTCTCCTGGCCCCTGGAAACTTTTCCTTCCACTTCTGGATTGAAAACCCGGCTTGCAGACACAAGAGTAGTTTCCAAGACTGTTGTGGCAAGTCGAATGCTCTGGGCAACTTCTGGGATTGGCACATTCATCCACATCTGGTGAGTAGAAATGAAAGCCCGGGTCAAGGTAGAAGAAGCAGTGAGAACAAAACACTGCAAACAGGAGATTCATTCCGCCTGTTCTCCACCAGATGTATCCCAGCCTCCCACAAAATCCAAACTTTCTCATGCTTTCTAAGTTCCCTTGCAATTAGGCATGACATGACAATAAATTCTGGCCAATTGTATGCAAGCAAAAGCCGGGCATTTGTTTCAAACTGTAATGATTATAGATTGCAGAAATGGTTGTCATCCTTTACTCCTCTCTGTGTCCCCACTTTGGGATGAGGTTTGTGCTACACAATGTGACTTTGCCACTCCCTTCTTTAAGATGTGGAGTTTGGTTCACGAGTCCTTGACTCTAGCTGACTCTATGACTTGCACTGTCCAATTGAAATGCCCGAAGCAATGTGGTGCCACTTCCAAACTTAGACCTCAAGAAACCTACTTGCTTCTGCTCATACATTAGGCCCCTTGCCTCTGCCATTTGAACAAACCTCAGGCTAAAAAGAAAAATACAAAGGGAAAGAGAGAAGGATCATCCCAAATGAGTCCCAGATATGTGAGACAGCCAGCCAAGATTGGCAAAGCTGACACACAGCTAACCACAAACCCATGAACAAGCCCAGTGGCGACCAAAAGAACTGAGCAGCAGAGTCTAACCTAAGGTGCCAACACATGGAATCAAGATATTAAAAATTGTGGTTGTTAAGCCACTAACTTTTGGGGTGATTTTTTACTCAGCAATAGCCAACTGCTTCAAAGATCATAAATGTCAGAGATGACTTCAAATATCTCTAACTTCAAGATGACGTATCCAAGATGCATCCTCACTATAAATAAATAATAGTGTTGTGCAGACTCAGGAAAATGGAGCCCTTAACTCCTGGTGAGAGTGTTACATACTGGCTGCAGTGTAAATGATAAATCTGAGGGAGCAACATTAGAAACAGTGAGAAGACTGCTGCAATCATGTTGGAACCCAAACCAAGGATGGAAAAGACTGGAGAGATTCAAGACACATTTAGCAGGTAGATTGGCCAATGACATGATGACTCACTTCATATGGAAAAGGGGCAAGGATCAAGAATAACTCTCAGACACTGATGTATAGAACAGTCTTATGGACTCTGTGGGAGAGGGAGAGGGTGGGAAGATTTGGGAGAATGGCACTGAAACATGTAAAATATCATGTATGAAACGAGATGCCAGTCCAGGTTTGAAGCACGATGCTGGATGCTTGGGGCTAGTGCACTGGGACGACCCAGAGGGAGGGTGTGGGGAGGGAGGAGGGAGGAGGGTTCGGGATGGGGAACACATGTATACCTGTGGTGGATTCATTTTGATATTTGGCAAAACAAATACAATTACGTAAAGTTTAAAAATAAAATAAAATTAAAAAAAGAATAACTCTCAGGTCTTCATTCAAATACCTTTTAGGGAAAACTTCTAACATTTGGGTCTGAGATCTCCCTGGGAAGGAGTGTCTCTATCTCAGTACTATTTACATTTGGGATCAATCATTCTTGCTTGCGCGAAGGTTATTCTGTGCATTAGAGGATGTTTAGCAGGATCTCTGGTCTCTACCCACCAGTTGCCAGTTACACAAACCAACCCACCGCCACCACCAGTTTGGACAAAAGTGTCTCCAGACATTGTCAGTATCATCCCCGGCCCCAGCAGGGCACAAATCAGGCTAGGGACTGAGTCCTGCAGTACTCTCAAATACTGCTTGACCCACTGCTTAACTCATAGTACACCCTCAACAAGAGTTCAAACCCGTGTTTTTTCACATACTAGGTGTGTATCCTTGACCTAGTCACTTTACTTTTATGGGCCTTATTTGGATCATTCCTAAAATGGAGATCAAAATCTCTAGCTCATAGGATCATCAAATAAAGTTCTTAATTAATTGAGTAGCTAAAAGAAATCAGGTTCTCTGTACCTTCACAGGTGGAGTTTCCAGAGGTGAATCCAACTTTGCAGCTGCAACGGTAGCTTCCCAAAGAGTTGGTGCACTCAGAATGCTCAGGGCAGACCCCATGGG
>NW_011495051.1:5427528-5429318 GCF_000754665.1 Bison bison bison | reverse complement strand
TTGAATCTGAGCATGTTTGTGACTATGCAGTGGTGACACTAGGTCATAAAAGTATTGTGCTAAGTCACAAAAACATCACACACTTTCACCTTGTTCTTTTGGAATGCTCATGCTTGACTCAGGCACCATACTCTGAGGAAGCTCAAAGAGCCATGATAAAACAGCTCATGTGGAGAAGAACTAAGACCTCCAGCCCACAGCTTCATTCAGCACCAGCTTCACCTTGTGAGTGAGCCCCCTTTAAAGTGGATCTTCTAGCCCCCAGCTGAACCAGCTCAACTGGCACTTTGTGGAACCAAGTCAAGTCATCCTCACCAAAGTCCACCCAAAGAGCAGATGCATGCACGTATGTTGCTTCTCATCTGTTTCTCCCCACCCTCAACAAGAAGTTTCAGGAGAACAAATATTTTTGCCTGTGTCACTCACTGCAGTATCCTCCATCCCTCGAATACTGCTTTTCTATATAGCAGGTACTCAAGAAGTGTTTGTTGAATGAATGCATGAATGGATGTATTGGCTTTAGTTCTGCAGACAAGACTTGAACTCAGCTGAGACCTACCTCAACTTCTAACTCTTCTTCCAGCACTGCTGTCTTTCAAAACAGATGGACTTGATTTCCCAGAAGCCCCCTGCACCTACCTTGACATGTCTCCCCTGGTCCCTGGAAACTCTTCTTTCCACTTCTGGATATATATCCTGAGTTGCAGGCACAAGAGTAGCTTCCAACACTGTTGTGGCAAGTTGAATGCTCTGGGCAACTTCTGGGATTGGCACATTCGTCCACATCTGGTGAGTAGAAATGAAAACTCAGATCAAGGCAGAGGAAGAAGCAAGGACCGGGGACTGAAAATAGGAGATTCACTCCACCTGTTCGCCACCTGATGCTCCCAAATCAGACTTTCCCCTTCTCCAAAACTTCCCTTGCAGTTGGGCATGACGTGAGAATAATTCTGGCCAACTGTATGCACACACAAAAGGGTGGCAAATAGTTTCAAGCCATAATGATCATTGATTGCAGAAAGGCTTTACTATGAGTAAAGGAATCATCCTTTACTCCTCCCTGTGTCCACACCTTGGGATGAGGTTGGTGCTACACAATGCAACCTTGCCACTCTTCTCTTTAAGATGTGGGGTTTGGTTCACCACCTCTTCGCTCTATCTGGTTCTGTGACTTGCTTTCAACCAAGAAGTACAGCTGAAGGAAAGTGGTGCCTGTTCCAAACTTAGACCTCAAGAAGCCTATTTGTTTCTGCTTATGCATTGGGCCCCTTCCCTCTACCATATGAACCAACCTCAGGCTAATAACAAAAAAGACAAAGTAGAAGAGAGATGGGTCATCCCAGATGAGTCCCAGATATGTGAGACAGCCCAGCCAAGATCAGCAAAGCTGACACACAGCTGACCACAAACACAGCAACAAGCCCAGTGGAGACTTGAAGACCTGACCAGCAGAGCCCAACTCAAAGTGCCAGCACATGGTCAAGAGATAAATAAGTGGTGTTTGTTTTAGTCACTAACCTATGGGATGATTTATTACTCTGCAATAGCTAACTGCTACAAATAGACCAAAAACATCAGAGATGACTTCAAATATCTCCATTCAAAATCAGGTAGAAAATCATAATCTCTACCTCATAGCATCATCAAATGAAGTTCTTAATTAACTGATTAGGTAAAGAAGATCAGCTTCTCTACACATTCCCTGACTGAGGATGTTAGAGCTGAATTGAACTTGGCAGCTGTAATGGTAGCTTAACAGTTGGTGCACTCAGAATGCTCTGGGAAGACCC
>NW_011495051.1:5423164-5427428 GCF_000754665.1 Bison bison bison | reverse complement strand
TTGAATCTGAGCATGTTTGTGACTATGCAGTGGTGACACTAGGTCATAAAAGTATTGTGCTAAGTCACAAAAACATCACACACTTTCACCTTGTTCTTTTGGAATGCTCATGCTTGACTCAGGCACCATACTCTGAGGAAGCTCAAAGAGCCATGATAAAACAGCTCATGTGGAGAAGAACTAAGACCTCCAGCCCACAGCTTCATTCAGCACCAGCTTCACCTTGTGAGTGAGCCCCCTTTAAAGTGGATCTTCTAGCCCCCAGCTGAACCAGCTCAACTGGCACTTTGTGGAACCAAGTCAAGTCATCCTCACCAAAGTCAGCCCAAATACCAGACATACACATATGTTGCTTCTCATCTGTTTCTCCCCACCCACAACTAGAAGTTTCAGGAGAACAAATATTTTTGCCTGTGTTACTCACTGCAGTATCCTCCATCCCTCAAATAGTGCTTTTCCATATAGCAGGTACTCAAGAAGTGTTTGTTGAATGAACCCATGAATTGAAGAATTGGCTTCAGTTCTGCAGACAAGACTTTGAACTCAGCGGAGACTTTCCTCAACTTCTAACTCTTCCTCCAGAACTGCTGTCTTTCAAAACAGATGGACTTGATTTCCCAGAAGCCCCCTGCACCTACCTTGACATGTCTCCCCTGGTCCATGGAAACTCTTCTTTCCACTTCTGGATATATATCCTGGGTTGCAGGCACAAGAGTAGTTTCCAACACTGTTGTGGCAAGTCGAATGCTCTGGGCAACTTCTGGGATTGGCACATTCGTCCACATCTGGTGAGTAGAAATGAAAACTCAGATCAAGGCAGAGGAAGAACCAAGGACAGGGGACTGAAAACAGGAGATTCACTCCACCTGTTCGCCACCTGATGCTCCCAAATACCCAGACTTTCCCCTTCTCCAAAACTTCCCTTGCAGTTAGGCATGACATGAGAAAAATTATGGCCAACTGTATGCACACACAAAAGGGTGGAAAATAGTTTCAAGCCATAATGATCATTGATTGCAGAAATGGTTGTCATCCTTTACTCCTCCCTGTGTCCGCACCTTGGGATGAGGTTTGTGCCACACAAGGCGACCTTGCCACTCCTCTCTTTAAGACGTGGAGTTTGGTTCAGCAGTCCTTGACTCTAGCTGGCTCTATGACTTGCACTGTCCAATTGAAATGGCAGAAGTAATGTGGTGCCACTTCCAAACTTAGACCTCAGAAACATATTTGCTTCTGATCATATATTGGGCCCCTTGCCTCTGCCATTTGAAGAAACCTCAGGCTAATAAGAAAAAGACAAAGGGAAAGAGAGAAGGATCATCCCAGATGAGTCCCAGATGTGTGGGACAGCCCAGCCATGATTGGCAAAACTGACACACAGCTGACCACACACACAGGAACAAGCCCAGTGGAGACCAGAAGAGTATTGTGCTAAGTCATAAAAACATCACACACTTTCACCTTGTTCTTTTGGAATGCTCATGCTTGACTCGGCCACCATACTGTGAGGAAGCTCAAAGAGCCATGATAAAGCATGAGCTCATGTGGAGAAGAACTAAGACGTCCAGCCCACAGCTTCATTCAGCACCAGCTTCACCTTGTGAGTGAGCCCCCTTTAAAGTGGATCTTCTAGCCCCCAGTTGAACCAGCTCAACTGACACTTTGTGGAACAAAGTCAAGTCATCCTCACCAAAGTCAGCCCAAATACCAGATGCATGCACGTATGTTGCTTCTCATGTTACTTCCCACCCTCAACAAAAAGTTTCAGGAGAACAAATATATTTGCCTGTGTTACTCACTGCAGTATCCTCTATCCCTCAAATAGTGCTTTTCTATATAGCAGGTGCTCAAGAACTGTTTGTTGAATGAATGCATGAATGGATGTATTGGCTTCAGTTCTGCAGACAGGACTTTGAACTCAGCTGAGACCTACCTCAAATTCTAACTCTTCCTCCAATACAGCTGTATTTCTAAACAGATGGACTTGCTTCCCCCAGAAGACCCCTGCATCTACCTTGACATGTCTCCCCTGGTCCCTGGAAACTCTTCTTTCCACTTCTGGAGATATATCCTGGGTTGCAGGCACAAGAGTAGCTTCCAACACTGTTGTGGCAAGTCGAATGCTCTGGGCAACTTCTGGGACTGGAACATTCATCCACATCTGGTGAGCAGAAATGAAAACCCAGTTCAAGGCAGAGGAAAAAGCAAGGACAGGGGACTGAAAATAGGAGATTCACTCTACCTGTTCGCCACCTGATGCGCCCAAATACCCAGATTTTCCCCTTCTCCAAAACTTCCCTTGCAGTTAGGCATGATGGGAGAATAAATTTTGGCCAATTGTATGCACACAAAAGGGTGGCAAACAGTTTCAAGCATAATGATCATTGATTGCAGGAATGGCTTTACTATGAGTAAAGGAATCATCCTTTACTCCTCTCTGTGTCCACACCTTGGGATGAGGTTGGTGCTACACAATGCAACCTTGCCACTCTTCTCTTTAAGATGTGGGGTTTGGTTCACCACCTCTTCACTCTATCTGGTTCTGTGACTTGCTTTCAACCAAGAAGTACAGCTGAAGGAAAGTGGTGCCTGTTCCAAACTTAGACCTCAAGAAGCCTATTTGTTTCTGCTTATGCATTGGGCCCCTTCCCTCTACCATATGAACCAACCTCAGGCTAATAATGAAAAAGACAAAGAAGAGAGATGGGTCATCCCAGATGAGTCCCAGATACGTGAGACAGCCCAGCCAAGATCAGCAAAGCTGACACACAACTGACCACAAACACAGGAACAAGCCCAGTGGAGACTTAAAGACCTGACCAGCAGAGCCCAACTCAAAGTGCCAGCACATGGTCACAGATAAATAAGTGGTGTTTGTTTTAGCCACTAACCTATGGAATGATTTATTACTCTGCAATAGCTAACTGCTACAAATAGACCAGAAGCATCAGCTGCTGCTAAGTCACTCCACTTGTGTCCGACTTTGTGGGAATCCAAAGACAGCAGCCCACCAGGCTCCCCAGTCCTTGGGATTCCCCAGGCAAGAACACTGGAGTGGGTTGCCATTTCCTTCTCCAATGCATGAAAGTGAAAAGGGAAAGTGAAGTCGTTCAGTCATGTCCGATTCTTAGCGACCCCATGGACTGCGGCCCACCATGCTCCTCCGTCCATGGGATTTGCCAGGCAAGAGTACTGGAGTGAGGCGCCATTGCCTTCTCCGAGAAGCATCAGAGATGACTTCAAATATCTCCATTCAAAATCAGGGAGAAAATCATAATCTCTACCTCATAGCATCATCAAATGAAGTTCTTAATTAATTGAATAGGTAAAGAAGATCAGCTTCTCTACACACTCCCTGACTGAGGATGTTAGAGCTGAATTCAACTTGGTAGCTGCAATGGTAGCTTAATAGTTGGTGCACTCAGAATGCTCTGGGAAGACCCCACTGAAAAGGCATTCATTAACCTCTGAGGAGCAGTGGAGAAGAGTGAGCAGATAAAGATTAGGTGTCTAAGGTAAGAACACATATGTGTGCATGTGTGCTAAGTCACTTCAGTCATGTCTAAATCTTGTGACCCTATGGGCTGGAGCCCACCAGGCTACCCTGGTCCATGGGATTCTCCATGCAAGAATACTGGAGTGAGTTGCCATGCCCTCCTCAAGGGGATCTTCCTGACCCAGGGATCAAGCCTGTGTCTCCTGCATTTGTAGGCAGGTTCTTTAGCACCTGGGAAACCCCCAAGAAACGTATGCACCCAACACAATTGGACCTGTCCACAAAAGACCCATGCCTGAGAGCCTGAGCACATTACCTGTACGGGGGAAATGACCTGGCTTTCCAGGGATCCGATTATTTCCAGAGACAGAGTTACAAATTGTCTTCATCTTGTGAAATACTTTGTATTTTCCAAAGATACTAGAAACAATGTCTTTCATTCCTAATGCCCTTAATTCAATGTCCTTTCTTTGATACTCCTTCCATCAAGCAATGAGGTTTATATTTCCTCCCCTTGAATCACAGCATGCGTGTGACTGTGGTGGTGGAGACACCAGCTCATAAAAAGACCACGCTAAGTCATCACAGTATCACACACTTCCACCTGGTTCTCTTGAGATGCCCATGCTTGACTCAGCTGCCATACTGTGAGGAGGCTCAACTAGCCATGAAAAAAGCAGCTCTCATGGAGAAGAACGTAGACCTCCAGCTTCCAACTCTGGCAGAGCTGCCAGCCAACAGCCAGCACCACCTTCACCTTGTGAGGAG
>NW_011495051.1:5407646-5423064 GCF_000754665.1 Bison bison bison | reverse complement strand
TCCTCACCACTTCTGTCTTTTCAAACACATTGGACTTGATTCCCCAGAAGACCCCTTCAAATACCTTCACACATCTCTTTTAGCCCCTGAAAACTTTTCCTTCCACTTCTGGATTGAAAACCAGGGTTGCAGACACAAGAGTAACTTCCAAGACTGTTGTGGCAAGTGGAATGCTCTGGACAACTTCTGGGATTGGCACATTCATCCACATCTGGTGAGTAGAAATCAAAACCCATGTCAAAGAAGGAGAAGCAGTAAAGATGGGACACTACAAACACGAGATTGTCTCCACCTGACAGGCCCCAATATCCAGACTTTCCCCTTCTCCCTAACCTCCCTTGATGTTAGGCATGGCCATGAGAATACATCGGGCCAACTGTATGCACACAAAAGAGTGACAAATAGTTTCAAATGATAATGATCATTGATGGCAGAAATGGTTGTCATCCTTTAATCCTCCCTGTGTCCACACTTTGGGATGAGGTTTGTGCTACACAGTGTGACCTTGCTACTCTGCTCTTTAAGATGTGGGGTTTGGTTCCCAGCCCTTGACTCTAGCTGGCTCTATGACTTGCATTGAATCAATCAATATAGAGCAAGCAACATGGTGCTACTTCAAAACTTAGATCTGGAGAAATCTATGTGCTTCTACTCCTACACTGGGCCTGTTACCTCTGCCATATGAACAAACTCCAGGATAATAAAAAAAGACAAGATGGAAGAGAGATGGATCACCCCAGATGAGTTCCAGGTATGTGAGACAGCCCAGCCAAGATCAGCAAAGCTGACACGCAACTGCCCAGAAACACATGCAGACCAGCCCAGTGGAAACCGAAAGAAATGACCAGCAGAGCCCAATCTAAACTGCCAAAACATGGAATGCAGAGAGCTAAATAAATGGTTGTTGTTTTAGTCACTAACTCTCAGGATGATTTTGTTACTCAGCAATAGCTAACAGCTACAAATGATTGGAAAAGTCATAGATGACTGTAAATATCTCCAACTCCAAGCAAAGAGGATATGATAAGGGCTTGGCCACTCCATGCCTTGCTTGATGGAGTCACCCTCCCTTTAAATATATAATAGTGCTGCAGCAGACTCAGAAAGATGGAGCCCTTATCTCTTCATGAGAATATTCTGGCTGCAGTGTGGAGGATAAATTTGATGGAGTAACACTAGAAAAATGGAGAGACTAGTGAGGTGGTTACAGTACTAATGATGGTACATAAACCAAGGAGAGAGAAAAGTGGAGAGATTTAAGACATATTTAGCAGATAGATTGCCCAATGACATGATGACAGATTTAATATGAAAGGGAAAGGAGGATCAAGAATAATTCTCAGGTGGGACTTCCATGCTGATCCAGTTGTTAAGACTCAGCACTTCCAATGCAAGATGCGTGGGTTCAGTCCCTGGTGTGGAAACTATGACCCTACATGCCATGTGGAGCAGCCAAAAAGTATTAAAAAAAAAAAAAAGAAGAAGAAGAAGAACTCTCAGGTCTTCATTTAAATATCTTTTAGGAAAAAGTTTTGATGTTTGGTTCTGAGCTTTCCCCAGGACTACTGACATTTAGGACCAGATTATTATTGGTTGTAGGAAGGCTGCTCTGTGCATTGGAGGATGTTTAGCAGGATCTCTGTTCTCTACCCACCATATGACAGTAACACCAACCACCCCATCACCACCACCAGTTTGGACAACCAAAAATGTCTCCAGATGTTGTTAATATCTCCCCTCAGGAGTGGAAAGGTGTGAATCACGCTAATGATAGAGTTCCCTGTTCCTTTCAAGTACTGCCTGATTCACTGCTTAACTCATAGTAGACACTCAAGAGTGAAGAGTGAAGCGAAAGTTGCTCAGCCATGCCTGACTCTTTGTGACCCCATAGACTGTCCATGGAATTCTCCAGGCCAGAATACTGGAGTCGGTAGCCTTTCCCTTCTCCAGGGTATCTTCCCAACCCAGGGATCAAACCCAAGTCTCCCGCATTGCAGGCAAATTCTTTACCAACTGAGCCATCAAAGAAGACCAGTAGATACTCAATGGGAATTCAAATCCATGTTCTTCTACTTAATAACTGTGTCTCTCTGGACAACTGACTTTACCTCTCTGAGCCTCAGTTGGATCATTCCTAAAATGAGGACCATAACCCTTACTTCATAGGATCATCAAATAAAGTTCTCTGTTAATTGAGAAGGTAAAAAAGAAGATCAGACTCTCTATACTTTCACAGACGGCATTTTTTAAGGTGAATCCCACTTAGCAGCTGCAATGGTAGCTTCCCAAAGAGTTGGTGCACTCAGAATGCTCTGGGCAGACCCCATGGGAAAGGCATTCATTAATATCTGAAGAGCAGTGGAGGAGAGTGAGCAGACAAAACATTGGTTGTCTAAAGTTAGAACACACATTCCTAACAATAGGAGCTGTCCACCAAAGACCCATGCCTGAGAGTCTGAGCCCCTTACCTCTACAGGTGAAATGACCTCGCTTTCCTGGGATCCAGTTATTTCCAGTGGGAGAAGAGAAACCAGTCATACAGCTGCACCTATATCTCCCAGGCAGATTTCTGCAGATTGAGTTAGGGCCACATGGTGTGGGACTTTGAGAGCATTCATCTATATCTGGAGAGAAAAAGAGTCAGAGTTACAAATCTTCTTCAAATACAGTTTGTATTTTCCAAAGATGGTTGAAACAATGCCTTCTATTTCATATACCCTTAATTTAATGCCCTTTTTTGGTACTCCTTCTATCAAGCAGTGGGGTCTATATCTCCTCTACTTAAATCTGAGCATACTTGTGACTATGGTGGTGGTGACACTAAGTCACTGAAATTACCACGATAAGTCATCAAAATATCACACACTTCCACACCTTCTCTTGAGATGCTCATGCTTGACTCAATTGCCATACTGTGAGGAAGCTCAATAAGCCATGAAAAAACAGCTCTCATGGAGAAGAGCTAAGACCTCCAGCTCACAGCCCTGCAGAGCAACCAGCCAACAGCTATCACCAGCTTGCCAGCCTTGTGGGTGAGCCTCCTTCAAAATGAATCCTCTAGCTCCCAGTTGAGCCACTTCAACTGACACTGTGTGGAACAAAGTCAAGCCATTGTCAGTGAACTCAGCCCAAGGAGAAGATTCATTCAGGAGCAAAATAAATGATCATTGGTGTTTTAATGCACGAAGTTTGCTGCTACCCAGAAATAGATAACCAGAACATTTTGCAAACCCATTATACAAATTTACTCATTGAAGTGCCAATAGAATTGTGCAGTCATGGTACCATGGGGTGAAAAGAAAAAAAAAGGAAAGTGAAAGTCACTCAGACATGTCCAACTCTTTGTGACCCCCTGGAGCCTGCCAGACTCCTCTGTCCATGGAATTCTCCAGGCACTTCTACTGGAGTAGGTAGCTGTTCTCTTCTCCAGGGGATCTTCCTGACCCAGGGATTGAACTCAGGTCTCCTGCATTGCAGGCAGATTCTTTACCATCTGAGGGGTGGTCCTCCCCTAATTTCCTTCACCCCTGCTCTGCCAAATCACCCTAAATAAACACTTTCTATGCACTTGTCATGCAAATAGTAATGTTCATTCAAGCCTTAAGTAATGAAACATTAGAACCACCTAATTGTCCATCAACTGCAGGGTAAGTCTAGAGCTGGCATAAGGAATAAGGTAGCACATTCCTTCATTTGACAAGGAACTATAAAATATTCACAATGTATTAGGTACCACAGGTCAAAGACAGAGTAGATAAGGTTCTGATGTAGTATCCACCATTTTCTAGATGGGAAATGTTGCTTCTATCCTTTATCTAAAAACAAGAGCCCAAAAGGCTGCTATGTTTACTGAATAACCCATAAACTGTAGCCCAAAGATTTTTTTAAAAAATGTTTGTGCAGATGGCCAATAGATACATGAAAAAATACTCAACATTGCTAATTATCTGAGACATGCAAACCAAAACTACAATGAGGTACCACCTCACACTGGTCAGAATGCCCATCATTAAAAATTCTACAAATAATAAATGCTGGAGAGAGTGTGGAGAAAGGGGACACTTACACACTGTTGGTGGGAATGTAAATTGGTGCAACCACTATGGAGAACAGTATGGCAGTTCTTCAAAAAACTAAGAACAGAATTGCTTATGATCCAGCAATTCCACTCCTGGGCATATACCAGGACAAAACTATAATTCAAAAAGATACATATACCCCAATATTCATAGCAGCAGTATTTACAATAGCCAAGACATGGAAGTAACCTAAATTTTCATTGACAAAGGAATGGATAAAGAAAGTGTGGTACATATATACAATGGAATATTACTCGGCCAAAAAAAAGAATAAATAATACCATTCGTAGCAACATGGATGAACCTAGAGATTATACCATGTGAAGTAAGTCAGACAGAAAAGTACAAATACCATATTACATATGTGGAATCTAAAATATGACACAAATGAATTTATTTACAAAACAGAAATAGACTCACAGATATACAGAACAGACTTGTGGTTGCCAAGGGTGGGGGCAGGTAGATTGGCAGTTTGGGATTAGTAGATGCAAAGTATTATATATAGGATGGATAAACAAGGTCCTACTGAATAACACAGGGTTAGGGTTAGGTTATTGAATATCCTATAGCAAACCATAGTGGAAAAGAATATATATAATGCCTGAAACTAACATAATATTGTAAATCAACTATATTTTAATAATAACTAATTTTTTTAAGAAAAGGATGTTTGGAGCTCCCTGGGAACTATAATAATGGAAATAAATTATTAAATGGAAATCTTGTTCAGAGCTCAATATACTATAGCCCATGAATCAAATCTGAACTGTCACCTGTTTGTATAAATAAAGTTTTATTAAAACACACCTCCACTCATTCATTTATGTATCACTGATGGCTGCTTTTGTACTACAACTGGAGTATTGAGTACTTAAGAGAAAGATCATAAAACTGTAGTCTCCAAAATACATACTATCTGGCCCCTTACAGAAATAGATTGCAGACCCTTGCAAATTATGTCAAAGGCATGGTCAGACCTTTACTGTCAAGAGGAGAGTTTGGGTCTAAATATAAGGAATATAGACCAAAAATTTAGCCCATTCTAGAAATTATTTTAGTTTCTATTATTTATATTAATAGTAGCTCTTGGGACTGTACATGTGCCTAGCACACTGCATACATTACTGCATTTAATCTTCTCAAATATCCTTTAAGGTAGGTACTCTTATACACCCATTTCACAGATGGAAAGATTGAAGCTTAGAGAGATTAAATACATTTCCCCAATGTCTCACATCTGGAGTGTGACAAATAGGTAAGTGGTTGAGAGACTGCCATTAAACTCAAAAAGAACTGGATTTGGATTCCAGTTCAATTGTTCAATGACCCTAAACAAGTCATTTTAGCCCCCCACACCTCAGTCTTCTCATCTGTACAATGGAGATCATCACAGTGCCTATACTATGTGAAAATGCACATAAAGACCTTCACTCGGGGCCTGGTATTCAATACATATTAGAAATTACTTGCATGAAGAGGTGACAGGAAGAAAATCAGTGTTTATTTCTGTATATTGACATACAGCATAATTTTCTTTCTGTTTTTTTGAGAATTTTTTTGCCAGGTCTTAGTTGGCAGCATGCAGGATATTTAGTTGCAGCATGTGGGATCTAGTTCCCTGACCAGGGATTGAACCCCAGTCCCCCTGCATTGGGAGCATGGCATCTTAGCTGGACCACCAGGAAGTTCCTCTTTTTTTATTCTAACACTTATCTCTAAAATCATTAGAGTTTTTAATGACCAGGAATTATTTTTATAATAGAAAGAAATTAAGAAAGAAAGAGAGAGATGGGGGGAGGAAGGAGGAAGGAGAGGCAGAGGAAGGAAGAAAGAAAACAATGCTTGGGGATACCTACCTACATCTGCTGCCCAGCCAGCTTCTATCTGATTTTACTACCAAATGCTGGGGAGGAGAGGAGGGTTTGATGGGGCATGAACTCACCTTTGCATTCCACTCCTGGGCCCTTAAATGTCTTCAATCCATTGCTGGACAGAAAGCCTCTTTTGCAAGAGCAGTAGTAACTTCTTGAAGTGTTGGTGCAGGTTGCATACGCCGGACACATGGTGGTATCTGTACATCCATTCCCATCTAGGCAACGGAGAAGAAGGAATTTGGGTTAGAGCCCTGAGTGGAGCAGCAAGGGAGAGGAGGAAGGTTGATCCCTGGCTTGGAAAAATCTCCTGGAGAGGGGAATGGCTACCCACTCCAGTATTCTTGCCTGGAGAATCCCGTGGACAGAGGTGACTGGCAGGCTACAGTCCATGGGGTCACAAAGAGTCAGACATGACTGAGTGACTAACACAAACACACACACACAGAACAGTATGGAGATTTCTTTTTTAATTAATATATCTATTTTATTACTTTACAATATTGTGGTGGTTTTTGCCATACATTGATATGAATCAGCTACAGGTGTACATGTGTCCCCCATCCCGAACCCCCCTCCCACCTCCCTCCTCATCCCATCCCTCTGGGTTGTCCCAGTGCACTGACTTTGAGTGCCCCATTTCATGCATCGAATTTGGAGTAGTCATCTATTTCACATATGGTAATATACATGTTTCAATGCTATTCTTTCAAGTCATCTCACCCTCACCTTCTCCCACAGAGTCCAAAAGTCTGTTCTTTATATCTATGTCTCTTTTGCTGTCTCGCATATAGAGTCATTGTTACATTCTTTCTAAATTCCATATATATATGTTAATATACTGTATTGGTGTTTTTCTTTCTGACTTACTTCACTCTGTACAATAGGTTCCAGTTTCATCCACCTCATTAGAACTGATTCAAATGCATTCTTTTTAATGGCTGAGAAATATTCTATTGTGTATATGTACCACAACTTCCTTATCCATTAATCTGCCAATGGACGTCTAGGTTGCTTCCATGTCCCAGCTATTGTAAACAGTGCTGTGATGAACATTGGGGTACACGAGTCTCTTTCAATTCTGGTTTCCTCAGTGTGTACGCCCAGCAGTGGGATTGGTGGGTTGTATGGCAGTTACATTTCCAGTTTTTTTAAGAAGTCTCCACACTGTTCTCCATAGTGGCTGTACTAGTTTGCATTCCCACCAACAGTGTAAGAGGGTTCCCTTTTCTCCACACCCTCTCCAGCATTCATTGTGGTAGACTTTTTGATAGCAGACATTCTCACCAGCATGAGATGGTACCTCATTGTGGCTTTGATTTGCATTTCTCTGATAATGAGTGATGTTGAGCATCTTTTCATGTGTTTGTTAGCCATCTGTATGTCTTCTTTGGAGAACTGTCTGTTTAGTTATTTGGCCCATTTTTTGATTGGGTCGTTTATTTTTCTGGTATTGAGCTTCATGAGCTGCTTGTATATTTTTGAGATTAATTCTTTGTCAGTTGCTTCATTTGCTATTATTTCCTCCCATTCTGAAGGCTGTCTTTTCACCTTGCTTATAGTTTCTTTCATTGTGCAAAAGCTTTTACGTTTAATTAGGTCCCATTTGTTTATTTTTGCTTTTATTTCCATGACTCTGGGAGGTGGTCCATAGAGGATCCTGCTGTGATCTATGTCAGAGAGTGTTTTGCCTATCTTTTCCTCTAGGAGTTTTAAAGTTTCTGGTCTTATGTTTATATCTTTAATCCATTTTGAGTTTATTTTTGTGTATGGTGTTAGAAAGTGTTCTAGTTTCATTCTTTTACAGTTGGTTGACCAGTTTTCCCAGCACCACTTGTGACTTGTGAAAGAAATTGTCTTTTCTCCATTGTATATTTTTGCCTCCTTTGTCAAAGATAAGGTATCCATAGATGCACAGGTATATCTCTGGGCTTTCTATTTTGTTCCACTGATCTATATTTCTGTCTTTGTGCCAGTACCATACTATCTTGATGACTGTAGCTTTGTAGTATAGCCTGAAGAAACCAGGAATAAAACGACCATATGACCCAGTAATTCCACTACTGAGCATAGACCCTGAGAAAACCATAATTCAAAAAGACACATGTATCCCAATGTTCATTGCAGCACTATTTACAATAGCCAGGACATGGAAGCAACCTGGATGCCCCATTGACAGATGAATGGATAAAGAAGTTGTGGTACTTATACGATGGAATATAACTCAGCCATAAAAAGGAACAAATTTGAGTCTGTTGTAGTAAAGTGGATGAAACTAGAGCCTGTTTTACAGAGTGAAGTAAGTCAGAAAGAGAAAAACAATATCATATATTAAAGCATGTGTATGGAATCTAGAAAAATGGTGATGATGAACCTATTTGCAGGGCAGGAATAGAGATGCAGACATAGAAAACAGACTTATGGGCACAGCAGAGGAACGAGAGGGCGGGACAAACTGAGACGGTAGCATTGACATAGGTATGCTATCATGTGTAAAATAGATAGCCAGTGGGAAACTGCTGCCTAGCACAGGGAGCTCAGCTCAGTGCTCTGCGGTGTCCTAGTTGGGTGGGATGTGGAGAGGGGGCCCCAAGAGGGAGGGGATATATGTGAAGCTGATTCACTTCACTGTACAGCAGAAACCACCATTGTAAAGTCATTAGACGCCAATTTAAAATTTAATTGATTTTAAAAACTATGAAAATTATGGCTTTTTGTTACTAAGGTCTTGAGAGCCAGACTCTTTGTCACCTACAACATGCCTTGTTTATTTCCCTTCCCTGCACAATGCCTCAGATTCTATCTTTCTTCTCATTTCCAGCTTCCTCTTTCATCTGCAGAGGCAAAACTTCTCTTTGCAGATTTCCGGTGTATTACCACTTGTGATCTCTCAACGCTGAGTTTCCTATTACTTTCCTCTAGCTCTACCTCTCATAACTCAAATCCATCCCAAACCAGAGTAGCAACACCGTCAGTCCTGTGTGACCTGTGTCAGCCTTCCTGGCTCATCTTCGACCTGGTCCCGCTAGCCACGTTCACCTTTGCTCAGTTCTCCAAATTTTCTCTGGTCTGCAGATCCTGCCAGAATCAGGCGAGCCAATTCCTTGCAATAAATCTTTACACATATTTATATGTGGGCTTCCCAGTGGCTCAGACGGTAAAGAATCTACCTGCCAATGCAGGAGACCTGGGTTCAGTCCCTGGTTTGGGAAGATCTCATAGAGGAGTGCATGGCAACCTACTCCAGTATTCTTGCCTGGAGAATCCCATGGACAGAGAAGCCTGGTGGGCGACAGTCCATGGGGTTGCAAAGAGTCAGACACGATTGAGCGGCTTTCACTTTCACTTTTATTATCTCTGCTCCTTGCTGTTAATAAACATACTCCCTTCTGAAATGCTCTGTGTCTGGAAATTCTTTTCCAACATGCGCTCGGACTGCCATGACAGTTGCCATGATCATGAGCCCTAAATCCAAAATTCAGACCCAGGAAGGGCGATTCCACAGCCCATCTTGTGACAACTCCACATGGAGTTGAATCCTCACTTTGGTGGTACTAGTGGTAAAGAACCCATCTGCCAATTCAGGAGAGGTAAGAGATGCAGGTTGAATCCCTGGGTGGGGAAGATCTCATGGAGGAGGGCATGGCAACCCACTCCAGTATTCTTGCCTGAGAATCCCATGGACAGAAAAGCCTGGTGGGCACAAAGAGTCGGACATGACTAAAGCGACTTAGCACACACGCATTACACTATACATAGTAATCAGGTGACAAAACCAAGAGATGGAGGCACTTGCCCAAGGTCTAATTGCCTTCAAGCTGGGGGAGTCTCTTACCAAGACTCGACGATGACCGCCGTGGCCGTTCATCTGCAAGAAAAGAAGAGTCAGTAGATTTTTTGAGAGCTGGCCACGCCCCATTGTCTCAAACCAGGTTCCTTGTTTCCCTGGGCACCAGTGATCACGGTGGTGAGTTGTGAAAGTGGGAGTGGAGATGTAAAGAGGAAAACCCAGCCTCTTCCTGAGGATTTACGTTCATCAGGTAGGTGGAAGGAACTCCTCATGAATTCTTCACACCTTGCCAGGTAACAAAGGGTGGATACCAATGTTCATGGCAGCACTATTTATAATAGCCAAGACATGGAAGTAACCCCTGTCCATCCACAGATGAATGGATAAAGATGTGGTACATATATACCATGGACTATCACTCAGCCATAAAGAAGAATGAAACAATGCCATCTACCGCAACAGAGATTATCATACTAAGTGAAGTAAATCAGAGAAAGACAAGTATCATATGACATGGCTTATATGTGGAATCTTTAAAAATATAATACAGACAAACTTATTTACAAAACAGAAATAGACTCACAGACATAGAAAACAAATTTATGGTTGCCAAAGTGGAAAGGGGATCAGGGAGAGATGAACAAGAACTTTGGGATTAGCTAATGCACACCATTGTATATAAAATAAACAACAAAGACCTATTATACAGCACAGGGAACTATATTCAATGGCTTGTAGCAACCTATGATGGAAAAGAATATGAGAAGATATATATATCTCTCTCACTTTTCTAGACACCTGAAACTAACACAACATTGTAAATTAACTATACTTCAATTTTAAAAACCAGTTTTTAAAAAGGGGTACATGTGCGCTAAGTCACTTCAGTCACGTCCAACTCTGTGTGACCCTATGGACTGTAGCCCTCCAGGCTCATCTGTCCGTGATATTCTCCAGGTAAGAATACTGGAGTGGGTTGACATGCCCTCCTCCAGGGCATCTGCCCCACCCAGGGATCCAACCTGTGTCTCTTACGTCTCCTTACCTTTCTGGATCTGCAGGCAGTTTCTTTACCACTAGCACTACCTGGGAAGCCCTTAAAAAGGGGGTGGGGGAATTCCCTGGCCCAGTGATTAAAACACTGCTTCCATCGCAGGAGCCACAGGTTTAACCCCTGGTGGGGGAACTAAGCATGCTGTGCAGTGCAGTGAAAAAAAAAATTTTTTTTAAATGGGTAGGGGGGCTAACAGCCATTCCCCCTTTCACTTTACCTAACTGGCATCCCATCTCACACTGTCTCGCTGGCCTGGAAGCACTGCTTGACAGACTTGGGAGTATAACAGCCTCTGGTGTGATTCATACTCCAGAGCTCCTGGCAGGATCAGGCTGTGACAGAAACTTTCCTGAAATATCTTCTGAATGACTTGTTCTTCCCCCTGCTCAATCCCTGTTCCCCTTCCTCCCCTACAAGTGTCTCCTGGGAGCCCTCCCTTAGTAAGTTACTCACAAGAATCCTCATCTCTGACTCTGCTTCTTTGGAAACTAACCAAAAGCAGGTGCTGGTCCTGAAAGGGATGACAGAGGATGGTTGGATGGCATCACCACCTCATCGGACCTGAGTTTGAGCAAGCTCCTGGAGGTGGTGATGGACAGGGAGGGCTGGTGTGCTGCAGTCCATGTGGGTCACAAAGAGTAGGACACGACTGAGCAACTGAACTGAACTTTATTTCCTTTTTTATTGTAGTTGATTTACAATGTTGTATTAGCTTCTGGGATATAGTAAAATGATTCATATATATACATATATGTATGTATATATATTCTTTTTCATTATATATTATTTCAAGATACTGAACATAGTTCCCTGTGCTATACAATAGGACCTTGTTGCTTATTTATTTTATATATAGTGCTGTGTATCTGTTGTTTCATTTGCTTTCATCTTTTTCTAAGAAGATAATAATTACTTATTGTAAAAAACTCAAACAATGCAGAAGTATATAAAATTAAAAGCGAAGATTTCCCTGTGCTCCATTCTTATACCAAGAGATCACCACTGTCAAAAAGAGTGAATACTTCCAGATTAGGTCCTGTTCACAAACTCAGTCATGTAAATATGTTAAATATGAATAAATGTATAAATTCACACAATTTTCTTAATGTGAATGGTATCATGCAATATACAGTCCAATACAGTAGATGACTGTTTATTCTGAAATCTATTAAAATTAAGTAAAATGAAGCATTAATTCTTCAGTTACACTAGCCACACTCCAAGTTCTCGGGAGCTCCACTGACTAGTGACTACTGTAGATCTAGAACATATTCACTGAAAGTTCTTTTCAACCACTCTGTTCTGCTTATAACTTTTTTCTCCATGCTACAGTAAGTCTTGCAAACCAAGAGCAGCAAAATTTGCCAAATGTTGAAGTTGGGCAATATGTACATGGGAGTTTTTTATACTATTTTTCCTACCTTTGAATGTTTATTTCTATAATTTAAAAAAAGTAAGAAAATAATGTTTTGGGCAACTTGCCAAGTCAGTTCACATGACTGAACTCATGCTTTCCAACAGCTGCCTAGTATTGCATTAAAATGGGCTCTAACTGTGCCAGAGATAGCTCAGTAGCCCAAGATCAAACAAAAACTCCACACTTTCCTTTCTGTGGTGTAACATTGAGAGTAGAAGGCAGCTACCCAGCCATGGACTACATTTCCCAGCTCACCTTGCATCCAGATATGGTCATGTGACCCTGAGTGGAAGTGACAAGTGTCACTGCTAAGCCTGGGTTTTAATAACGTGCTTTCTCCACTATCTGCAGAGACTCCAGGCACTAGTGTGGCTGAGTCACAAACAGAAAGCATCTGGGTTCCTGAATCAGCTCATGTAAGAAAACCACCCACTAGCAAGAGATATCCTCATTGGACTCTTGAACAAACAAGAATTAAATTTCTTTTTCTTAAGCCACTGATGGGGGTATATTTGCTGCAGTAGCTTGGGGTACTCTAACAAATACAACAAGTTTTCCAGCCAGTTCCCAGGGGTAAATATACATTCATTTACTCCAGTGTTGTTACCATGCTTTACCAATGGACAGAACACCTCATTCAGAGTCCATACTTCACAGCTGCAAGATCCCACAGGCTTCCCCTGTGACAACACCCACACATCATCTTGGTAGGAACAAGAGCAGGGTGAGAAAATTTGAAAGATTAACTCTTCCTACAATATAGACTGAGTTTCCCAAACAATGCTGAACCAAAAAACAGACACTGACAACATTAAGAACTGACAGTGTTTCTCTTCCTGAATCCAGCAGGAGCTTGTGTGGAAGATGAGAATACTTAACAAAGCATCCAAAAATGCATTTCTTTTCACATTGAGTTGTAGTTTGATAAAACTCCATATGCATTCCCATGGCACCACCATTTACGAAGCCAGATGATTGACAAAGTTACCTCTTTGGGTTTAAGCTTCACAACATTCCTATGGGATAGGAACCCTTGTTACCTGTATTCTGCAGCTGAGGAAACTGAAGATCAGAGAGGTTGTGTGACTTGCCTGAGGTCACACAGCAATTTTAAGGTACAAGGAAAAGAGCTCAGGTGGGAACCTGGACATGGGATGTTATCCCTTTCTTGGCCACTGACTAGCTCGTGGCAAGTGTCCAGCAGTGGTGCAGCCTCCTGGGACAGAAGTGTGTCCTCCCCACCACATTGGGCACATGGAGTCTCTTTGTCCAACTTACGCCTTGTCATTGATCCCAGTGTGGGTAATGTGAGCATTCCCCAGGTGTATATACCACAACACCCTGTGAAGAAAGAAAAACACCATGATGCATCAAGAAGTTCTTTGGACTCAACCTGAAAAATTACTCCTGGACTGGTCTCATAGAAGCAGGGCTTTTAAAAATATTTATTAGTTTATTTGGCTGTGCCAGGTCTTAGCTGCAGTACACTGGATCTTTGATCTTCACTGTGGCTTGCAAACTCTTTAGTTGTGCCATGCAGGATCTAGTTCGCTGATCAGAGATCCAACCTAGGTCCCCTGCATTGGTAGCTCAAAGTCTTAGGCACTGGACCACCAGGGAAGTCCCTAGAAACAGGTCTGATGAGCCTAAATGAAAGCCCCGGCTGAGTGACAAGCATGAGTGATTATACAGTCTTCACAGCAACCATTCCTGCTTTCCGGCACTTCATCTTTTTTTTCACTTTGTTTGTATTACCTTCATTTCCTTTTCAACTACAAAGAGTTCCAGCTTATTTTCAAAAACATACATTTTTTTTTCTGGGCTTTGAAATGGAGCAAAACCCTACAGTCCTTGTGCCTTCCCCCAACCTCCATGTCCTCTGCCTGCCTTTTATCTGTGGAAAATTTGAGTTAAAGGATAAGTTCAATCCAAGAAATGAGAACAGGCAGAAACAAAGGAGAGCAAATAATGATTAATGCAGTCATCAAGCATAGTCAAAGACTTTCAGTTCCTTCTCAAGGGCTACAGACAATTTTCTGAGCCACAGCCTGTGAGCTGTCTTATTCTGAAAGCCCCACCAGGTGGAGAAGTTAACCACATGAGGGCCAGACAGTACCCACGGCATAAGCTGCCACAATTCTGAGAACTGGCCTCAAAGAAATGGAAATAAACTGATCCTGGAACTGAAGACTGACTGTCCCTAAAACAACTCAAACTCTTTAGGGTCGCAAAGAGTCGGACACGACTGAGCGACTTCACTTCAAAACAACCAAGATGACCAATCTGAAGATGACTGTCAAAGATGACCGCGCTGTTTCTGCGTGTAGCCTCCTCCTTCTGTCCATGAAAACTCTTGTCCCACTGACTGCCAGTGTAGGGGAGTTGGCCTTTGGGCAGATGTCCGCCCTCCCTCCTCAGTTGCCAACATTGAAATAAAACAAACTTTCTGCCAGCCTGGCCTTTTTACTGGCTTTTGAGCAGTGAGCAGCTGAGCTCACCACCTTTCTGTAACAGGCTGTAAAACTCAAGTTTATGAACCAATAAAATCAGAGTTATAAGGCAAAATAGAAAACGTAGACCAACACAATGGAAGTCCACCTTCTAAGTTCTCAGGTTCCAACCTGTATCTGCCTCAGGGAGGTTTATCCTTACACTTCCAGTTTATTTCATGCCAGAGAAGGAGGCTCTACAACTTTTACGCAAAGAAATTTCAATGCTTTAAAACTATAATCATGTTTCAGTGGTTGTAATTACTTAAATAAAATTACTAACTTAGAGCTTGGGTTTCTCTATCTGTTCAAGTTTTTTTTTTTCTAAAACATACATTTAAACAATCATTCTCAAAGGGAATAACCTCTAGTCAAGGCTATGGTTTTTCCAGTGGTCATGTATGGATGTGAGAGTTGGACTGTGAAGAAAGCTGAGCGCCGAAGAATTGATGCTTTTGAACTGTGGTGTTGGAGAAGACTCTTGAGAGTCCCTTGGACTGCAAGGAAATCCAACCAGTCCACTCTGAAGGAGATCGGCCCTGGGATTTCTTTGGAAGGAATGATGCTAAAGCTGAAACTCCAGTACTTTGGCCACCTCATGCGAAGAGTTGACTTATTGGAAAAGACTCTGATACTGCAAGGGATTGGGGGCAGGAGGAGAAGGGGACAACAGAGGATGAGATGGCTGGATGGCATCACCGACTCGATGGACGTG
>NW_011495051.1:5403233-5407546 GCF_000754665.1 Bison bison bison | reverse complement strand
GCGTGCTGCGATTCATGGGGTCGCAAAGAGTCGGACACGACTGAGCGACTGAACTGAACTGAACTAAAAAGGCAAACCTTGGCTCTTGTAAAGAGATGAAAAAAAATCTTGCTGTTTCATGTATAGAACACATACATATATGCATATAATATATAAATAAGTATATAGTATATCCATAGAGCTGCCATGTGTTAAGTGTTAGTTGCTTAGTCATGTCTGACTCTTTGTGACCCCATGGACTATAACCCACTAGGCTCCTCTGTCCATGGGATTCTCCAGGGAAGAATACTGGAGTGAGTAGCCATTCCCTTCTCCAAGGGATCTTCCCTACCCAGGGATCAAACCCAGGTCTCCTGTATTGCAGGCAGACTCTTCACAATTTGAGCCACCAAGGAAACTCATAGTATAGCCATAGTATTAAATTGGATGGGAGGGCAAGATGATTCTTAATTTTATTTTGGCCATGCCGCTCGGCACAGGGGAATCACAGTTCACCAATGAGGGATCACACCGGGGCCCTCTGCAGTGGAAGCACAGAGTTTTAACCACTGGAGCACCAGGGAAGTCCACAATTCTTTTTTTTTTTTTTAATGTCTAAAAGGCAGTTCAGCTACTCCAGCATTAAGCTCTTCTCTGTCACCATCACTACCACCATCATAATCACATCATCTTCATCATCACCACTACCACCACCGTATCTTTGCCATCATCGTTATCTTCAGCATCACCACTGTCACCACCACCACCATCATCATCACTACCATCATCACCACTCTTTGCATATTAAGGGCAGAATTGGAGTGCTAGTGGCCAGCACTAGTGCTGACACTTCAGAGAACAAGTCTGCATTTTAGCACTTGAGGTCCACAAGCGACCTGCTCCTTCTAATGCAGCCTGCCAGTCAGCAAGTCCCAAGGAACCTAACTCCCACCTTTCTTATTTTTTTTTTTTTTGAAAGTCACTCAGTCGTGTCCGACTCTTTGCAATGCCATGGACTATACAGTCCATGGAATTCTCCAGGCCAGAATACTGGAGTGGGTAGCCTTTCCCTTCCCCAGGGGATCTTCCCAACCCAGGGATTGAAGCCAGGTCTCCTGCACTGCAGGCAGATTCTTTACCAGTTGAGCCACAAGGGAAGCCCAAGAATACTGGAGTGGGTAGCCTATCCCTTCTCCAGGGGATCTTTCCTACCCAGGAATTGAACCCAGGTCTTCTGCATTGCAGGTGGATTCTTTACCAACTGAGCTATCAGGAAGCCTTATCTTTAACTGAAATTCTCTTGCCCTTTAATCATTTTAGAGGCAACAAAGCATCATGTTTAAGCATATCAGCTCTAGTGTCAAAATGCTTGGGTTTAAAAATTTGTTATAAGAGGACTTCCCTGGTCATCCAGTGATTAGGACTCCAAGCTTCCAATATAGGGAACTCAGATTCAATCAGGGAAGTAGATCCCTGGGAAGTAGAAGGTGATGGCACCCCACTCCAGTACTCTTGCCTGGAAAATCCCATGGACAGAGGAGCCTGGAAGGCTGCAGTCCATGGGGTTGCTAAGAGTCGGATACAACCGAGCTACTTCGCTTTCACTTTTCACTTTCATGCATTGGAGAAGGAAATGGGAACCCACTCCAGTGTTCTTGCCTGGAGATTCCCAGGGATGAGGGAGCTTGGTGGGCTGCCGTCTATGGGGTCACACACAACTGAAGCGACTTAGCAGCAGCAGCAACAAATCCCATGTGCCGAAATCAAAAAAGATTCTACATGCCACAACTGAGACATGGCACAGACAAATAAATAAATAAATATTTCTGTAAAAAAAAAAATCAAACCCAGAAAAACCTGACATCTGAAGAAAAAGAACAAGGTTGACTCCATCTCACTGTTCTTCAGAAATAGCTTCCCTGACTTCCCCCTTCACATAATCCCTAGTCACACTCTATGGCAATTTCTTCCCTAGCAATTGTCATTCCCTGAAATGCTTTTGTTTATTTGTTATTTGGAGCAGCAGAGTTTAGAAAAAAATTGCAGGCTCCGCAACAAGGTTGTTAGTGTTAGTTGCTGGGTTGTGTCTAACTCTTTTCGACCCCATAGACTGTAGCCAACCAGGCTCATCTGTCCAAGGAATTCTCCAGGCAAGAATACTGGAGGGGTAACCATTCCCTTCTCCAGGGGATCATCCCAGCCCAGGGATCGAACTCGCATCTCTCACATTGCAGGCAGATTCTTTACCATCTGAGTCACCAGGCTGCCCAGTTTTAAATCCTGGCTGTAACCCCTTACTAGCTAAGTGGGCTTGGGCAAGTTATTTCATCTCTGTTGTCTCATTTTTCTCCTTTGTAAAATGGGATTTTACATGACCTGATATCAGAGGAATTTAGTGAAGGTTGAATGCAGTCTGTTTGAGGAACTTAGAAGGTTGCTATTACCGTCAGAGGTAATATTTCCTTTCTTCCTGCCTCCTCCTGCCGGTATGTCAGCTTCTCAAGGGCAGGAACCTTGTCTGTTCATTCACAGCTCTATCCCTGGTGCCTAAAACAGCACCTGGCACATAGTAGGTGCACAAGAAATACATGCCAAATGAAGGACTGTAACAAAACCCTTCCCTGATGGATGAATCCCCTGGACTGACTTTTTGGTCAAAGCTTCCCCAGTGAAGTTGTACAGCATCCAGCCTAGAATCATGATGTCCTGGCTGGACAGTCGAGGTCCCCTGTCTTCCTCAGAGTCTGTTTCCCCCAGGCCTCCTATTCCACATCACACTCACCCCAAAAGAGGAGAAAACTGAAGCTCCACATCGTGCAGGTCCTGCCATTCAAAGAGGAGTACTTTCCCCCTGTTCCCAGGCTTTTCAACAACTGAGGGCGTGGAAAGAAGGGGAGGGCAGAGCGAGAATTGCTCAAGGCAGCCAGAGCATCACGCCCTTTTCTGCTGAGTTGCCTCTACTCAGAAAGGACACTCTGACAAGGCTCGAAGTCTTTCCTTTCTCCACAATGAAGATAAGATCATCTGGTTAGTGTGACATTGTGTGGGTCTATCTCCCCCTCTCTCTCTTTTCTTCCCACTCACTTTTTCCTTACCCCTACCAAGATCTAGCTCCCATCTCTCATCACCTTATTTTATTGCATGCATGCTAAGCTGCTTTAGTCATGTCCAACTCTTTGTGACCCCATGGACTGTAGCCCTACAGGCTCCTCTCACTGTGGGATTCTCCAGGCAAGATTACTGGAGTGGGTTGCCGTGCCCTCTTCCAGGGGATCTTCCTGACCCAGGGATTGAACCCGCATCTCTCGTGTCTTCTGCACTGGCAGGCAGGTTCTTTAGCCACTGAAGAAAGCCCATTTATCTTATTGTACCCAATAATAAATAAGCTACCACTACCTAACCTCAAGGAAGCAAGCCCCAAACTCAAGGGTCCCCTCTCAACCTGCCCCATACAAACATCATAGACATCAAGCATCAGACACTGTGTTAAACATGTTTCCAATAAAATTTAATTTCATCATCATTCAATGTAATATAGTAGGGATTCTTACCCCTGCCTATTTCACCAAAAATAAAAAGTACAATTAGAGTGGAAACCAAGGGCTTCCCTGGTGGCTCAGTGATTAAGAACCAACCTGCCAATGCAGGAGACAGGTTCCATCTCTAGTCCGGGAAGATCCCATGTGCCAAGAAGCAGCTAAGTCCATCCACCATAACTACTGAGCCTGTGGCCTAGAGTCCAGAAGCTGCAACTACTGTAGTCCAAGTGCCTTACAGCCCTTGCTCCACAGCAAGAGAAGCCAGCACAGTGAGAAGCCTGTGCACCACAACTAGAGATTAGCCCCTGCCTTCCACAACTAGGGAAAAGCCTGTTCAGCAACAAAGATGCAGCACAGCCCAAAATAAATAAGTAAAATTACTTTTGAAAAATGGAAACCAAGGCTTGGAGAGGAGACGTGACTTGTCCAAGATTACCTGGACCCAAGATTTGAATCCAGGATCGTCTGACTCCAAGGTCTAGAGTTTTCACCATTTTACTTGCTTTCATTCCCCTACAATATCTGGTCACTGGACAGTGATACTCATATCCCATTCCTAGTACCATCCCCAACCCAGCACACACACACACACACACACACACACACACGCCATCTCATAAATATGGTGATCTAGGAATGTCTTAGTTCAGTTGCTCAGTCGTGTCTGACTCTGCGACCCCATGAATCGCAGCACACCAGGCCTCCCTGTCCATCACCAACTCCCAGAGCTCACTCAGACTCACGTCCATCGAGTTGGTGATGCCATCCAGCCATCTCATCCTCTGTCGTCCCCTT
>NW_011495051.1:5401772-5403133 GCF_000754665.1 Bison bison bison | reverse complement strand
CCTGCCCCCAATCCCTCCCAGCATCAGAGTCTTTTCCAATGAGTCAACTCTTCACATGAGGTGGCCAAAGTACTGGAGTTTCAGCTTTAGCATCATTCCTTCCAAAGAACACCCAGGACTGATCTCCTTTAGGATGGACTGGTTGGATCGCCTTGCCATCCAAGGGACTCTCAAGAGTCTTCTCCAACAGCACAGTTCAAAAGCATCAATTCTTCGGTGCTCAGCTTTCTTCACAGTCCAACTCTCACATCCATACATGACCACTGGAAAAACCATAGCCTTGACTAGACGGACCTTTGTTGGCAAAGTAATGTTTCTGCTTTTGAATAAGCTATCTAGGTTGGTCATAACTTTCCTTCCAAGGAGTAAGCATCTTTTAATTTAGGATCCCCCAGATTTAGACACTGAGACAAGGATTCTAGTGAAAGCATTGGGTTGGCCAAAAAGTTCTTTGGGGGTTTTCCATAATTTTATAGTTCATCAGAGAGGTGACCCCAGAAAGCTCCAGCTGAGGATGGGGGAAGTGAGAGAGGGAAGGGAAAGAACATACAGTAGATGTTCTCAAGCAAGTTATCTAGTAGAAACTAAAACTTAAGGTGGCTGGGGACTTCTGGAAGGCAGCTTAGAGCACACTCTTCAGAGTTATCGCAACTGAGGGGCAAAGGAGTTGGGGTATTTATTCACCAGCTACTGTAAGTCACTGATTAAGGCTGTGTCAACCCCAGACTTGGGCTTCCCAGCTGGCTGAGTAATTAAGAATCCACCTGCCAAAGCATGAGACGCAGGAGACTCTGGTTCAATCCCTGGATCAGGAAGATCCCCAGGAGGAGGAAATGGCAACTCCACTCCAGTATTCTTGCCTGGGGAATCCCATGGAGTGAGGAGCCTGGAAGGCTATAGTCCATGGGGTCACAGAGAGTCAGACACAACCAAGCAGATGAGTGCGTGCACGCACGTGCTCACACACACGCACACACAACCCAAGACCTGGCCTCCAAGCAGATAGAATGGGCTCCAGTTCATAACGTACCAATTGGTAACAAAATGCAGTGACTGGCAGGTGTTAGTCTAGCATGCCTTGAAGGATTGAGGGTCACGGGTGTGGGCAGGCTCCCAAAACATCTGCTCTAAGCTAAAACTGAGGTGCAAAGACCACCCCTGTGTTTTTGGAATGACAGTTCCACTTTTATTTTTTAAACAGTTTTAATCCCACGGATGGAGGAGCCTGGTAGGCTGCAGTCCGTGGGGTCGCTAGGAGTCGGACACGACTGACCGACTTCCCTTTCACTTTTCACTTTCATGCATTGGAGAAGGAAATGACAACCCACTCCAGTGTTCTTGCCTGGAGAATCCCAGGGACG
>NW_011495051.1:5392440-5401647 GCF_000754665.1 Bison bison bison | reverse complement strand
TTAACAAACTATGTTGTGATAGCTTCAGGTGAACGACAAAGGTACTCAGCCATACATATACATGTACCCATTCTCCCCCAAGCTCCCCTTCCATCCAGGCTGCCACACAATATTGAGCAGAGTTCCCTGTGCTCAGTAGGTACTTATTGGTTATCCATTTTAACAGTGCATGGAAATGCAGAGTCTTCACCACTGGCCCACCTGGGAAGTCCCCCTGCTTGTTTTTATATTCTCGTTTTTGCTCTGTGCAAGGCAAAATATCCACCTTGGAGTTACGATGACTGAAGCAGATTCATCAATGGTTCTGACCATTCATCAAGAGACCCTACATGGTGAGGCTGCAGTTACAAGCCCACAAAGTCCACCGAGAAGGAGGATAAGCAGAGCTGTGTCATGTTTAAGAGAGTTGGACACGACTGAAGCGACTTAGCATGCATGCATGCATTGGAGAAGGAAATGGCAACCCACTCCAGTGTTCTTGCCTGGATAATCCCAGGGACAGAGGAGCCTGGTGGGCTGCCATCTATGGGGTCGCACAGAGTCAGACACGACTGATGCAACTTAGCAGCAGCAGCAGCAGAAGAAGAAAAAGATAAACACAAGATTCTGGCATCAGATTGTTGGGGGTTCAGATATTGTCTGCACCACTTGCTGGTTATGTGTGATCCTGGGCAAGTTCTTTTTTTATTATTTTTATTGAAATATAGTTGATTTACAATTTGTGTTATTTCAGGTGTGTGTAGTAAAATGATTCAGATATATATATTCTTTTTTAACATTCTCTTCCATTATAGGTTATTACAAGATATTGAGTATAGGTCCCTGTGCTATAGAGTAGGTCTTTGTTGGTTACCTATTTTATATATAGTAGTGTGTGTATTTCAACCCCAAACTCCTAATTTATCCCTTTTCCCTCCTCCCCTTTGGTGACCGTACGTTTGCTGTTTATATTGATGGGTCTGCTTCTGTTTTGTAAATATATTCATCTGTATGATCTTTTAGATTCTACCTATGAGTGACATCATATAACATTTGTCTTTCTCTGATTTATTGTATTAATATTTCACTTAGTATGATAATCTAAGGTGTCGAGACCAGCTCGAAAAGCAGGGTTTCCAAAAGCGTGATACGGCGAGAGAATGAGAAACGAGACACAAGAATGCAGAGAAAAGCGAGGATCAGGGGACCAGCATCGCTCCAAAGTGAAGGTGCCGAAACTGAAGTCAAGCCAGCTCTCAGCCATGAGTGAAAGAATATGCAGGGAGTTAAACCAGAACTCGTGTGGCCTTCAGGGCCAAAGAACAAAATGATCATTAACCATTGAGTAATTAGGAAACAGTAATCAATAACTAATCAGTAACTAAGACTAATATTCTTATCTATAGATTTTCCACCAGATACGTAAAACTATGTAAAACATAAAACTATGTAAAACATTTTTATGTAAAACATAAAAATATGTGACTCTGAGATGCCAGTTGAGAAGCAGTCTGGGGTCAGTTTTCTGACCCCAGGATCATATCTTGTTTTCAAGATTATGAACTGTTTCCTCTGGACTTGTTCCAAGAGTCTCAAGCGTTATAGCATCCAGTTTATCATTATAAATTTCTCTTGCGGCCCTTGCCAGGGGCTGCTTTTCTTTTATTCTTCCTGTCTCCTACACTAAGTTCCACCCATGTTGCTGCACCTGGCATTTCATCCTCTTCATGGCTGAGTAATATTCCACTCTGGGCTTCTCAGGTGCTGCTGCTAAGTCACTTCAGTCGTGTCTGACTCTGTGCGACCCCATAGACGGCAGCCCACCAGGCTCCCCCATCCCTGGGATTCTCCAGGCAAGGACACTGGAGTGGGTTGCCATTTCCTTCTCCAGCGCATGAAAGTGAAAAGTGAAAGTGAAGTTGCTCAGTCGTGTCTGACCCTCAGCGACCCCATGGACTGCAGCCCCCCAGGCTCCTCCGTCCATGGGAGTTTGCAGGCAAGAGTACTGGAGTGGGGTGCCATTGTGATAAAGAACCCACCTGCCAATGCAGGAGATGCAAGAGATGTGGATTTGATCCCTGGGTCAAGAAGATCCCCTGGAGGAAAGCACAGCAACCCACTCCAGTATTCTTGCCTGAAGAATCCCACGGGCAGAGGAGTCTGGCAGGCTACAGTCCATGGGTTGCAAAGAGTTGGACACGACTAAAGTGACTTAGCATACACACACACAATATTCCAATGTATAAACATATCACATCTTTATCTATTCACCCATTAATGGACATTTAGGTTGCTTCCATGACTTGGCTACTGTAAATAGTACTGCTATGAACATCGGGGTGCATGTATCTTTTGAATTGTGTTTTTCTCAGATAAATGCCCAGGGATGGCATTGCAGGATCATATGCTAACTCTATTTCTTCATTTTTTAAGGAAACTTTCTACTGTTCTCCATAGTAGCTATGTCATTTACATTCCCACCAACAATGTAGGAGGGTTCCCTTTTCTCCACACCCTCTCCAGCGTTTCATTTCTCTCTGCCTCAACATTACCATCTATAAAATGGGCTTGATAATAGCAGGCTCTATCTCTTGGGGTTGAGGTGAGCATTAGAGGAGTGGCTGTGGCATTCTTAGAAGAGAGGCTGGCACACAGGGAAAACTCCAAGTCTTGGCTGTTACTCAAATTCTTTGATATTCTTCCCTTCAAGAGGGGGAACCTAATCCTTCCCTTCTTGGGTATGAGCTGGACAGAGTGACTTGCTTCTAAAGATCAGAAAAAGGAAAGATGTGACATTGTGTGGTGTCCGAGGCATCTGAGATTGTAAGAGTTGTGGTGGTTTCCCCTCTTTCTTTCCAGGATAATCCACTGGGTGGGGTGGGGGAAGCTAGTTTATCATGTTGTGGGAACACTCACCGCTGTGGAGAAGCCTGCAAGAGGGGGAGCTAAGATTCCAACCAATAACTTGACAATGATCTCCTGAGAAGACCTGATCCAGCTCTATCTACTTAAGCCACCTTCCGACTCCCAACCCTCAGAAACTGCAAAGAAAATAAAAATGTGTTGTTTTAATGCTGTTACATTTGGAGAGCAACTTGTTACATAGCAAAAGCTAACTGATACACTTAGAAACAATAATCCTTGTCAGTTTTTTTTAAAAAGGACAATCATTACATCACAGGGTTTAAAGTTTAACGTGATAAAACCCTAAATCTTTCCTAACCAAAAAAAAAAAAATGCTCAATACTATTAGTTATTATTGACATTATTATTATCCCACTGTGCCAAGTGGTCACAGTTATTCATCAAAGGTGTGGTCTCCGTAATGACTGAATTGGAAGTCAGCAATTTCATTTCAGGCAGGACTTTCCAGTATGTGTGAGCTGGTTTAGACCTTCCGAGTAGGGCAATAGAAGACATTTCGGCAAGGGAGTAACGGTCACGCTGGTATCTTACAACACTCACATTGTGTAGCATGGGTGTCAGGCAGGATGTGGTCATGGGTGGGGAGATGGGGAGAAGAAAAGGGTAATGACCTGGACTAGGGCAAGGGCTGTGGAGATGGAGAGGAACAGCAGAATGGGGGGAATGTCTGGATGTGGGCAGGGAGTCTGGGACCAATGGAGGAACTGACCTTTGGAGATTGGACTCAAGAATCAGAAAGTTTTTCAGTCAAGTACAGGTTCCCCAGGGGTGATGGGGGTGGGATGAGGTGATGTATGGGTTTCCTGCTGCACCGAGACAAATCGCCACAAACTTAGTGGCTTGCGACAACACAAATTTATTACGTTACAGGTCTGAAGGTCAGAATCCCAAATGAGTCTTAGAGGGCCTGAAATCAAGATGTCAGGGGGGCTGCATTCCTTTTGGAGGTTCTAAGAAAGAGTCCATTCTCTGTCTTTTCCAGCTGCTGGAGGTAGTCCGTATTCCTTGGTTCAAAGCCCCTTCCTCCGCCTTCAAAGCCAGTAGTGTAATATCTCCTAAATCTATCTCTCTCTCCCGCTATCACACACATTCACTCCATGGCTGGATGGATAGATAGACAGATAGATTAACAAACAATAGATAAATAGACAGACAATAGATGATAGATAGATAAATGATAGATAGATAGACAATAAAGTAGATAGATTTCTCTGTCTTCAACCTCTCTCTCTCTCTTCATCTCCCTCTCTCTCTGACCTTCCTTCCTTCCCACTTAAAAGGACTTTGTGAGTACATTAGACCTACTCATATAATCCAGAATAATCTCCTGTTTTAAGATGCTTAACTTCATTGCACCTGCAAAATCCTTTTTGCTGTATAAGGTCATATATTCACCATTTCTGGGGACTATGGTCAACCTGTCTGGGGTTGGAAGGGAGGCTCATTATTCTACCAACCACAGAGAGGGTCTGGGGTCCTGGTGAGTGATTGAGGATTGAAGGTGCCAGTCATCCTTCAAACACTAAAGAGGCGACCAAGGCTATGAAACCTGAATAGCAGAGATCCTCTAGGGATGAGCGGGGGCGTAAGGAGAGAAGAAAGGGAAGGAAATGTTCAACTCTACTCAAGTGACTTGCGGAAGACTAACCTTTGTGACTTTCCTGGCAAAGGGGAAATTGAACGAACATTTATGACTCAAGAAGTCAGTTTGGAGAAGCCCCAGACACGTCACTCAACTGTACTCTTAATGAGAATGTGGGGCGAGGGGTGGCTCCAGGGCAGCCCCGCCTGACTAAACTATGTTCCTCCTCTACCCTAAATCCTCCTGTGGCTCCCTATTAACCTCAGGATGAAGTGCAGGCTCATTAATACAGCACTCAAGAGCCTGCCTAATATAGCCAGTGAAAGTGTCAGTCACTCAGTTGTGTCTGACTATTTGCAACCCCCATGGACTATAGCCCATCAGGCTCCTCTGTCCATGGAATTTTCCAGGTAGGAATACTGGAGTGGGTAGCCATTCCCTTCTCCAGGGGCTTTCCCAACCCAGGGACTGAACCCAGATCTCCTGCACTGCAGGCAGATTCTTTACCATCTGAGCCACCAGAGAAGCCCATATATACCCAGAGCAAACCATAATTCAAAAAGATACATGCACCCCAGCATTCACATCAGCACTATTCACAGCAGCCAAGACATAGAAGCAACCTGAATGTTCGTCAACAGAGGACTGGAGAAAGAAGATGGGATACTCATATACAGTGAAATGCTACTCCGCTATAAACACAAGAACAAAATAATACCATTTGCAGCAACATGGATGGACCTAGAGATTGTCATACTGAGTGAGACAGAGAACAAATATCACATGGGATCGCTTATATGTGGAATCTGAAAAAAAATGGTGCAAATAAACTTATTTACAAAACAGAAATAGAGTCATAAATGTAGAAAGCAAACTTATGGTTACTGCAGGGAAGGGTAGGTGGGAGATAATTTAGAAGATTGGGAGTGACATATACACACGACTCCATATAAAATAGGTAACTAGTAAGGACCTACTGTATAGCACAGGGAATTCTGCTCAATACTCTGTAATGACCTATATTGGGAAAGAATTTTAATGAGTGGATATATGTATGTTTAACTGATTCACTTTTCTGTATAGCAGAAACTAACATAACTTTGTAAATCAACAATACTCCAATGAAAATTATAATAAAAAAATAAAAATAATATGCAAAAATAAACTCAAAATTGATTAAAGACCTAAATGTAAGACCAGAAACTATAAAACTCTTAGAGGAAAACAAGCACAACATTCTATGACATAAATCCTCTATGACTTCCTTCCTGCTGCTGCTGCTGCTAAGTCGCTTCAGTCGTGTCCAACTCTGTGCGACCCCATAGACGGTAGCCCACCAGGCTCCCCCGTCCCTGGGATTCTCCAGGCAAGAACACTGGAGTGGGTTGCCATTTCCTTCTCCAGCGCATGAAAGTGAAAAGTGGAAGTGAAGTCGCGCAGTCGTGTATGACTCTTAGCGACCCCATGGACTGCAGCCTACCAGGCTCCTCCATCCATGGGATTTTCCAGGCAAGAGTACTGGAGTGGGGTGCCATTGCCTTCTCCAGACCTCCTTCCTAGAGTAATGGAAATAAAAATAAACAAGTGGGATCTAATTAAACTTAAAAGCTTTAGCACAGCAAAGGAAACCATAAACCAGGCAAAAAGACAACCTTCAGAATGGGAGAAAATAATAGCAAATGAAATGACTTATAAAAGATTAATTTCTAAAATATACAAGCAGCTCATTCAACTGAATACCAGAAAAATAAACAACCCAATCAAAAAGTGGGCAGAAGACCTAAATAGACATTTCTACAAAGAAGACACACAAATAGCTAACAAACACATGAAAAGATGCCCAACATCGCTCATTATTAGAGAAATGCTAATTAAAACTACAATGAGATATCATCTCATGCCAGTCAGAATGGCCATCGTCAAAAAGTCTAACAAACAATAAATGCTGGAGAGGGTTTGGAGAAAAGGGAACCCTCTTGCACTGTTGCTGGGAATGTAAATGGATACAGCTGCTATGGAAGACAGTATGGATATTCCGTAAGAAGCTAGGAATATAACTACCATATGACCCAACAATCCCACTACTGGGCACGTACCTTGAGGAAACCATAATTGAAAAAGACACGTGGACCCCAGTGTTTATTGCAGAACTCTTTATGATAACTAGAACATGGAACCAACCTGGATGTCGATCAACAGATGAATGGATAAAAAAGCTGTGGTACATATATATAACAGAATATTACTCAGCCATATAAAGGAACACATTTAAATCAATTCTGATGAGATAGATGAACCTAAAGCCTTTTACAGAGTGGAGTAAGTCAGAAAAAGAAAAACAAATATTGTATACTAGTCCATATATATGAAACCTAGAAAGATGGCACTGATTAACCTATTTGCAGGACAGCACCAGGGAAGCACAGAGAACAGACTGTAGACACAGGGGCAGGAAGGAGAGGGTGTGACCAATGAACAGAGCAGCATAGAAACATATATACTAACATACGTAAAACAGATAGCCAGTGGGAATTTGGTGTATGACTCAGGGAGCGCAAACCACGACTCTGTGACAACCTCAAGGGGTGGGGTGGAACGGGAGGTGGGAAGGAGCAAGGGGGCATATGTGTACCTATGGCTGATTCATGTTGATGTATGGCAGAAACCAACACAATATTGTAGGCGATTATTCTTCAATTAAAAATAAATAAATTTTTAAAAATTAAAAGAAGAACAATGCAAACACACACACACAAAAAGACCCTGACTAGCCTTATACTTGGAGAAGGCAATGGCACCCCACTCCAGTACTCTTGCCTGGAAACTCCCATGGATGGAGGAGCCTGCTGGGCCGCAGTCCATGGGGTCGCTAAGAGTCGGACGAGACTCAGCGACTTCACTTTCACTTTTCACTTTCCTGCATTGGAGAAGGTAATGGCAACCCACTCCAGTGTTCTTGCCTGGAGAATCCCAGGGAGGGGGGAGCCTCATGGGCTGCCGTCTATGGGGTCGCACAGAGTCAGACACAACTGATGCAACTTAACAGCAGCAGCAGCAGCAGCCTTATAATGGTCCGCCTCTGGCCTCACTGCTCCCTCATCCCTCCAAAGCTCCAGTCATCCTAAACTAACCCAAGTCACCTGTAACGGGCACTGTTGGTGGCCTTGTCCAGCCACCTTTAGCTGCTGGAGCACCCATCCCCCAGTTTCGGTTTCTGTGGGTGTTGCCTGCTAACAGCTTACAGCTTCCCCTTCTCCAAACAACTGTTCTTCAGTTCAATGCCTGCACAAACCCTCAGACCCAACCCATGGCCAATAACTGATGGTCGTGAAGGTCAAAATCTCGCCCCAAGGTGAAGTCAATTCGGGGGGTGTTATTCAGGCTCCAGGGAGCCCTGTGGGATCAGGCTAAGCCTAGGCTCCAGGTAGGACCACCTCTTTGCTCAACTCTTTCTTCCATCTTACCCTCTTTCCCTGTTTATTGAATTTCTATGCATAATATATCATGTGAAATGCTGGGCTGGGTGAATCACAACCTGGAATCAAAATTGCTGGGAGAAATACCAAAAACCTCAGATATGCAGATGATACCACTCTAATGGCAGAGAGCAAAGAACTAAAGAGCCTCTTCATGAGGATAAAAGAGGAGAGTGAAAAAGTTGGCTTAAAGCTCAGCATTCAAAAAACTAAGATCATGGCATCTGGTCCCATCATTCCATGGCAAATAGATGGGGAAAAAGTGGAAACAGTGACAGACTTTATTTTCTTGGGCTCCAAAATCACTGAATACCATGACTGTAACCATGGAATTCAAAAGATGCTTGGTCCTTGGAAGGAAAACTATGACAAACCTAGACAGCATGTTAAACAAAGACATCACTTTGACGGCGAAGGTCCAGATAGGATAGTCAGAGCCATGGTTTTCCCAGTAATCACACATGGATGTGAAAGCTTAACCGTAAAGAAGGCTGAGTGCCAAAGCTCTGATGCTTTCGAACTGTGGTATTGAAGAAGAATCTTGAGAGTCACTTGGACATCAAGGAGATCAAACCAGTCAATCATAAAGGAAATCAACCCTGAATATTCATTGGAAGGATTGATGCTGAAGCTGAAGGTCCAATATTTTGGCCATCTGATGAGAAGAGCTGACTCATTGGAAAAGACCCTGATGCTGTGAAAGATTGAAGGCAAAAGAAGGGGGCAATAGAGGATAAAGTGGTTAGATGGTTTCACAGACTCAATGGACATGAGTTTGAGCAAACTCCAGGAGATAGTGAAGGCAAAGAATCCTGGTGCTGCAGTCCATGGGGTCACAAAGAGTTGGACACAACTTAGAGGGCTTGCACACAAACCATCTTCCCCTCACTCATCCTCTGCCATGCCCTCCATTAATAAACCCCAAAATAAGAATCCTTATGGCAGAGTCAGCTTTCAGGGAAGCCTAAGAACCCCTTCCCACCATTAGACACTAAGCTGTCTCCAACAACACAAGAGAAGACTCTACCTATGGACATCACCAGATGGTCAATACCAAAATCAGATTGATTATATTCTTTGCAGCCAAAGATGGAGAAGCTCTATACAGTCAGCAGAAACAAGACCAGGAGCTGACTGTGGCTCAGATCATGAACTCCTTACTGCCAAATTCAGACTTAAATTGAAGAAAGTATGGGAAATCACTAGGACATTCAGGTATGACCTAAATCAAATCCCTTCTGGTTA
>NW_011495051.1:5387783-5392324 GCF_000754665.1 Bison bison bison | reverse complement strand
GGGATTACATCTGATAGACAGAGTGCCTGAAGAACTATGGACGGAGGTTTGTGACATTGTACAAGAGGCAGTGATCAAGACCATCCCCAAGAAAAAGAAATGCCAAAAGGCAAAATGGTTGTCTGAGGAGGCCTTACAAATAGCTGAGAAAAGAAAAGAAGCTAAAGGCAAAGGAAAAAAGGCAAGATATACCCATTTGAATGCAGAGTTCCAAGGAATAGCAAGAAGAGATAAGAAAGCCTTCCATGGTGATCAGTGCAAAGAAATAGAGGAAAACAATAGAATGGGAAAGACTAGAGATCTCTTCAAGAAAATTAGAGATACCAAGGGAACATTTCATGCAAAGATGGGCTCAATAAAGTACAGAAATGGTATGGACCTAAAAAAAGCAGAAGATATTAAGAAGAGACAGCAAGAAAACACAGAAGAACTATACAAAAAAGATCTTCATGACCAAGATAACCATGATGGTGTGATCACTCACCTAGAGCCAGACACCTGGAATGCAAAGTCAAGTGGGCCTTAGGAAGCATCTCTATGGACAAAGCTAGTGGAGGTGATGGAATTCCTGTTGAGCTATTTCAAATCCTGAAAGATGATGCTGTGAAAGTGCTGCACTCAATACGCCAGCAAATTTGGAGGACTCAGCAGTGGGCTGAAAAGGTCAGTTTTCATTTCAATCCTGAAAAAAAGCAATGCCAAAGAATGCTCAAACTACTGCACAATTGCACTCATCTCACACGCTAGCAAAGTAATGCTCAAAATTCTTCAAGCCAGGCTTCAACAGTATGTGAACCATGAACTTTCAGATGTTCCAGCTGGGTTTAGAAAAGGCAGAGGAACCAGAGACCAAATTGCCACATCCATTGGGTCATTGAAAAAGCAAGAGAGTTCCAGAAAAACATCTACTTCTTCTTTATTGACTATGCCAAAGCCTTTATGTGGATCACAACAAACTGTGGAAAATTCTTAAAGAGATGGGAATACCAGACCACTTGACCTGCCTCCTGAGAAATAATGTATGCAGGTCAAGAAGTAACAGTTAGGACTAGACATGGAACAACAGACCGGTTCCAAATAGGAAAAGGAGTACGTCAAGGCTGTATATTGTCACCCTGCTTATTTAACTTATATGCAGAGTACATCATGAGAAATGCTGGGCTGGATGAAGCACAACCGGGAATCAAGATTGCCAGGAAAATTATCAATAAGCTCAGATATGCAGATGACACCACCCTTATGGCAGAAAGCGAAGAGGAACTAAAGAGCCTCTTGATGAAAGTGAAAGAGTCAAGAGTAAAAAAGTTGGCTTAAAACTCAACATTCAGAAAAACTAAGATCATGGCATCTGGGCCCATTACTTCATGGCAAGCAGATGCAGAAACAATGGAAACAGTGAGAGACTTTATTTTGGGGGGCTCCAAAATCACTGCAGATGGTGACTGCAGCCATGAAATTAAAAGACATTTAGTCCTTTAAATAAAAGTTATGACCAACTTAGATAGCATATTAAAAAGCAGAGACATTACTTTGCCAGGGCTTCCCTGGTGGCTCAGACGGTAAAGTGTCTGTCTGCAATGTGGGAGACCAGGGTTCGATCCCTGGGTCGGGAAGATCCCTGGAGAAGGAAATGACAACCCACTCCAATATTCTTACCTGGAAAATTTTGTGGATTGAGGAGCCTTGTAGGCTACAGTCCAGAGGGTCACAAAGCGTCGGACACGACTGAGTGACTTCGCTTACTTTGCCAACAAAGGTTCATCTAGTCAAAGCTATGGTTTTTCTAGAAGTCATGTATGGATGTGAAAGTTGGACTATAAAGAAAGCTGAGTGCCGAAGAATTGATGCTTTTGAACTATGGTGCTAGAGAAGACTCTTGAGAGTCCCTTGGATGGCAAGGAGATCCAACTAGTCAATCCTAAAGGAAATCAGCCTTGAATATTCATTGGAAGGACTGATGCTGAAGCTGAAACTCCAGTACTTTGGCCACCTGATGTGAAGAATGGACTCACTGGAAAAGAGTTGGGAAAGATTGAAGGCGGGAGGAGAAGGGGATGACAGAGGATGAGATGGTTGGATGGCATCACCGACTCAGTGGAACTGAGTTTGAGTAGCCTCTGGGCATTGGTGATGGACAGGGAAGCCTGGCATGCTGCAGTCCATGGGATCACAAAGAGTCAGACACGACTAAGCAACTGAACTGAACTGAACTGTCTTAAGAACTGAGGTCTGTCACGGATACTCATGAGTCCCATATCCTATGTATGTTTCCTATGTAAATATCACCTCCTGAGAGGGCAGCAGAGCTTTCCAGTGTAAATATCACCTCTTCCCGGGACTTCCCATGTAACTATCACCTCCACCAGGGAGCCTTCCAGTGTAATTATCATCTCCCCCAAGAAGCTTTCCCATATAAATATCATCTCCTACAGGAAACCCTCCCTGCCCTCTGCTTCAAGATTAGGGACTTCTTCTGTGTTTCCCCGGCAGCTCAGAGGTTAAAGCATCTGCCTGCAATGTGGGAGACCTGGGTTCGATCCCTGGGTCAGGAAGATCCCCTGGAGAAGGAAATGGCAACCCACTCCAGTATTCTTGCCTGGAGAATCCCATGGATGGAGGAGCCTGGTGGGCTGCAGTCCATGGGGTCGCAATGAGTCGGACACGACTGAGCGACTTCACTTCACTCACTCTGCGCTTCTCCAAATCCCAACGCTCAGCATGATCTATGCTTATTGGAAAGAAAGAAAGTGAAGTGTTAGTTGCTCCACCGTGTCCAACTCTTTGCAACCCAGTGGACTATAGCCCACTAGGCTCCTCTGTCCATGGAATTCTGCAGGCAAGAATACTGGAGTGGGTTGCCATTTCCTTCTTCAGGATAACTTCCTGATCCAGGGATAGAACCTGGGTTTCCTGCATTACAGGCAGACTCTTTACTGTCTGAACCACCAAGTCTGCTTCCTTCAAAGACTGGGAGCATCACAGGGGCTGGAAAGGGATTCTGTGGGACACTGTATCCTAGAAAATGAGGAAACAAAAGAAGAAAAAAGGGGAACTAATGAATATCCTGATCCTCCCCTGACCTCAGCGAGATGACCAGAGATTTGATGCATTTGGGGGTGAGCAGCAGCCTTTCTACTGGACTAAAGGAAAAGGAGCCCTGAGAGGGAAACAGATGATAAAGGCCAGAGCCACTGCTTTCTCTGAATGATTCCTAGTTATCCTGGGCTCCTCACACCCCTGCCAAGTAGCGGTGATCTATTGACAATCGCCCAGAACCATACCCAGTTCAATGATTCCCTAGGATGACTCTTAGAACTTGGCACATAGCTATCCTCTCAGTTCAGATCAGATCAGTCCCTCAGTCGTGTCCGACTCTTTGCGACCCCATGAATCACAGCACACCAGGCCTCCCTGTCCATCACCAACTCCCAGAGTTCACACAGACTCATGCCCATCAAATCAGTGATGCCATCCAGCTATCTCATCCTCTGTCATCCCCTTCTCCTCCTGCCCCCAATCCCTCCCAGCATCAGAGTCTTTTCCAGTGAGTCAACTCTTCACATGAGGCGGCCAAAGAACTAGAGTTTCAGCTTTAGCATTGTTCCTTCCAAAGAAATCCCAGGGCTGATCTCCTTCAAAATGGACTGGTTGGATCTCCCTGCAGTCCAAGGGACTCTCAAGAGTCTTCTCCCACACCACAGTTCAAAAGCATCAATTCTTCAGTGCTCAGCTTTCTTCACGGTCCAACTCTCACATCCATACATGACCACTGGAAAAATCATAGCCTTGACTAGACAGACCTTTGTTGGCAAAGTAATGTCTCTGCTTTTCAATATGCTATCTAGGTTGGTCATAAGTTTTCTTCCAAGAAGTAAGCGTCTTCTAATTTCATGGCTGCAGTCAGCATCTGCAGTAATTTTGGAGCCCCAAAAAATAAAGTCTGACACTGTTTCCACTGTTTCCCCATCTATTTCCCGTGAACTGATGGGACCAGATGCCATGATCTTACTTTTATGAAGGTTGAGTTTTAAGCCAACTTTTTCACTCTCCTCTTTCACCTTCATCAAGAGGCTTTTTAGTTCCTCTTCACTTTCTGCCATAAGGGTGGTGTCATCTGCATATCTGAGCTTATTGATATTTCTCCTGGCAATCTTGAGTCCAGCTTGTGTTTCATCCAGCCCAGCATTTCTCATGATGTACTCTGCATATAAGTTAAATAAGCAGGGTGACAATATACAGCCTTGACGTACTCCTTTTCCTATTTGGAACCAGTCTGTTGTTCCATGTCCAGTTCTAACTGTTGCTTCCTGACCTGCATACAGATTTCTCAAGAAGCAGATCAGGTGGTCTGGTATTCCCATCTCTTTCAGAATTTTCCACAGTTTATTGTGATCCACACAGTCAGAGGCTTTGGCATAGTCAATAAAGCAGATGTTTTTCTGGAACTCTCTTGCTTTTTTGATGATCCAGCGGATGTTGGCAATTTGGTCTCTGGTTCCTCTGCCTTTTCTAAAATCAGCTTGAACATCTGGAAGTTCACG
>NW_011495051.1:5386931-5387414 GCF_000754665.1 Bison bison bison | reverse complement strand
GATCTCTAGTCTTTCCCATTCTGTTGTTTTCCTCTATTTCTTTGCATTGATCTCTGAGGAAGGCTTTCTCATCTCTTCTTGCTATTCTTTGGAACTCTGCATTCGTATGCTTATATCTTTCCTTTTCTCCTTTGCTTTTCACTTCTCTTCTTTTCACAGCTATTTGTAAGGCCTCCCCAGGCAGGCATTTTGCTTTTTTGCATTTCTTTTCCGTGGGGATGGTCTTGATCCCTGTCTCCTGTACAGTGTCACGAACCTCAGTCCATAGTTCATCAGGCACTCTGTCTATCAGTGAGATACAAAGCAAATCAACAAGAGGAAAGTACTGGGACTTCCATTGTTGTCCAGTGGTTCAGACTCCATGCTTCCAAGGCAGGGGGCCTGGGTTTGATCCCTGGTTGGTGAATTAAGATCCAAATGCCAGCAAAAAAAAATAATAATAATAATACATTAAAAAACAAACAAACAACAACAACAACAAAA
>NW_011495051.1:5382818-5386822 GCF_000754665.1 Bison bison bison | reverse complement strand
AAAACCAGAGGAACGGGTTGAAGTCCAGAGGAAATTACGTTCAATCTTCCAGGATTGCCTAGGACCAGGAGTGGAGGGAGAGAAGGATGATCAAAGGGATGAAGAAAATTTAGGAGGAATGACGAAAATGTTCTCTATCTTAATTGCAACAGAGTTTGTCAAAATGCACCAAATCTTATACTGTGAAAAGAAACAGTTTGTTGTGTGTAAATCACTCTCTTGATAGAATTGCTAAGATTAACTCCAAAATGAAGAGTACCCAGCATTCTGTCAAATTATTGTATTGTGCATGCCACATGAAGAGAACAAATTGTTAGATTTTGTATACTATGTACAAAGGGACCAAATTATTTTTATATTATTTATATTATATAAATGGATATTTATATTTATATATTTATATTATATAAACGGATCAGAAGACATGTGCTTCGAGGATCACTAGTGAATTGTGTCCTCTTTTTCATTTAAGCATTTGTTTAAATAGATAGCTAATCTTGGGACTTCCCTGGTGATCCAGTGGGTAAGACTCTGAGCTCTCCTCAATGCAGGGGATGGGGATTTGATCCCTGGTCAAGTCCTTAGATCCCTCAGGTTGCAATTAAAGATCTGGCATGCTGCAACGTAGTTCAAAGATCTTGCAATGCCCCAACTTAAGCCAGGCATAGCTAAAGGAATATTTTTTTAAATAGATAGCTGATCTTATTTCGCAACTATAAAGACCTCAGAAAGCTTAGAAACGATCTAAACGCACACTCCCTTTAAAACCGAAATGAAACAGCAAACACTAAAGCAGTGTGTGTTTCCTAACTGCACCCAGACAGATAAGAAATGTTCCTGGGAAGTCCTTCTCCATCCACAGTGAAAGCATGGTTACACGCGGGAACCTACACAGTGAACGTGTGTTAATCTCATTTAATCTAATGGAACATTCCTCTCGAGTGCATTGCTGGTGTTTGCAGGCATTGCTGCAACCCTGCTCTCCCTCTGCAAAATAACTGCAGAAACTTGGTTCTCCGAATGCTTTTCTAGTGATTATTCCATCTCACTGCTAGAGGAACTGTAAGTAGACCTCGTTTGGACAGAACCAAAAGTATCAACAGAAGAGGATGTGGACAGACAGAGCTGTGAGAGAAACATAAGAAGTCTTAATATTCGCTCTCCAAACACAGGGTAATTAGGGGCCAGAATTTGAAGAAGCAATTCTCCAACAGTGTAAGAAGAAAGTGGGCCTCCAGGTCTGAGCCTCTGCAACTGTCAAAGACTCTGGAAGGAGTGGAACATCAGAAGGAGACAGCCCTTGAGGACTTCCCAGTGGTTAAGACTCTGTGCTTCCAATGCAGGGGGCAAACGTTCAGTCCCTGGTCAAGAAACTAGATCCCACATGCCACGCGGCATGGCCACAAAAGAACAAGACAGCCCAAACAAGGGATAATTCTGTCCATGAGCTTAGAATACACGGGCAGATAGAACTAGTATCGGTGCATTCCTTTGCTGGGGCTTTCCATACAAAATCCTACAGGTGGTGCTGGTGGTAAAGAAACAGCCTGCCAAAGAGGAGACACAGCGATGTGGGTTTCATCCCTGGGTCGGGAAGATCCCCGGGAGGAGGAAATGACAACCCGCTCCAGTGTTCTCGCCTGGAGAATCCTGTGCACAGATGAGCCTGGCAGGCTACATGGAGTCGCCAAAGAGTCAGATGCAATTGAGTACTCGTGTGTGCTCACACACACACACACACACACACGTAGGTGGCTTAAGCAACAGAGATATTCTCTCATGGTCTGGAGGCAGGTTGCCCACAGTCAGGATGTCAGCAGGGCTGGGTCTCTCTGCGGCCTCTCTCCTCATCTCGTAGACAACCATCTTCTCCCTGTGTCCTCACAGGGCCGTCCCTCTGCTCAGGTGTCCGTGTCCTAATCTCCTCTTCTCTTAAGGACACAGTCCTTGTGGGTCAGAGCCTGCCCTAATGACCTCATTTAACTTCACCTCTGTGAAGACCCCCACCTCCAAGAACAGTCGCATTCTGAGGACCTGGAGTTGAAAACTTTAACAAACATGTTTTGTTCAGAGACGGGGACACATTTCAATCCATCACACTCACATTCCAGCTCCAACCACTCAGCATGTGACCTTAAAACATATTTCTCATCTACTGAAAAATATGTCTACTTCTGGAAGGAACCTATATGTCTGTGACAGAGAAGTGGATAAAGAAGATGTGGCATACCTCTATAATGGAATACTACTCAGCCATGAAAAAGAATGAAAGCCTGTCATTTATAGCAACATACATGGGCCTAGAGATTCTCATTCTAAGTGAAGTAAATCAGACAAAGGCAAATATCATATGTGGAATCTAAAAAATGATACAAATGAACTTATTTACAGAACAGAAATAGACTCACAAACATAGAAAACAAACTTATGGTTACAAAGGGGAAGAGGGAGGGGAAAAATTCAGAGTTTAACAGATACACACCACTATATATAAAATCAGCAAAGGTCTTACTGTAGAGCGCAGGAAACTATATTCAATATCTTGTAATGATCTATAAAGGAAAACAATCTGAAAAAGAATATGATGTAGAGATAGATGGAGGAATAACTGAATCAGTTTGCTATATGGCTGAAATGTTATAAATCAACTATACTCCAATTAAAAATTAATTTTAAAAAATATACATGTCTACTTCAAATAGTAATCATAGGGACTAAATGAAGTAACATAGCACTTAGCCAAAGCACTTAGAGTAACAAAATACCCAGAAAACACGCATCAGCTATATTATCACTCTTACAATACACTACATACATCTACATCCATGTACATACATATTATTAGGCTTCCCTAGTGGCTCAGTGAAGAAGGCTGAGCGCTGAAGAATTGATGCTTTTGAACTGTGGTGTTGGAGAAGATTCTTGAGAGTCCCTTGGATGGCAAGGAGATCCAACCAGTCCATTCTGAAGGAGATAAGCCCTGGGATTTCTTTGGAAGGAATGATGCTAAAGCTGAAACTCCAGTACTTTGGCCACCTCATGTGAAGAGTTGACTCATTGGGAAAGACTCTGATGCTGGGAGGGATTGGGGGCAGGAGGAGAAGGGGATGACAGAGGATGAGATGGCTGGATGGCATCACTGACCCGATGGACATGAGTCTCGGTGAACTCCGGGAGTTGGTGATGAACAGGGAGGCCTGGTGTGCCGCGATTCATGGGGTCGCAGAGTCGGACACGACTGAGCTACTGAACTGAACTGAACTGAGTGGCTCAGTAAAGAATCTGCCTGCAATGCAAGAGTTACGGGTTCGATCCCTGGGTCAGGAAGATCCACTGGAGGAGGAAATGGCAAGCCATTCTGGTATTCTTGCCTGGGAAATCCCATGGACAGAGATTTTCACATGTCATGAAATATTGTTCTTGTTTTGATCTTCTTCAACCACTTGTTTACTTTTTGGCTGAACCATGCAACTTGTGGGATCTTAGTTCCCCTCTGAGGCATCGACTCCACGCCCCCTGCAGTGAAAGTGCTGAGTACTAACTGCTGGACTGCCAGGGAACTCCCTCTTCATCCATTTCAATGTAAAAAACACTCATAGAAGCACTATTCCCAAAAGCCAAAAGGTGGAAACAGCCCAGATATCTGTCAACAGATGAGTGGATATGCAAAATATGCTATATCTATCTGTTACATAATTAACAGATCAGCTCTTCACATTGAGTGGCCAAAGTATTACAGCTTCAGCATCAGACCCTGATGCTGGGAAAGATTGAAGGCTAAAGGTGAAGGGGGCGATAGAGAATGAGAAGGTTGGATGGCATCACCGACTTAAAAGACATGAGTTTGAGAAAACTCTGGGGGCTAGTGAAGGACAGGAAAGCCTGGGGTGCTGCAGTCCATGGGGTCGCAAAGAGTCAGACCCAACTTAGCGACCAAACAACAACCACCACAATCTGTTACCCAACCAAACTTGGATCCAAGCCATGGTGTAAATATATTATGT
>NW_011495051.1:5375291-5382718 GCF_000754665.1 Bison bison bison | reverse complement strand
TACAAATCTTCGAACTTGCAGCTTAACTCAGGATGAGTTTCGATCTCCCCTTGTTCCCCTAAGAAAGCACTTTTGTGCAGAACACAAGTATATATAAAAACACCAGCTTCCCATCAAGGTTAGAAAAAAAATCCCAAGTTTCCATCATGGTCTGTCTCTGCCAACCTCTTACTTCTCTCTTTTATTTCAGCCACTTTGGCCTTATTACTAGTTCTTGATTTCACCAAACTCATTCTTCATACTTCCATAAAGCGGTTTAAACAAAAAAAAAGAAGCAGCTCTGTCCTACATCTGACTTCATTGCCTGAAATTCCACTGTTAGAAAGTCATTCCTTTGGCTAAAGACATTTCTCTTCCAGGAAATACAGGGTACTGACTCAACAGTCTCCTCAGAGCCTTTTCACTTTTCATTTCCTCTGTTTAAAACACACATTTTTCCTCCTCGCTTGTCCATGGTGCACTCTCTCCATTCATTTGGGGTCTCAGTTCAAAAGTCAGAGATGACTTCCCTGCTGTCTGATCAATAATAACCACCCGCCACCATCAAGACACCCTCTACCCTGCTATTCTACATACATTCTTTTCCTCCAAGAAGCTACTTTCTGAGTGAACTCAAGCTGAGGTCACATCTTTGCTTATCTCTTGCCCCTTCCAGTTTACAGAGGTCAGTGTGGCCAGAACAAGAAGAATAATGCAAATTACATAAGGTCCTATGGGTCATCCTAAGGATTCAGTTTGGTGCCTGAATTATATGATATTGATTGTGCTTTTGCAGAATGGATTGGAAACTGGGGAGACTTTTACAAAAGTCAATGAACATGATGATACTAATGACTTGAAATAAACTGTGACAAGTGTAAAATGCCATGCCAGCATGCACTGAATAAATCCCCTTACTCCATGCTTCCGTCCTCCTGCAGCTTAAAGCGCAAACTTTTTTACAACTTTTTTGGCTGAGCTGGGTCTTTTTTTTTTTTTTTTTAATGTAGTCCACCGGCTCTTCATTGCTGTGGGGGCTCGCCACAACTCTCGTTGTGGCGAGCAGGGTCTACTCCCTAGGTGCGGTGGATGGGCTTCTCACTGCAGTGGCATCTCTTATCGCAGGTCACGGACTCCAGACTGCCGGCTTCAGTAGTTGCGACGTGCAGGTTCAGTAGTTGTAGCTTCCAGGCTTAGTTGCCCCGCAGCATGTGGAATATTCCTGGACTAGGGATCGAAACTGTGTCCCTTGCACTGGCTAGAGGAGTCCTATGCACTGTGGGTTAGTGCCTCAGTCATGTCCGACTCTTTGCGACCCCATGGACTGTAGCCTGCCAGGTTCCTCTGTCCATGGAATTCTCCAGGCAAGAATACTGGAATGGGTTGCCATTCCCTTCTCCAGGGGATCTTCCCAACCCAGGGATCGAACTCAGGTCTCCCTCATTGCAGGCAGATTCTTTGCCGTCTGAGCCCGCTAGGAAGCACGTACTACCATCAGGGAAGTCCCAAAGCTCAAACTTGTAAGCCTGATGTAGAGCCCGCCCTTCCAGCCTGGTCACAGAAGCAGAAAGTTTAGAATCCGCCGTGGCCACTAGAGGGCAGCACACAGCTTCAAATTGGTGAAGCGGGAACACAAGGCAAAAAGATTTCACTGAACCTGAGCCGTTCCTGCTTCCTCTCAAACGTTGTCCTGAGTCGCCGAGGACAGGCTTTCATCAAGTGAACAGTCCCCATGAAATGTGATAGGAACCCAACGTGGAAATCCACCGCAGGAGTCAATTTTGGGAGGTGATGAAGATGTTTATGGCCTAGATACTGGTGATGCTTTTGTAGGAGGATGAAAAAGAGAGTGTGTTAGTCACTCAGTCTGTGTCTGACTCTTTGCGACCCCCATGGACTGTAGCCTACCAGTCTCCTCTGTCCATGGGATTTTCCACGCAAGAATACTGGAGTGGGTTGTCATTTACTTCTCGAGGGCATCTTCCCTACCCAGGGATCAAACTCAGGTCTCCTGCATTGCAGGCAGATTCTTTACCATCTGAGCTACCAGTGTGGATAGGTATCCCCAAACTCATTGCTATGTATACACTCAATGTCTACAAGTTTTATATTAATATGTCAATCATACCTCAATAAACTAGGTTCAAAACGAAAGAAAAAAATGCCCTGTGCCTGACTTCATTGGCATTCCACCATTAGAGAGTCATTTCTTTGGCTTTAATATTTCTCTTCCAAGAGATACAGGGTACTAACTCAACAGCACAAGCTGAGCCCTGGAAGGGATTAAAGAATCAGGAAGAGTCTTTGTATCACAGTAAAAGGTTCTGGGCAGAGCCCACTGCACATACAGCAGGTGTCTTTTCAGCAGTATGCTTAGTAAGAGTTAGTGGCTCAGTTGTATCCAACTCTTTGTGACCCCATGGACTGTAGCCTGCCCGTCTTCTCTGTCCATGGAATTCTCCAGGCAAGAATACTGGAGTGGGTTGCCATTTCCTTCTCCAGGGGATCTTCCCCACCCTGGCATCATACCCGGGTCTTCTGCATTGCAGGCAGATTCTTTACCATCTGAGCCACTTGGGAAGCCCTTAAACACACGCTTATCTTCCAAAGACCTAGATCCAACCTCTCCTTCCAGGAAACTCATTCCTCTTGGCTCCTCCAACTCTGTGTTTCTCCCTCTTGCCCCAACCTGGCCACATGAAGCTGCGAGTGTTTGTATCCAACAACTCTGACGTGAGGCCTCTATGGATCCTGTCCCTATACTTTTGGGTGAATGAATTGAGGGTGGGATTGGGGGTACCTCTGGGCAGTGTAATGAAGCTGCAGGGCCAAAAGTATCAAGAGCTCTTTCTATTGTTCAAACCTGGGCTCATATAAGCAGGCTTGTGAACAAGCGCGTGTGCACACACACACAGACACACACATACACTCACCCTGCTCTCCACTTCCGCAAGCCAAGTTATCTGCCAAGGAGGTTGGTGCACTACTCCCAATATCCACCAGAGGGCAGGCGTGGCTTAATTTGGGGCTATCTTCATTTGTAGTGTGTGTGTGTGTGTGTGTGTGTGTGTGTGAGAGAGGGGGGGGGGAGAGAGAGAGAGAGAGAGATTTACAGGTTTTGTTTTGTTTTTCCCTTTGGATGATGGCCATTCTGACCTGGGATGGCTTTGGTTTCCCAGGTGGTGCTAGTGGTAAAGAACCCACACACCACTGCAGGAGACATAAGAGACAAAGGTTGGATCCTTGGATCTGATCAGGAAGATCCCCTGGAGAAGGAAATGGCAACCCACTCCAGTATTCTTGCCTGGGAAATCCCATGGACAGAGGAGCCTGGAGGTCTACCGTCCATGGTGTTGCAAAGAGTTGGACCCGATGGAAGCTACTTAGCACACACGCATTCTGATCAGTGTGAGGTGATGCCTCATTGTAGTTTTGATTTACATTTCTCTAATAATTAGTGCCAACAAAGGTCCATCTAGTCAAGGCTATGGTTTTTCCACTGGTCATGTATGGATGTGAGAGTTGGACTGTGAAGAAAGCTGAGCGCCGAAGAATTGATGCTTTTGAACTGTGGTGTTGGAGAAGACTCTTGAGAGTCCCTTGGACTGCAAGGACAGCCAACTTGTCCATTCTAAAGGAGATCAGTCCTGGGTGTTCATTGGAAGGACTGATGCTGAAGCTGAAACTCCAATACTTTGGCCACCTCATGAGAAGAGTTTACTCATTGGAAAAGATCCTGATGCTGGGAGGGATTGGAGGCAGGAGGAGAAGGGGACGACAGAGGATGAGATGGTTGGATGGCATCATCGAATCAATGGACATGAGTTTGAGTAAACTCTGGGAGTTGGTGATGGACAGGGAGGCCTGGCGTGCTGTGATTCATGGGGTCTCAAAGAGTCGGACACGACTGAGCGACTGAACTGAACTGTATAATTAGTGGTAGCGAACATCTTTTCATGTGCTTGTTGGCCATCTTTTGTGATGTTTATAAATGTACCTGTTTGATCCAATGGATATATGTCTGATTGTGTTTGAAGTCTGTCCACCAATTTTACCTGTGGATGTCTTCATCTGAGTAAGTAAGGGCAGGGTGTATTGTCTGAGGATGTTGTATCTGTCAATCTGTCTGCTTGTCTCGGGTACCATATGGTGTGTGCTTGGGGTGTGCTTCTGCACCTGGCTGAGTAGACACATGTCTCCGCACCTATCTTTATAAATCAGTTTGACAGGTGCACCTCTGAATTGCCAGTTGAAAGCGGGTGTCAGTATTTTTGCACCTCTGTGTAGGCGTTTCTAATCTTATTTCAGTTAGTTTCGGTATTTGGGGAGGGGAGTTTTTGGGGTCTGGGATCTGTTGGCCTGGTGTAATGAGGGGAGGATATCTGTGTGCATCCCTAGAGATGTCTGCTTGACATCAGACGTGGGCAGATCCTTTCAGTGTCCACCTGCGTGCCTGCTTTCCAGTCTATTTGCTGTATTTGCCTGTCTGTGTGTATTTGGGGGGCTGTGTTTCTTCATGACAGTCAGTGCACCTGCCTGGCCTGTTATGTGTCTGTTTCATCACAAGGGCCTTTATATCCATCACGTGTGTTATGGGTTAAATTGCATTGACCCCCCCCCCAAATAGAGACCTAACACCCAGGACCTCAGAATGTGACCTTATCTAGAAATAGGATCTTGGCAGATATGATGAGTTAATTTGAGGCCACACCGGAGTAAGGGGGGCCCTTAATCCAGTTAGATTGGTGTCCTTATGGTGGTTTAGTTGCTAAGTCATGTCTGACTCTTTTGTGACCCCATGGACTGTAGCCCTCCTGTAGGAGGGCAGGGTGCTGTGTCCACGGGATTTCCCAGGCAAGAATACTGGAGTGGGTTGCCATTTCCTTTTCCAGGGGCTCTTCCCAACCCAGGAATAGAACCCATGTTTCTTGCATTACAGGCGGATTCTTTACCAACTGAGCCATAGGGAAGCCAGTGTCCTTTTAGAAAGGAGAAATTTCTTTGTTTTTTGTTTTTGTTTTCGCCTCATGGCTTGCAGAATCTTACTTTCCAAACTGAGGATCAAACTCTGTTCCTTGGCAGTGGAAGCTCGGAGTCCTAACCACTGGACCACCAGGGATTCCCCAGGAGGGAGAGATTGGACACATGCACACAAGTAGGCTGCTGTGTCAACACTGGAGTTGTGCTCCCACAAGGCAAGAAGCTCCCAAGAGGTGAGAGAGAGAGATGCCTGAAACAGATGTCTCTCCACCATCTTCAGAGGGAGAACAGCCCCCCCGCTGACACCTTGATCTTGAACTTCTGGTCCCCAGAAATGTGAGACAATCCATTTGTTTGGTTTAATTAAGCCTTTCATGGCAGGAAAGCAATGGCAAACCTAGACAGTGTGTTCAAAAGCAAAAACATCAGTTTGCTGACAAAGGTCCGTACAGTCAAGGCTATAGTTTTTCCAGTAGTCATGTACAGATGTGAGGGTTGGACCATAAAGAAGGCTGAGCACCAGAGAATTGATGCTTTTGAACTGTGGTGTTGGAGAAGACTCTTGAGAGTCCCTTGGACTGCAAGGAGATCAAACCAGTCCATTCTAAAGGAAATCAGTACTGCATATTCATTGGAAGGACTGATGCTGAAGCTGGAGCTCCAATACTTTGGGCACCTGATGCAAAGAGTTGATTCAATGGAAAAGACCCCGATGCTGGGAAAGATTGAAGGCGGGAGGAGAAGGGGACGACAGAGGATGAGATGGTTGGATGGCATCACTGACTCGATGGACATGAGCTTGGGCAAACTCTGGGAGACGGTGAGGGACAGGGAAGCCTGGAGTGCTGTAGTCCATGGGGTTGCAAAGTCAGGCATGACTTGGCGACCAAGCAACAGTGGCAACAATTAGGCCACTCAGTTTGTGGTACTCAGTTGTGGCACCCTGAGCAAAGTAATACAGTGTGCTGGCGTGCGTGCATCCCCCGGCAGCTGCAGGTAACCGAAAGCCAGAGCCAGGGGAGTTCCTGGTTAGGGCAACGTGGGACTGCCCTGCATTCTACTTATTTAGGTATTGGTCGCGCTGGCTCTTTGTTGCTGCACACGGACTTTCTCTAGTTGCGGTGAGCAGGGCTACTCTTCGTTGTGGTGCGTGGGCTTCTCACCGCAGTGGCTTCTCTTGTTGCGGATCATGGGCTCCAGAGGGCTGGCTTCAGTAGTTGTGGCACAGGGGCTTCGTTGCTCCCCGACATTTGGGATGCCCCCAGAACAGGGATTGAACCTTGTCCCTTGCACTGGCAGGCAGATTCTTAACCTCTGGACCCCGAGGGAAGTCCCTGCCCTGTGTTCCTTTGAACCTCTCTATGTCAATACATTTGGGTGACAGCTGTTCCCTGGAACCCAACTCTACAACCATCTGCAGGCCACGCCAGGGCACACCTGAGGCCACCCCTCACCTCCGCCAGCCGGTAAGAAGTGGCCTCTTTCAGCAGCTGTCTGCCTGGTCCCTCCGGGGGTTGTAACAAGGCAGCTCCAACCACGTCTCCGCCCCTTACTCTCTCCCTCCCCATCTGAGCACAGTGCTGCTGCTGCTGCTAAGTCGCTTCAGTCGACCCCATGGACTGCAGCCTACCAGGCTCCTCCGCCCATGGGATTTTCCAGGCAAGAGTACTGGAGTGGGTTGCCATTGCCTTCTCGCTAAGCACAGTAAACTCCTGGTAATTTTCAGAACCTACAAGGCTCACATTCATTTCTCTTTCCCCTAAACCCACCCCATTTTTCTTTTTTTCAAATTGAAGTATAGCTGATTTACAGTATTGTGTTGGGTCCAGGGATACAGCAAAGTGATTTAGTTATACATACCTTTTTTCGGATTTCCTCCCATATAGATTTCCTCCCATATTACAAGATATTGAGCGCAGTTCCCTATACTATAGAGTAGGTCCTTATTATTTGCCTATTTTATACAGTCTGTAGACGTTAATCTCATAGGTCTAATTTATCTCACCCTCCCCTCTTTCCCCTTTGGTAACCACAGGTTTTTTAAATCTATGAGTCTGTTTCTATTTTGCAAATAAATAATTGGTGTTTTTTTTTTAGTTTCCACGGATAAGTGATACCATACAGCATTTGTCTTTTTCTGATTCACTTTGCTTAGTATGATAATCTTTAGGTCCATCCATGTCGCTGTAGGTGACAAGATTTCATTCGTATTATGGTTGAGTAGTATTCCAGTGTGTGTGTGTGTGTGTGTGTGTGTGTGTGTACACGTCTTTAGCCATTCATCTGTTGATGGTATTGATGGTGTGTTCCAATCCTTAGAAGGACACTAGTCACATTGACTTAGGGTCCACCCTAATGACATCACTTTAACTTAATTAGCTCTTTAAAAAACCCATCTTCAAATACAGTCAGCATCACAGATTCCTTCTTATCACAAAAGTGAGTGGATAAATCAATGAAGTAATAAA
>NW_011495051.1:5363559-5375191 GCF_000754665.1 Bison bison bison | reverse complement strand
AATGAATGATAGAAAGGGCTTTCTGGCAGGTTCTGATTTTATCCCGTGTATTCACTGCTTCTCCCTGGTTGAGGAGGAAACCTTTGCCAACTGATGTTGCTCTGGCTAATGAGATGTCTTCTTTTCATTCCCAAGAAGAAATATGAGGAAACCGCCGAGTGGTCCAGTCATTTCTCTGTTACTCCTGCCACAAGCCTGGCACATCCCAAGGCTGCAGTGCCTTCTACTTCCAGAAGCTTCTTCAGCAGAGTTGAGGCCAGTGCATGAAAGAATTATGCAATGTTGAGATGAGAAATCATTTGCTAGAGTAGCAATACTCAGCCCAAGGTGACAGATTTTTTTCTCCTAAGAGTTATTCCTTCAGGAAATCTACCGAAGATGTGACTTCCGGGCTTTCAAAAGCCCAAGGAAAGATTCTGGTGCTCACTTCAGCAGCACAAATATTAAAATTGGAACAGCCCCTGTGCAGGGATAACAGCAAATTTGTCAAGTGTCCCATATTTTTGGCATGGATGGACCTGGAGCCTGTCATACAGAGTGAAGTCAGACAGAGAAAAACAAATATTATATATTAACACATGTGTGCAGGATCCAGAAAAATGGTAGAGATGATCATACTCACAAAACAGAAACAAAGTCACAGATGCAGAGAAGAAACGAATGGACACCAAGGGGGAAAGGAGGGAGGGTGGGATGAGCTGGGAGATTAGGACTCACATACACACTATCAATTCTGTGTATAAAATAGGTAACTAACGAGAACCTACTGTACAGCACCCGGAACACCACGATGCTCTGTGGCGACCTAAATGGGAAGGAAATCCGAAAAAGAGGGGATATATGGATACACATAGCTGATTCACTTTGCTGTACAGTAGAAATTAACATAACATTGTAAAGCAACCTTTGCCGACAAAGGTCCATATAGTCAAAGCTACGGTTTTTCCAGTAGTCATGTACAGATGTGAGAGTTGGACCATAAAGAAGGCTGAGCGTCAAGGAATTTTTGCTTTCAAATTGTGGTGCTTGAGAAGATTCTTGAGCAAGAGTCTTGGACTCTGGGCAGCAAGGAGATCAAACCAGTCAGTCCTAAAGGAAATCAACCCTGAATATTCATTGGAATGACTGATACTGAAGCTGAAGCTCCAACACTTTGGCCTTTTCTAACGAAGATCTGACTCATTGGAAAAGCCCCTGATGCTGTAAAGATTGAGGGCAGGAGAAGAAGGGGAAACAGAGCATGAGTTGGTTCAGTAGCATCACCGACTCAATGGATATGAATTTGAGCAAATTCCATGAGATAGTGAAGGACAGGGGAGCCTGGCGTACTGCAGACCACAGGGCTGCAAAGAATCAGACGTGACTTAGTAACTGAACAACAACAATCCGTGAGTGTAAAATTCTTTCCTGCCACATAGGAGTCCCATTTCTGTATTTCAGGCCTTATTTGTTTTGATATTCTAAACTTTTTTATTTTCTATTTGGGTATAGCCAATTAACAAAGGAGTTTGTGATGGACAAGGAGGCCTGGCGTGCTGCGATTCATGGTGTGGCAAAGAGTCGGACACGACTGAGCGACTGAACTGAACTGAACTGAACTGAATTAACAAACAATATTGTGATAGTTTCGAGTGAATAGTGAAGGGACCCAGCCATATACATACACATGTCCATTCTCCCCCAAACTCCCCTCCCATCCAGGCTGCCACATAACCTTGAGCACTGGAGTTCCATGTACTATACACAGCAGGGCCCTGTTGTTATCCATTTTAAATATAGCAGTGTGTACATATCCATCCCAAACTCCCTAACTATCCCTTCCTCCCATCCTCCCCCCACCACCCCACACCACCGGCAACCATAAGTTCATTCTCTAAGTCTTCGAGGTCTTATCTTAAGTGACAGAGAAAGGTAAGAGAGCTGGAAAGCAGGAATCAGTGAGGGGGCTTGTGTCTGTCCCAACTCCCTCTCCCACCATTCCCCTTGCAGGTCTGACACAGTCCATCCATTTATCATTTTATTGGAAGTAGTTGCCTGGAGCCCCACCTTCTCAAGGGGACCCAGGAGGAAATGCATGTGTTATAAATTAACCATGGCAGGGCATCATCCCTAGAGCTCTGCCAGCTGGAGGCTAGCCCTCCACAGTCCGTGGACTCTCAGCCTACCAGGATCTGTCTCAGCTCCTGGCCCTACTGCCTGTTCATCCTGGGCTTGGAGCCTAGAATCTCTTTTCTCTCTGCCAATGTGCCAAGGCTCAGCAGTACTCAGAATAGTCCTCTTCCACATAGTTGGAGGGGAACCAGCCAATCTGGAAAGAGACAGGGAAGGAGTCAGGGCAGCCTCTCTGTGCATTCTCCCGCTGTTCCTTGACACACCGGCCAGGTTTCCTCTACCTCAGGGCCTTTGCACCTGCCACACCTTCTACCCCAGAACGTGGCTCCCCGGATACACCCTCAGCTGACCACCTGCACCTCCTCCTGTCCTTTACTCATGCGTCACCTTATCCATAAGGACTTCTAACCATCCAATTTAAGCACTGCAAACCTCACCCACCCCGACACTCTCCACCCCCACTTACTACTTTTCCATAACACTTTTCACCATCTAATTGATTATATATGTTACTTATTTACGGACTTGTTCTCTGTTCCCCCTCCCTTCCCTACAACAGGGCAGGGATTTTTGTCTGTCTGATTCATCACTGAGTTCCAAAAACCTAGAATAGTTCCTGGAACACAGTAAATCCTTAATAAATATTTGTTGAAAAGATAGATGGATGGATGATGGATGGATGGATGAACAAGGGATGGATGATGGAAAGATGGATGGATGGATGGAATGAATGGATAGATGAACAAGGGATGGGTGGATGTAATAATGGATGAATGATTAAATGATGAGTGGATGGATGAATGGATGGATGGATGGAATGATGGATGGATGGGTGAACAATGTATGGAAGGACAAAATGAAGGATGGATGGGTGGGTGGGTGGATGGATGGATAGAACAATGGATGGGTGGATGGGTGGATGAATTCTTTATAGCCCAGACCTTCCTAAACACCCCAGAAGGCTCCCTCACACCCCATTTGTCCTCCATCGCACAATACATTTACCCTCTATGGCTCCTAAAACAATTCTCCTAAGCAGTTTTTCAGAGGTCACTTTTCATGTTTCCCTCTGGTAGAATTTAAGCTCCTAACTGCTGTCCTTATCTTCATTCAACAAGTATTTTTTGAGAAACCGATACAAGCAAGGCAATATGCTGGAGACTAGAAATTCATCAGCCGATAAAATAAAGAAGACTTTCTCCGCCTTTGTGAGACAAAAATAAGAAGCAAAGAGAAGCAAAGTTTTCTGAGAAAATTTGAGTTGCCTCCTGAAAGTCCAAATTCAGGCAAAGAACACAGAAGGCAAAAGTAGTTGGTCTGCTTCTTCATGCATTCAATAAATATTGAGCAGCTACATGACAGCCACTGTTCCAGGCACCGGAGACACTGACGTGAAGAAGACAGACAAACTCCTCCCTTCAGGTTCCCCCAAACATGCCATTCACTCTCTCACCCCAGGGCCTTTGCACATGATGGTTTGTTTGCAATAGCTTCCCACACTGGTCCCCCTCCCCCCCAACTGTGACCTTTTTACCTGGCTAACTTTACTCATCCCTCAGTGATCAGCTTGCCTCTCAGAAGGTGTCTTGACCTCATCCGGGGTGAGTCAGAGGTTCCCCGGGGGCTCCCAAGGTGCCTTACAATTCCCCATCTCAATCTTGACCATTCACTCTCACGAGGGCATGTTCACAGTTCCACATTTCCCACTAAATTATGAGTTTCGTGGGACAGCGATGGTACTGTGCTCCTCTGTGCCTCCTCGGCACCCAGCAGAATGGCACATAGTAGGTGCTCAATAAATAAATGCAAGGTGCATACATGAAACCTCTGTCCCTTCCTCCTTTCCAACCAGGGACGCCCCCTGCCCACCCTCCCCAGTCCACCATCCAGGACAGCCCCACTGTAACGGCAGAGCCCCGCCCCGACTCACCCGGCCATAGATCTCCCCTCGCCACCAGCCCTGCTGCCCCTTCTGTTAAGGATCTTGACGATGTCGCCCTCTTTGAGGGACAGCTCTGACCGGTCCCGGGCGCAGAAGTCATAGCGGGCTTTAGCAGTGCCAAAGATCTTGATGCTCCCGGCTGTACGGAGAGAGCAGACATGGGAAACAGCCCGGAGCAGAGCCCTCCCACCCACCCACCACCTGCAGAGGACAATGCTCTCAGGAGAATGTGCTGGGATAAAGGACCCCTCAATGCTTCTTTCCACTGAGTGTTAGGCGCCCTGTGTTCTGAGGGAAGACAGCTGTCTTCCCAGATCATTCTTCCAGCCCAACCAGGGTACAAATTTAGAGGATAATACCATATATGATCTTTAAAATGTTTTGTATCTATTCATGCTTTCCTGGTGGCTCAGATGGTAAAGAACTGTTTGCGATGCAGGAGACCCTTGGTCGGGAAGATCCCCTGGAGGAGGAAATGGTGAGGCACTCCAGTATTCTTGCCTGGAAAATTCCACGGACAGAGGAGCCTGGTGAGCTAGAGTCCATGGGGTCACAAAGAGTTGGACGTGACTGAGCAACTAACAAACACACACATATATTCATAGTAAGAGAAACAGAAGAAAGATGTGGAAATTTTCATTCCAGATAATATTAATTATATGAAGGAGGTCTAAGAGTTAAAAAAGAGAAGGAGAGGGGCTTCCTTTGGTGACCCAGTGGCTAAGATTCTGTGCTCCCAATGCAGGGGGCCCAGGTTCAATCCTTGGGCAGGGAACTGGGTCCCACATGTCACAATTAAGTGTCCACACGCCACACCTCAAGGTCCCCCATGTCACAACTAAAAAGATCCTGGATGTCACAATGAAGAGGGAAGATCCCGGGTGCCGAACTAAGACCCAGCACAGCCAAATAAATAAACAAACAGAATTTTTTTTTTTTTTAGAAACAAGAAAAGAAAAAGAGAGAGAAAGATAAGCAAGGGGGAAAGGGACACAGGAAAACTTCTCAAAGTACAATATTAAGTGATATTGTAGAAAATTAGTTTGTAGTATTTCTGCAGATAAGCTGACTGAATATATTTTCCAGGAAGAAATGTGCAGACAGAAACATCTGATTGGGTGATGAGAATAAGGACAATTTTCGTCTTAGAGTCCCGATGTTGTGCTGGTGTCGCTTTCTCAAAAATACAGCTTTTTCCAGTGGGGAACTGTTATTTTATAGGCAAACATTTGAACAATAATTAATTTTTAAATCCATCTTAAAATTTTTTTGGACAGGTAAGAGTTCAGAAACTCCACCACCCATGTGACTTTTCCACTAAACATACTCCAGAATGCACTCCAGCAAAATAAAATTTGAATTAGAATAAGGAATTTTAAAAATAAAGGAAAACATGGAAAATAAGAAATGTAGACAGTTTAAACAATGCTTGATAACAACTTTGCAAATTGAAATGCAATGGTGAAGAAAGAATTCCTAAAATGTAAGGCATGATTGTTTTCACTCACAGAAAATCATAGCCAACACTCCAGAAAATTTCAACAAACCAGGTTAGTAAGCTATACAAAGGAAAACAGAAGTAAGAGAATGCTAAAGATCTTGCCTTTCTGTGGGAGAAAGTTTATTGCTGTTTTAGTCACTCAGTCGTGTCCAACTCTCTATGACCCCATGGACTGTAGCCCGCCAGGTTCCTCTATCCATGGGATTATCCCAAAAAGAACACTAGAGTGGGTAGCCATTCCCTTCTCCAGAGGCTCTTCCCAACCCAGGGTTGGAACCCGGGTCTCCTGAATTGCAGGCAGATTCTTTACAATCTGAGCCACCAGGGAAGCCCAGGAGAAGGTTATCGATACTGATTAATGCCTGATTTAATACAAAATTAAAGGCTTAAAATATATAGATGAGCACCCTTCTGGTTTCTTGTATCCTCATTTTCCCAAATATGAAAGTAACCCCTTTCATCCAAGCAAATGGATATGCAGATCTCTCAGGAGCAAAGGGACAAACTGGAAGTGGGAAGGAGTTCAGGCTCTTTCACAGATAGGACTTCTCCATGCCCACTGGAAGCAATGTCTTCAGCATCCCCCAGCGTTCCCTGCACTACAGAAAGGAGCTGGCACTACAGGCCCCCATCTGGAGGCCTTCTACCTGATGGTTTGTTGATGGCTCTCCTCTCAGGCTCCTTGAAGGGGAACTGCAGGGTGGTGTCCAGCGACTTGAAGCAATCCTTCAGAGAGTTCTGTTGGTAGAATTCCACCAGCTCCTAGAAAGAGAACAGGACAGATGCTCTTCCAGAGGGCCAGCCCACAAGGGAGGGAGCCAGAACTGGAAGGAACCACGTCCAATTCCTTGTGTGAAACAGACCCTTCTTCTGCGCTCCCTGGCAACAGACTCCTTGAAAGCTCCCCTTGACAGGGAGCTAACTCCCTTCCCAGAGGCCAGGACCATTTTATGGGGAAGAAATCACATTGTCTCAAGACAGTTCTCCTAATATCGTTTGTTTCGTGATAAACTTACCAAATAATCAACTTGCTTGACGACCAGTTCACCAAAACCAAACCCCCCCCTCCACCCTCTGGGTGTCAAGAGCTCTATTTTTACAGATAATTGTAATAATAATAAATGTTGTTTATGAAGCAACTACTGTGTGCGGGTCAGTGTGCAACCACACATCATCAAAATCTCTTAATAACCTAGAGGGGTGGAAGGGAGGCTCAAGGGGGAGGAGATATATGTATATTTATGGCTGATTCACATTATTGTATGGCAGAAACAACACAACATTGTAAAGAAATTGTCTGCTGATTAAAAATAAATATTTAGGGGCTTCTCTGGTGGCTCTGATGCTGGGAGGGATTGGGGGCAGGAGGAGAAGGGGACGACAGAGGATGAGATGGCTGGATGGCATCACTGACTCCATGGACGTGAGTCTGAGTGAACTCTGGGAGTTGGTGATGGACAGGGAGGCCTGGCGTGCTGCGATTCATGGGGTCGCAAAGAGTCGGACACGACTGAGCGACTGATCTGGTCTGATCTGGTGGCTCAGTGGTAAACAGTCTGCCTGCCAGTGCAGGAGACATGGGTTCAATCCCTGATCCAGGAGGATCCCATAAACCACGGAGCAACTAAAGCCCTGCGCCACAACTCCTGAGCCTGTGCTCTAGAGTCCAGGAGCTGCAAGTGCTGGGCCCATGCGCCACCACTACTGAAGCCCACAAGCCTTCTAAGGCTCTGCAGCAAGATAAGCCACCACAGTGAGAAGCTTGCGCACCTCAGCTAGAGTCTAGCCCCCGCCTGCTGCAAGTAGAGAAAAGCGGGCACAGAAATGAAGACCCAGCCCCCATTTTTTTTTTTTGGTTTTAAAAAATAAATATTTTTAAAATTTCTTAATAATCATGGGAGGTAAATACATTGGTGAGTCCCCTATTTTATAGATGGAGAAACTGAGTCACAGAGAAGGCTCATCCAGGGTCACACGGCTAGAAAAGGACAGATCCAGCATTCAGTCCTAGGACAAGAGATAAAGCGTAGTAGCCAAAAGGTGGTCTCTATGTGAACGTGTGACAGTCACTCAGTCGTGTCTGACTTTTTGCAACCCGATGGACTGTACAGTTCATGGAATTCTCCAGGCCGGAATACTGGAGTAGGTAGCCTTTCCCTTCTCCCAGTGATCTTCCCAACCCAGCGATTAAACCCAGGTCTCCCAAATTGCAGCTGGATTCTTTACCAGTTGAGCCACAAGGGAAGGCCAGTCTCTATAATAAGACTCATCTGAATTCAAGAGTCAGATGTGTGTCATTTATGACTATTTCTCCCACAAATGTTCAAGCTCATCCTAAGAGTGGGGGAAAAGGCAAGTCAAAATTAAGGGACACTTTGCAAAACAAAATATTTTATATGTTTAGGAGTTCTAGACTTCAAAAATGCCAGTGTCCTAATTCATGTTGATGTTTGGCAGTGAAAGTGAAAGATGCTCAGTCATGTCCGACTCTTTGCAACCCCATGGACTATAGAGTCTGTGGAATTCTCTAGACCAGAATACTGGAGTGAGTGGCCTTTCCCTTCTCCAGGGGATCTTCCCAACCCAGGGATGGAACCCAGGTCCCCCACAGTGCAGGTGGATTCTTTACCAGCTGAGGCACCAGGGAAGCCCAAGCATACTGGAGTGGGTAGCCTATCCCTTCTCCAACAGATCTTCCCAAGCCAGGGATTGAACCAGGGCCTTCTGCATTGCAGGCAGATTCTTTATCAACTGAGCTATCAGGGAAGCCCGATGTTCGGCAGAAACCAATACAATACTATAAAACAATTATCCTTCAATTAAAAATAAACACATTTAATTCTTTTTAAAAGTGACACCGTCATAGGTGATGGGAGTGCCCTTTTTTTTTTAACAGAGTATGGTTGTTATATGTAATTGAAATATTTTTCCAGTTCATTACAAGTGTGAAGAAACACTCAAAACTCTGGTTGTTTATTTCATCTTTGTTGGATTAACACATTCTCTCACTTGGGAAAACAAACAGACAAAAAAAACGCCAATGTCATGAAAGACCAAAGAAACAAATAAAAGACTGGGGAGCTCTCGCAAATTAAGAGAGACACTAAGGACATGAATGCAACGTGTGATTCCCCTGATTACATCCTGGGGATGAAAAGGCTATAATAAACGTAATTGGGGCCATCAGGGAGCTTGGAAAACCCACTGTATTAGGTAATAATTTTGTATCAACGTTCAACTCCCTGACTGTGATAATGATACGCTGGTGAGGGGGAAAAAAATTGTCTTGGCTCTTCAGATATGCATGCTAAAGTACTTATAGGAAGAATTTTTTTAATTTATTTTTAATTGGAGGATAATTGCTTACAATGTTGTGCTAGTTTCTGCCATACAACAATGTGAATCTGCTCTAAGTGTACATATGTCCCCTCCCACTTGAATCTCCCTGCCATCTTCTACCCCTTCCCACCTCTCTAGGCCATCACAGAGAACCAGGGTGATCTCTCTGCGTTATACAGCAACTTCCTATGAGTTATCTATTTTGCACGTGGTTCTGGAAGAGGGCATGGCAACCCACTCCAGTATTCTTGCCTGGGGAATCCCATGGACAGAGGAGCCTGGCGGGCTACAGTCCATGGGGCCGTAAAGAGTTGGACACGACTGAAGCAACTTAGCATAGCGTTACACATGGCAGCGTGTATATTTCCACGCTGCTCTCTAGGTTTGTCCCGCCCTCTCCTCCCCACACTGTGCCCACAAGTCTGTTCTCTATATCTCCGCCCTGCAATAGGTTCATTGGTACCATTTTTCTAAATTATAGGAAAGATCTTGATATCTGCGAATTACTCCTCAATAGTGCAAAACAAATGTGTGTGTGTGTGTGTGTAGAGGCAGAGAGGGAGAGAAAGAAAGCAAAAGAGGAAGAATATTAACAACCAATCAGTAAAACCAGGTGAAAGGCCCACAAATATTCATGACACTATTCCAGTAACATCTCAGTAATTTTTCAGAAATAAAAAAAACGGGGGGGAGGAAATGTTTTCAGAATAAAAAGTTTGGGGGAGGAAAAGATATGTGGAATGAATGAACAGTCCCTAACCTTTGGGGGAGTAAAGGATCTGTTTGAAGCTCAAATGAAATTTGAGACACCTGCCTCAAAAAAAAAAAATGCAGATATATGCAAAATTCTAGATTTTTTTTCCAGAGAATTCAAGCTCCTCAAGGATCCACAGACCATGGGCAGGATCCATGAGCCTTATCAATGGGCTTAAGAGGTCTAAAAGATAGCCCAAAATTGCATGGCAACAAATAGAAGCAAAAACACTTGAAAGGCCTCTGGATTCTCCATGAAATGGTCATTAAACAGGTTAAGGAGAGCTAAATCTTTTTAAATTGGGGTATAGTTGCTTTACAATGTTGTGTTCATTTCTGCTATACAGCAATGTGAATCAGCTCTATGTACATGTATATATATCCCCTCTTTCTTGGATTTCCTTCCCATTTAGGTCCCCACAGAGCATTAAGTCAGAGAAGGCAATGGCACCTGACTCCAGTACTCTTGCCTGGAAAATCCCATGGATGGAGGAGCCTGGTAGGCGGCAGTCCATGGGGTCGCACAGACACGACTGAGCGACCTCACTTTCACTTTTCACTTTCCTGCATTGGAGAAGGAAATGGCGACCCACTCCAGTGTTCTTGCCTGGAGAGTCCCAGGGACGGGGGAGCCTGGTGGGCTGCCGTCTCTGGGGTCGCACAGAGTCGGACACGACTGAAGCGACTTAGCAGCAGCAGCAGAGCATTAAGTAGAGTCCCCTGTGCTATACAGCAGGCTCTCAGTTTTCCGTTTCACACATACTAGTGTATATACGCCAGTCCCAATCTCCCAATCCATCCTACTCCCCCTTTCCCACCTTGGTGTCCATACACTGGTTCTCTATGTCTGTATCTCTATGTCTGCCTTGCAAGAAGAACTAACTCTTGATGTCTGACAAAAATAGAGACTCTGACATTCTATAACACCAGATGAGAACTAAACCTCAGTTTTCCCCATCTGTGAAATGGGAACTCAGAGCTGAGCAAATGACCTGCAGTCCTGATGATAATATGTCTGGCACTCAACAAGTGCTTTGCAAATGATCACTGCAGCTACTGTTGTTATTATTATTATTCTCATTGTTGGTGATTAGAAAAACAAGTTTAAAGCCAGTTGCTCCATAGTGCCTCTTGGAGTGGTTATTCTGGATGGAGGAAAAGGGGTCCTAAGGTGGAGCCTCAGAGAGGGTCCAACTTAGACTCTGAAAGACTGGGGTTAGGGGTAGATTGACCCTTACCGTAAGTCCCCTGAAAGCTTTCTTTTCTGTAATCCGGTACAGTCCTTCTGCTGTCATGATTTTAATATGCTTGACTTCAACATTATACCTGCATGCAGGGAAAGAGAACAAGATGTCACTGAGACCTGAGTCGGGGAATTCAGGCCCATTTCCTGTTGCGTCTCAGTCCCAGGCTATAACCCCGCACCTCAACCATGGAAGAAGGGTACTTGGCTACTGGAGGGAACGGGCAACCACTGGAACCCAACAGAATCCCTTCCCTGGAGACTTTGCTGTTCTAAGCCTTCATTTCTTCCCCGTGTAATAGGAATCATCTTCCTTAACTCAGGGTTGCCGAGAAGTCAAATAGACTCTGTAAGCAAGGCATCCTTCTAGAATAGATTGAATGAAATCTCCACTTCCACAAATACAAAGGACCATAGAATCTAAAGGATGCAGGAGAAGGGAATTCATTTCCACCAATATGGCGGACCACAGACTAGTAAGGACCCGGAAGAGACATGAATTGGCAGGAGTGATTCTGTTTACATGAAGAATTAGATAACCAAAAAAAAAAAATCTCCTACTTCAAAAAACCCCTAGAAATGCTGAGAGAAGAATGCTGAACTCTTAAAAAAAAAAAAAAAAAAAAGGAAATCCCCCAAAGGACAAAATGAGGATGAAACTTAAAAGTATGTGTCAATTCAATTTTGGCTGTGCGATGCAGCTTGCAGGATCTCCAACCAGGGATCAAACTCAGGCCCTCAG
>NW_011495051.1:5309577-5363459 GCF_000754665.1 Bison bison bison | reverse complement strand
ACTCTTTGTGACCCCATGGACTGTAGCCCACCAGGCTCCTCTGTCCATGGAATTCTCCAGGCAAGAATTCTGGAGTGAGTTGCCATTTTCTTCTCCAGGGGATCTTTCTGACCAAGGGATTAAACCTGGGTCTCCCACATTGCAGGCAAGGCAGCCCCCACTGGACCACCAGGGAATTCCCTAGAGCATGCATCTTGACCACACAGAAATACGAGATGAGTTATTGTGTCCTTGTTGGGTAGAGAGTTGGCACTGAGACCCACCCTCATTCCAAAAGGCTGGACTGTCAAGTCAAAAAGCTACATCCTCAGGGGGGAAAACGTGTTCTAGAAAAACTCCACCCATCAGCACAGCAGGGACCATGTGAAAGCTTGTTTGTCTCAGACTCAAAATAGAGAAGTCACACTTAAGAATTCACCACCTTAACCTCACCTTCTTACGGGTTTAGCGTTTATACTTAAACCATCCCAGTATAGACTGGGAAACTAAGAATTAAACAAAACTATTTTAATCTGAAAAAGAAGTAAACTTGTTGGTGATTCCCAACGGAAGCAAATGCAAAATCTCTGGACACCCAAGCTGCAAAGATGCCCATGGGGAAAGCCCCACTTATCATCACAAGACAAAATGAAAAAACCAACAAGGAAACGAGTCACCACAAGAAAGAAGCTGCACCCAAAACAAACAGAAAGGCAGGACAGCCAGGGTCTGCAAGACTTGGGTCCAGACTGCATTTCTGCCTCTTATGGCATCACCCATCAATGGACATGAGTTGGAGCAAACTCTGGGAGATGGTGAAGGACAGGGAAGCCTGGTGTGCTGCAGTCCATGGGGTCACAAAGAGGCGGACAGTACACAGCATACAACAACAAAGAGTGTGCTTAATGTCCCCTTAGAGCCTTAAGAAGCATATCTTTTTTTTCTGTGGGTTACCAATCAATGAAAAGAAATAAAAAACAAAAATTAAAAACACACAGGACCCTACAGGAGCTCAATAAAAAGTGACTTGTTAACGTACGATAGTCAATCGTCTTGACAGGGACAGAGCAAAAGGACAAAGTAGGTGATTAAACACTCAATCCCACTAAGGGATGGTAAATAGAAAAACATGGGAGACCCCTGTAAGTTAATGATTACTCAAGAAAGCAGATTTGCTTAACCACAAAACCGAGCAGGCTTGCTTAGCCACACAGGCATGTCACAGAGTCTCGGGATATGACCCAAAACAATAAAACGATGGTGACATGAGCCCCACCTCCTGTCCAGGGAGCTCAGTAAGTTAATGAATCCTAGGACATGCTCTCTGCACACAAGAAGAACAATAATTTGTGGACCACACAGGGACAAGAAAAGTCTCCTACTCAACCTGGGGGAGGAGGAGCTGATGCCGGAAGCATGACATCTATCTACTCAAGAAAGTCAAAGAAGTTCTCTTCCCCCTCCCCACTTTTCCTTTGTTTATGAGATTGTAGCCCAGTGAGTTCTTAGGGCAGAGCATTTCTGGCTCACCCTTTTGTAAACCTCACAAGCATCCTATCCTAATAAAAGTCACTTCATATCTATCACTTTGCCTCTCGCTGAATTCTTTTCCTGCACTGAGACATAAAGGACTGGTACTGGAGCTCTTCAGAGCCCTCAGAAACAATACCCAAATGGTTTCATCCTTCCTAAGCACCTGAAGTGCTCAGCTCACAAGGGGAAACGGACCAGGAAAGAAGAAATTACTTAATGCTGATGGCAAATTCCGCTGCATCCTTCACCCTCTGCCGCACCAAGAACGTCCCATCCGAGCGGTTGGTAAGAATGCTTTCCGCCCCGGCTCGCTCCATGGGGCCAGCATACCTGTCAAGACATACCAAGAAGAGAGGTTCACGTAACTCTGATAGGTAATCCTGGGGGAGGCAGTGGCACCCCACTGCCTCATTAGACACCTTTAAGTCACGCCCAAGCTTTCACAATTGGATTGCAGGAAACAACACAATCCTTTGGGTGTAGCTACGTCTCAGTGCGATACAGAAAGAAATATATTTGTTCTCTATGCTCTCCACCCTTTCCTGGCATGCTGCTGCTGCTAAGTCACTTCAGTCGTGTCCGCCTCTGTGCGACCCCATAGACGGCAGCCCACCAGACTCCCCCGTCCCTGGGATTCTCCAGGCAAGAACACTAGAGTCGGTTGCCATTGCCTTCTCCATATAACTCCTAAAACCTTTGGAATCTCCAAAGTAATATGTCTTTTTAAAATTTTTATTTATTTTTCTTTTTGGCTGTGTTGGGTCATTGTTGCTGCGTAGGCTTTTCTCTATTGGGGCACACGGGCTCAGTAGTTGTAGCTCCCGGGCTCTAGAGCACAGGCTCAATAGTTGTGGCACACGGGTTTAGTTGCTCCACAGCATGTGGGATCTTTCCGGATCAGGGATGGAACCAGTTTCTCCTTCATTGGCAGGCAGATTCTTTACCTCTGAGCCACCAGGGAAGCCCAATAAGTGTCTTTTTGTATGCTAATAAGCTGACTAGGGCTCTTCTTTTTTTAATATTTACTTTTATTTACTTGGCTGCCCTGGGTCTTAGTTGAGGCACGCAGGATCATCGGTCTTTGTCGCAGCTTGCAAACTATTAGCTGCATGTGGGATCTAGTTCCCTGACCAGGGATTGAACTCAGGCCCCCTGCATGGGGAGCTTGGAGTCTTAGCCACTAGACCAGGGAAGCCCCTGGGGGCTCTGTAATAGGCTCAGGATGACAGTTAGTAGTCAGAAGAGCCATGTGATTAGAGGCTTGAAACTTTCAGCCCTGCCCCACCTCCACATCTGCGAAGATGGAGGTTGAGTCCATCACTAACGACCCATAATTTAATCAATCTTGCCTGTATAAAGATGCCTCAACCGAACTCCAACCAAACAGTTTTGATTTTTTTTTTTTTTGCCAGGGGCCGGGGTCGGGGGTGGCCTCGGTAGATTCCTAACCACCACCACTCGTCATGTGGGATCCTACTTCCCTGACCAGCGATCAAACCTGTGCCCCCTGCATGGGACGTGCAAAGTCTTAACCACTGAACTACCAGGGAAGTCCCAACCAAGGTGTCTGAAGAGATTCGAGGTTGGTGAACACAGAGCGATACCAGGGGTGGGGTGGGTGGGTGCAAGCCCAGAGAGGGCATGGAAGCCCTGTCCCATTTCCCCATACCTTGCCCCAAGCAACTCTTCCATCTGACTGTTCCTGATTTGAATCCTTTGATAATAAACAGTCTAGTAAGGAAACTGTTTCTACAAGTTCTGGGAGTTTGTGTTAGCAAATTATCAAACCCAAGGACGGGGCTATGGGAAGCTCCCATTTGTAGCTGGTGGGTCAGAAGTCTGGGTGACCCAGGCTTGTGATTGTCATCTAAAGTGGAGGGCTACCTCTTAAAGTGTGTTAGTCACTCAGTCGTGTCCGACTCTGCAACTCTATGGACTGTAGCCTGCCAGGCTCCTCTGTCCATGGGATTCTCCAGGCAAGAATACTGGAGTGGGTTGTCATTTCCTTCTCCAGGGGATCTTCCCAACCCAGGGATTGAACCCAGGTCTCCTGCACTGCACGTGGATTTTTTTTACCATGTGAGCTAGGTAAACCGAGCTAGAAACCAAGCCCTTAATCTATGGGACTTGTCGCTAACTCCAGACAAATCGTGTCAGAATCAAATTGAATCATAGCACACCCAAGCTGGTGTCTGTAGAATTAGACAATTGTTAGGTGCGGAGAATAAAAAAAAAAAACAAAAAAACCCACACATTTGGTTTCAGAACTATTGAGAGTATGAGTATAGAAAAACAGGTGTGGGTTTTTTTTTTTTTCCTTTTACTCTGAAATTTGGCATTTCTGGAAAGGTATTTACTGAGTGCCCACTGTCTGCCCATCTTTGTGGTCACCAGGAGGGAAATAGGATGAGGAGAGTGAGACACAGCCTCAGGTACAAAAATTAAAGGGCAAGCCAAAAAACTCAGTCACCAGGATAAATAACAACAAAGAAAATAAGTAGCACTTTAATGCAATATTTTCTAAATCGCAAAAGCAACCATACAAAGGAATGAAGTACTGATTAAGTGCTAAAAGGCGAATGAACCCTGAAAACATGGTGCTGAGTGAGAGAAGCCAGTCACAAAGGGCACACAGGGTAGAATTCCATTTATATGAAGCACCCAGAACTGGCAAACTCATAGACACAGAAAGTGTGTTCATGGTTGTCAGGGCTTGGGGAGGGAGAGGAGGGGTCACTGTTGACAGGGGGGCAGCGAAAATGTTTCGGAGCTAGAGAGAGGTGCTGGTTGCATACCATTGTAAATGTACATTTAATATAAATGTGAAAAATAAATAGAGATGTGACTATGAATATAATTATGCTATAAGTGCAAATATACAACAGAAATAATACATATTAATTATATATAATATATAATTATATATGATGTATCAGCAAGAATATGAATATATTAATAGCATAAATTTAAGTATATAACATAAAAATATATATTAACTATAGATAACACATAATTATAAGTCATAATTATATAAATTATATATATAAATTATATAAATATGATGTCATAATTATATAAATATGATGTCAATGTGTTTATGTTATAAATATAAACATTAATATATAACACATAATATATATTATATACTATACAATTACGGAGAAGACAATGGCACCCCACTCTAGTACTCTTGCCTGGAAAATCCCATGGACAGAGGGGCCTGGTGGGCTGAAGTCCATGGGGTCGCTAGGAGTCGGACACGACTGAGCGACTTAGCAGCAGCAGCATACAATTATAGACAGTATGTATGGAATTAGTATGCAACATAAATAATATATACTAATTATATATAATGCATTTATGATATAAATATGAATTATTTATTATATATAAAATGAATGTGTATGTAAATACATAACAATTTATATTATATACCATATAATTACAGATAATATATGTGTGAATATGCCTATATGCTCTAAGTGTGAATATAACATAAATAATATATGTTAATCATACATTTTTGTTGTTAAGTCTCTAAATCGTGTCTGACTCTTTGCAATCCCATGCACTATAGCTGGCCAGGCTTCTTTGTCCATGGGATTTCCCAGGCAAGAATACTGGAGTGAGTTGCCATTTCCTCCTCCAGGGGATCTTCCTGACCCAAGGATCAAACCTGCATCTCTTGCATTGTCAAATATTGGCAGGTAGATTCTTTATTGCAGAGCCATCAGGGCTTCCCATAATATAAACATATAACCTAATATGTATTAATTATATATATATATAATTACATCATATATTTTAATATATAACTAACTACATTATTGGCTGTATATTTAATATATAACTAACTACATTATAAGGCTGTATATTGTCACCCTGCTTATTTAACTCATATGCAGAGTACAGCATGAGAAACGCTGGGCTGGAAGAAGCACAAGCTGGAATCAAGATTGCCGGGAGAAATATCAATAAGCTCAGATATACAGATGACACCACCCTTATGGCAGAAAGTGAAGAGGAACTAAAAAGCCTCTTGATGAAGGTGAAAGAGGAGAGTGAAAAAGTTGGCTTAAAACTCAACATTCAGAAAACGAAGATCATGGCATCTGGTCCCATCACTTCATGGCAAATAGATGGGGAAACAGTGGAAACAATGTCAGACTTTATTTTCGGGGGGCTCCAAAATCACTGCAGATGGTGATTGCAGCCATGAAATTAGAAGATGCTTACTCCTTGGAAGAAAAGTTATGACCAACCTAGATAGCATATTAAAAAGCAGAGACATTACTTTGCCAACAAAGGTGCGTCTAGTCAAGGCTATGGTTTTTCCAGTAGTCATGTATGGATGTGAGAGTTGGACTGTGAAGAAAAAGAATTGATGCTTTTGAACTGTGGTGTTGGAGAAGACTCTTGAGAGTCCCTTGGACTGCAAGGAGATCCAACCAGTCCATTCTGAAGGAGATCAGCTCTGGGATTTCTTTGGAAGGAATGATGCTAAAGCTGAAACGCCAGTACTTTGGCCACCTCATGCGAAGAGTTGACTCTTTGGAAAAGACTCTGATGCTGGGAGGGATTGGGGGCAGGAGGAGAGGATGAGATGGCTGGATGGCATCACCAATTTGATGGACGTGAGTCTGAGTGAACTCCGGGAGTTGGTGATGGACAGGGAGGCCTGGTGTGCTGTGATTCATGGGGTTGCAAAGAGCTGGACACGACTGAGCGACGGAACTGAACTGAACTGAACTACATTATGCAATATATAGTTATATTGATAAATGTGAATATGTAATATAAGTGTAAATAATAACATAAATGCCTCTTTGAATGGTTAGTTTTATGTCATGTGAATTTTACCTCAATTTTAAAACTAAATTGAAAAAAAATCTGTGATGAATAAAATGTCAAAACTTCAAATAAGGACAAGACCTGACTCGGCACGTGCCTGGCTGACCGAAATTCACCTTTCCCTACTCCCAGCCCTGTCATATCCTGACTTGATTTACAGTGTTGATAGTTTGCCCATCATAGCTTTTTTTTTTTTCCCATTGCTTTTGTTTTTTTAAAACATCACATTAAAAGAGTATGGCTCACACACACACACACACACAAAAAAAACAGTGTGGCTCTCAAAGTCTGAGGTTTTGGCACACCCTTAAATCCTTGCTGCACCCAAAGTCAGGGTCTCGCTCTCTCCTCTCCCCAGTTCTGGCCGCAGTGGCCTCATTTTACCGCATCTGGCCAGGCAGGGATAGAGTGAGCGCCCTGCCTCAGGTGAACACAGTTTAAACCCTGGATCCGCCACCCAGTTGCTCTGTGACCTCAGGACCTGAGTGTGCTCCTCCCAGCCCTAATTTCCTTCTCTGAAAAGAGGAGATAAAACTGCCCATCACAGAGGAACATTTTTGACAAAAGGCAAAGACGCAGTTGAAGCGCCTCATACGTGGTGTGTGTTTACCACACGGGAGTGTTATTAGGCCCTTTGTGTAATAAGGTTGGGCTTTGAAGCCCGGCAGACTTGGGTTCGAATCCCACCTCTTTCACTTCCTTGCTTTGTGACACTGACCAAGTTACTTGCTGCTCTCTGAGTCTTGGTTTCCTCCATTGCAGAAAGAGATTAAGAGGAGTATGCACTCAAAGCATTATTACAAGAATTGCCCTTAAAATGCTGACACAGTGGTCATAAAAACAATACCACAGTCTAGGATACCAATCATTGTAAAATACACCATGCTTTCACGGGCAATTATGAAATAAAAATGACTGGTTTCCCTAGTGGCTCAGATGGTAAAGAATCTGCCCAGAGAAGGGAATGGCTACCCACTCCAGTATTCTTGCCTGGACAGAGGAGCCTGGCAGATTACAGTCCATGAGGTCACAGAGTCTGACACGGCTGAGCGACTTAGCACACACACGCACCCATAAAATTAGGCAGAAGAACTGAGACACCACTAATTGTAAGAACTATTCCAATGCCAGAGGCGTTAAATAGTGAGAGCAAAAAATATGCATTTTACAATGGATGAAATGTGGTCATAACAGCTAATGCTAATAAGAATAGATAATAAAGTGCTTTTTGCATGTCAGGAATAGAGCTAAGCACTTTACAGGCTCATGGAAACTTCTTAACAGCCCTATGAATCAGATATTGTTACCAATCTGTTTTCCAGGGAGGAAAGCTGAAGCGCAGAGAAGCTGAGTTACTGGCTAAAGGTCACACAGCTGGATAATGTTAGAGTCAGGATTGGAACCGAAGTCAGCGGGCTCCAAAGCGACAGTATAAACCTCCATCCCTCATTGTACTCTAAGCAGTAGGTTCTCAAAAAAAGGCAGGTGGAGAGGGAGAAGAAGCTCCCATTATATTGTCACCATCGTTTTCTTTACATTAGAACCGAATATCCCAAAGTCAAGGACCCTCTTTGGTCTGTGCTCTCTCCTCAGCAGCCCCTGGTGTAGGGCTGGACCCAGTAGTTAAGGCCCAAAGTTTGAAGAATGAATAACTGACTTGTTTGCAGCCCCTTGTGGCACCCCAATGTTCAGCCCAAACATCCACCCCAAAGCACCCCAAGTTAAAAATAAGATGGTTCTACTCACCAGAGATGAACGGACAGGTCCTGAGGGGGACCCTGGGGACACAGACAGAGGCGGAGACTTAGGGAAAAGGGTTCAGCATGGCAACAGACTTCAGGACACTGCATTCATTCATTCCACTGTCACGTACTGGGTGTCTATTACGTGCCGGGCACTGTGCTCTTCTCTGGAAATACAGCTCCAGAATCCAGTGGGAGAGATCAGTCCACCCCTCCCAAATGAATCAGCTTTAAAGAGGCAGTTACGTGTGTAGGCAGAAATTGGAAAGACGTCCAGATCTTGATGTGTGAATGCCAAGTCCCACCGAAAGGATCCTGGCTCCTTGGGAAAATGGTTGATTCCAAGATTGGGGCAGAAGGAGTACAAGAGCAGTGTGCTCTTGTGCTAAAAAGTAAAGAAGGGCTCAGAGAACAATGAGGTTATGTCAAAAGGACAGAGGAGCCAGCCTGAAGGGGCTCCCACTGGTCCAGTGAACCACTGAAGTTGCCCAATCATGTCCAGCTCTTTGCGACCCCATGGACTATAGCCTCCCAGGCTCCTCCATCCATGGAATTTTCCAGGCAAGCGTACTGGAGTGGGTTGCCATTTCCTTCTCCAGGGGATCTTCCACACCCAGGGATCGAACCCAGGTCTCCCACATTACAGGCAGATGCTTTACTGTCTGAGCCACCAGGGAAGCCCTAAGCCCACTGGTCCAAGCCAGGACAATATGAAAATAAAAATCCAGGAACATTTCCTGAGATAGATACCAAACAGATACACAGATAGACACATAGATGATTGATACAGAGATGGCTATATAGATAGATACATAGATAATGGATGAATACACAAGTACATAGATACACAGATGGTTGATTGGTATATACATAGATACACAGATAAATACATAGATGATTATTAGATAGATCCATAGATAATTGATACATAGATGCAAATGGATACATGGATAGACACACAGATACATAGATATGCATGAATCTGTCAGGTAACTGACAGATTCATAGATACAAAGATGATTGATTGATTGATAGATCCATACATAATACACAGATACATAGAAGAGACAGTTCTTTACAATAGAATATCAGCTAATAACTTAGGAGGAATGATGGAGTTAGAAATACATAATGCAACTCCACAATGGAGAAAGGACCCCAAGCCAAAAAAAAAAAAAAAAAGCAAAAGATATTTTTTGGAAAATTGGTAAAGTGTAAATACACACTCTGAATTATGTAATATATAATTTATATATTATAATTTCTAATATGTGATAATTTATAATAGTAGAATGTCCATGCTGAATTTCATGTTTTCAAAAATCACACTATGTATATACAAGAGAAAGTTCCTGTTCTCGGCAGGTATTCAGATTAAAGAGGAAATGTGTCTGTAAACTTACTTTGAAGAGTCTCAAGAAAAAACAAATAATAGACATTTTCTATATAAATGAAATGTTCAGAGAAAGATGACAGAGACAATGAGACAAAATGTTAACAATTGGTGATCTGACTAACAGATGTATGAGCATTCTTTGCATTATTCTCATGACTTTTCTGGAAGTCTGAAATTACATAAAATGAAAGCAAAAAAAAAAAAATGGGAGAGACTTTCTGTCTGCAGGCTCCTATGAGGGCTACAAAGTGGTCAGTGGGTAGTGAGGAAGAATGAGGTTTGGGGAGAATGGGGAAGATTTGACGTCATTATCAAGACGAGGAAATCAAGAGAATGGGAAACAGGTGAAGAAAGACAAGCACCAGGCAGAGCGGTGGGCAGGCCTGGTCCCTGCATGAGGAGGCCCAGGGGACGTGACCCCGTAGATGACTCTGTTTGGTGCCTCTGAAGGAATGCAGGGGTTGGCCAGCCTTCTGAACCCCTGTTCCTTCCCCAAGTGATGGAGAAGATTCAAGGATGGAGGTTCTTTAAAAAACTAAAAACAGAGCTACCATACGACTCTGAAATCCCACTCCTAGGCACATATACAGGGAAAAACATGGTCCAAAAGGATACATGTACCCCAATATTCATTACTGTGCTGTTTACAATAGCCAAGACATGGAAGCAGCCTAAATGTCCATTGTCAGGGGAATGGACAAAGAAGATGTAGTACATATATAAAATGAAATATTACCCAGCCATTAAAAAGAACAAAATAATGCCATTTGCACATCTCTGGTGGCTCAGATGGTAAAGAATCCACCTGTAATGTGGGAGACCTAGGTTCGATCCCTGGGTTGGGAAGATCCCCTGGAAGAAGGCATGGCAACCCACTTCAGTATTCTCACCTGGAGAATCCCCATGGACAGAGGAGCCTGCGGGCTACAGTCCATGGGGTCACAAAGAGTCAGACAGGACTGAGAAACTAAGCACAGAGATCGTCATACTGAGTGAAATAAGTCAGACAGAGAAACAGAGACATCGTATGACATCCATTTTTATGCTAAATCTAAAAAGACATGATACAAATGAACTTATTTAGAAAACAGAAACAGACTCACAAGAACTTAGAGAATAAACTTATGGTTGCTGAGGAAAGGATGGGAGAAAGGGAGGGTTGGGAGTTTGGTATGGACATGTATACCCTGCTATATTTAAAATAGATAACCAACAAGGATCTGCTGTACAGCACAGGGAACTCTGCTCAATGTCATGCGGCAGCCTGGACGGGAGCAGGGTTTGGGGGAGAATGGATACATGTATGTATGACCGAGTCCCTTTTCTGTCCACCTGAAACTATCACAACATTGTCACTGGCTATACTCCAAAACAAAATTAAAGGTTAATTTTAAAAAGTCATATGTTCATGTGTATGTAATAAAAACTGAAACATTGAAAATAAAAAGAACCAAGGAGAAAAGGACTGGTCATCCTTCCCAGGGTGAACCCCTCTCTGGGCTCAGTCAACAAGGTAGGGAGTGACACGCCATGATGGGCAGCCCCTCCTGATCTCAGGAGCATTCCCCTCAATGCTGCCCATCCTCACAGGACGCCCTCTGCACCCCCGTGCCCTCACTCCAACCAGACTGAGGCACTCACATGCACGTAGGGCTTGACCCTATTGCAGGGAAACCAGCCGACTTCATTGGTAGATATATTCCTTCCCTAAAAAGTTGGAAGGGAGAGATGGACAGAGAGGTTACAGGCAGCCACAATGCTTGTGTGTATTCATCTTTCACCCAACAGCCACTCTGCTTGGCCATCTACCTCTCCATGACCTGGAATGACCCAGAGAGGGACCAACCAGTATCAACTTCTGGGAATACCACCAGCCCAGAAGGGCCAGGTCAGCCCCACAAATCCCCATAGACATCACCCTGCCTGGAGCAAATTTCCATTGCCAGAGTTCAGTGGGAGCATGATCCCACTCCCGAGGCCACCTACACCCTAATCCCATGTTCAGGTCCTTCCCCATCATTCCCATGGCCCCAGCCTGTACCTCCCACCAGTTCTGTTCGGCTTCAGCCTTAGTGAGCTCCACAATGTCTCCCGGGTTGAGGCGCAAAAAAGGTCCAATGGCTCCAGGGGGTGGGGGCAGCCCGTAGTATTCCTGGCACACCTCCATCTTGGGCAGGCCTGGAGGGGAGGGGAGGGGATGATACAGAGAAGTCCAGGACTTTCACATCCAAGTCTCGCCACCCAGCAGGATGGCAGAAGGTAAAAAGACAGACGATACCAAGTGGCAGCAAGGATGTGGAGCAACTGGAAGTCACCTGGATTCCTGGATTCTCTTTTTTTTTTTAATTTGAAGAAGTTTTTAATATGAAAACATGTAAAATAATTTTTTTTGCATAAACGGGAAGGGTGGCCATGACTCCACAGCTCATTCCTGCTTGACTAGTAGGAACCCACTTTGGAAAACTGCTGGGCAGTGTTCACTGAAGCTAATTCCACTCATGAATACATCACCCAGAGAAACGAAACACAGGTCCCCAGAGATTCATGACGAAGAATGTTCACAGCAACTCTATTCACAAGAGCTAAAAAACGTGCAACATACCCCATGTCTTTAAGAAGATGGATAAACACAGCATGAAATAACCATATCATGGAATACGATACAGCAATGAAAAAGAACAAGTGACTGCTTCAAGCAGATACGCTAATACGCTGTGAGAGTCCATGCTATACAACTTCATTTGTGTGAAGTTAAAGGGCAGGCAAAACTAATCTGTGCTGATAGAGGTCAGAAAGTGGTTCCTTCTGGGAGACAGGGCAGACTAGCAGTAAGTATGACCAGCACCAGCCAATAAAACTTTCCATGATGATGAAAGTGTCCTATACATTGATCTGAGTGGTGGTTACATGGGTAGAGATTCAGTGAGCCATACTCTTAAAATTTATTCATCGTACACACCTTATGGTATGTATTTTCTATCTCAATAGAAATATTTCCGTCGCATAGAACATTACATATATATTATATATATTTCAATAGGAAATTATAGAAAATTACATATTTCTGTCTCAATAGAAAATGATAATTATATATATCCACATAAAATGGATATGAGCAAGAGTATGTATATATATATATGCAAACATATATGTGAACATATACATATGTTTAAGTATCTGTATGATGGATATATACACACATACACACATTCATATATATTACCTCCTACTGAGGACATCTGGGTTGTTTCTGGTTTTTGACCAGTAAAGCTAATATATACATTTTTTTATACAGCTGATTTTATACATATATATTATTACATTCGGAGAAGGCAATGGCATCCCACTCCAGTACTCTTGCCTGGAAAATCCCATGGACGGAGGAGCCCTGTAGGCTGCAGTCCATGGGGTCACTAAGAATCGGACACGACTGAGCGACTTCACTTTCACTTTTCACTTTCACACATTGGAGAAGGAAATGGCAACCCACTCCAGTGTTCTTGCCTGGAGAATCCCAGGGACAGGGGAGCCTGGTGGGCTGCTGTCTATGGGGTCGCACAGAGTCGGACACGACTGAAGTGACTTAGCAATTATTACATTATATACATATATAGTATATATCATGTATGTATTCCCACTGTTGACCATATTTGAGTTGTTTCTAATTTTTAATTGTTACAAATAAAGCTGAAGTACCTATAGCTATAGATATAGAACTATAGCTATCTATAGATATCTATCAAGATAGATATAGGATGACAGATATGAAACTGAATCTTTACATTGATTCTGAGCAAAGAGTTTATTTTTCTTGGCCACACCAAGTTCTTTTTTTTTTTACTCTGTGGCCACACTGTGCAGCATGCAGGATCTTTGCTCCCCGGCCGGGAATCAAATCCGCACCTCCTTCATTGCAAGGCAAATTCTTAACCACTGGGCCACCTGGGAGGTCCCCCTTAGTTCTTGAATAAAGTCTTGCCCTACTCACCTCCTGCTTCTTAGGCTTTGCATACGCTGTTCCCTCTGCCTGGACCACTCCTGCCTCCCCATCCATCTAACTCCACCTCAACTTTCAAGTGTCCACTTTAATGCCTCCTCCTCTGAGCAGCCTTCCCTGATGGCTCAGACTCATCAGGTCTCCCACTGAGATGCTCCGGAAAACCCTCTACTCCTACCACCTCAACTAGAATAACTTAGCCAAACCCTGTCTCCCGCTACCCACCTAGGAGCTTTGGGAGGACAGGAAATATCCTGTTTTAGTCATCAATTTACTTCAGAGGATATATACAATAGATATTGAATAAAAATTACTCATCATGACTGTGATGCCATAGACACTGTTAACATACACACGAATCCAGCCTTTCTACCACCACCCCCTGCCCAGGCTAAAAAGAATTCTGGCTTGGTCAAACTGCATCTCCTGCTCCCTACCTTTCAGGTGGACTATGCTTACTCCTTGGAAGGAAAGTTATGACCAACCTAGATAGCATATTCAAAAGCAGAATATTTGTTGGCATTACTTTGCCAACAAAGGTCTGTCTAGTCAAGGCTATGGTTTTTCCAGTGGTCATGTATGGATGTGAGAGTTGGACTGTGAAGAAGGCTGAGCGCCAAAGAATTGATGCTTTTGAACTGTGGTGCTGGAGAAGACTCTTGAGAGTCCCTTGGACTGCAAGGAGATCCAACCAGTCCATTCTGAAGGAGATCAGCCCTGGGATTTCTTTGGAAGGAACGATGCTAAAGCTGAAACTCCAGTACTTTGGCCACCTCATGCGAAGAGTTGACTCATTGGAAAAGACTCTGATGCTGGGAGGGATTGGGGGCAGGAGGAGAAGGGGACGACAGAGGATAAGATGGCTGGATGGCATCACTGACTCGATGGATGTGAGTCTGGGTGAACTCCGGGAGTTGGTGACAGACAGGGAGGCCTGGTGTGCTGCGATTCATGGGGTCGCAAAGAGTTGGACACGACTGAGCGACTGAACTGAACTGATGCTTTGCTGAGACCACCCTATTATGATAAGATTCTGTGACACAGAATCAATGGGAGAGGGCATGAGGTGTGCCCAGCCAGCTAAGACTACAGATGGAGTTTGTCAGCAAACCAAAAAAGGGAGGGTGGCCAGTGAATAAAAAAGGTGAATGGGAGGGGGTGGAGGAATAAACTGGGAATTTGAGATGGACAGATGGACACTACTATATATAAAGAGATGAACAACAAGGACCTACTTATAATACAGGGAACTATATTCAATATCTTATAATAACCTACAGTGGAAAAGAATCTGAAAAATATCTGTATAACTAAATCACTTTGCTGTATACCTAAATCACTGTAAGCTCCCAGGTGGGTAGCGGGAGACAGGGTTTGGCTAAGTTATTCTAGTTGAGGTGGTAGGAGTAGAGGGTTTTCTGGAGCATCACAGTGGGAGACCTGATGAGTCTGAGCCATCAAGGAAGGTTGCTCAGAGGAGGACGCATTAAAGTGGACACTTGAAAGATGAGGTGGAGTTAGATGGATGAGGAGGCAGGAGTGGTGCAGGCAGAGGGAACAGCATGTGCAAAGCCTAAGAAGCAGAAGGTGAGTAGGGCAAGACTTTATTCAACTAAACTTCAATTTTAAAAAACATCTGTATACATAAAAAAGTGAATGGGAGGCAAGAACATGATAACAAGGATTGCCATGTTCCAAGCACCCCCTTCACAGTGTTTAAGCAAAGCTAATAACAAATTGACTTTGCTATTTAAAAATTCCTTTCAAGTTTCTGGAACTAGAACAGATGTTTTATAAGTAGAATGTTATGTGGTCATTAACATAATTGTTGAGATCTCTCCCTGGGTCAGCATCACTGAGGCAAAGCCTAGATTTCTTTCTGCCCTGCACAGCATCCCCTGCTGACTCACCTAGCTCATTCCTCTTTTTGTCTTGAGCCCGCCGATGTGGCTTATCCTGAAGGGAGAGACAAAAGAGCAAGCATGACTATCTGTACCCCGTCTGGGGGCTCCTCAACCCTTATTTGCCTGCAGATGTGCCTGCTCAGTCACTCAGTTGTGTCAGACTCTTTGCAGCCCCAGGACTGTAGCCTGCCAGGCTCCTCTGTCCATGGGATTTCCCAGGCAAGAATAGTGGAGTGGGTTGCCATTTCCTCCTCCAGGGGATCTTCTAGACCCAGGGATCAACTGGGCATCCAGCCAAGAGCCACACCCACTGATAGAATCTCCCAGGTCCTTCCTTCCCAACTCCTGCCCCAATTTCCATGCACAGAAAGGAACATGGGGGGTCTCACCTTCTTCATAGTTCCTGAATAATCTATGAGAGGGTAAATATACAGATATACTGGTTAGAATGGCGTTGGGGGGAACCCTCATGCAGAAACCCACCTCCCACCTCAGTCCCCTAGTACCTTGTCCATGTCGACCACACGGAGGGACCCTCCCAAGACACTCCTTGTGTGCAGGTGCTCGGCACCGTTGACAGCGGTACCCCTGATAGAAAGTGCCTCTGAGATGCAGGAGAAGATAAAGGAAGGAGTCAGTGATGCTGAACAAACACAGCCAATCATTTTGCCAACAACATAAAGGGCCCCTTTGGGTTTTTTTAGAGCAGAAGAGAGACAGAGAAGCTGAAGATCAAAGGAGAGCCTCCCCCCTCCCAACTCAGGGGCATGATGGCCAGGGGAGCCCCCCCCCACCCCACAGAGGAAGGGACAACCCACCCCAGCAACCAGGTCCATCCTCCCAGATTCCCACCTCAGCAGCATCTGGCAAGCCTTGCAGGATGTGGTCTCCTCAAAGGAAAACATCTGAAAGTCATGACCATTGGCAGTGGCGTTCTCGGGGTAGATGTTGGAGCTGGCGAGGGAAGAGAATTCCATGCAATGGAGCAGGATTCAGCCATTAAAGGCAATGACGTACCAGTACACGCTGCAGCCTACTGTTCCATTGCATGGATATGCCCTATTGCGTTTCTCCATGCGCCCACTGATGGACCGTTGGATTGTGACCATTTTGCTAGTGAATAGTGCTTCAGTGAACATAGGTGGGGACAGAAAGTGGGTGAGTGGGTGCCAGGGGCTGGGAGTAGGGAAAACAGGAAGGGATCACTGCTTAAGTGCAGGGTCTCATCTGGGGGTTTGAAGATATTCTGGAACTAGATAGAGGTGATGGTTGCACAGTGTGAATTTACCAAATACCACTGAATTGTGCACTTTTTTAAAAGATTTTTTTAATGTGGACCATTTTAAAAGTCTTTATTGAATGTGTTACAATATTGCTTCTATTTCTTATGTTTTGGTTTTTTGGCCACAAGGCATGTAGGATCTTAGTTCCCTGACCAGGGATTGAATTCATACCCCCCTGCACTGGAAGGGGGAGTTTCAACCATTGAACTGCCAGGGAAGTCCCAGAATTGTGCACTTCAAAATGGCTAAGTTTTTGTTATGTGAATGTCATCTCAAGAAAGAGAAGGAGGTGGAAGACAAGGAGGAAGGATTTCGAGGCTGGTGATGGAAAATCGTGAACACTTGGCATTCTGGGGATGCAGACTGTCTTGAAAGCCTGTTCCTCCCACTTCCCAGAGGAAGAAACTGAGGTTCTGAGTGACCCCATGGCAAGGTGAGACTAAAGCCCAAAACTGCCTAAAGTCCTCTGAGGATGGAAAGATGGAGGAAGAGGGGGTCTCACATGGCCATCTCGAACTGCTCCATCCACTTCTTCTTTAGTTCTCGTGTCTTGAAGAACAGCTCATAGCCCTGGGCACCTTGGTCCTCAATCAGGAGGAACATGTGAGTCCACTGTGGAGAAGCAGGGTTTAAAATGAAGGCACCCACCCTGCAGAGGGTGGGACCACATGCCCATTGACCCTACTGCTCTGGGGAGGAAGGGGTCAAGCCAACTACAGCCTGTCTGCCCCCAGGAGAGCCGTGTAAAGGGCTTCCCAGGAGAAGCAAATACACATCCACAAATCTAGATTCATACACATGCATACTTATACCTATGGCTGATTCACACTGATGTATGACAGAAACCAGCACAATATTGTAAAGCAATTATCCTCCAATTAAAAACAAATTTAAATAAAAAATTTTTTAAATTACAAAACAAAATCACACTTGGGACTTCTGTGGCTGTCCGGTGGTTAAGACTCTGCACTTCCACTGCAGGGGGGCATGAGTCAGATCCTTGATGGGGGAACTAAGATCCCACAGGCCACGTGGCCAAAATAAATAAATTAAATTTTAAAAATTAATTTATTTCTCTTAATTGGAGACTAATTACTTTACAACATTGTAGTGATTTTTGCCATACACTGACATGAATCAGCCAAGGGTGTACGTGTGTCCCCCATCCTGAACCTCCCTCCCACCTCCCTCCCCATCCCATCCCTCAAAGTTGTCCCAGGGTCCCGGCTTTGAGTGCCCTGTTTCATGCATCGAACTTGGACTGGTGATCTATTTCACATATGATAATATACATGTTTCAGTGCTAAATCACACACACACACACACACACACAGGCATTCCAAGGGCCAAGTAGAGAGCTCAAGTGGCATTGAGGGTCCCCAGCATTGGGGTCTCCCAGTTACCACCTCTGAGCCTTACCTTCTTGTTGTCCCTCTCTCCGGAGGAGTCATCTCGAACCTGGAAGCTGTGCAGGTTCACAAAGTCCTTGAGGTCGTAGGTGTCCCCTCGGCGCTTACAGATGAGCAGAGCTTTGTCAAGCAGGAAGGCATACCTGGAAGCAATCAAGTGTCCCTGTCTGGCTCCTCCCTAAGTTCCCACAAGCTCTCCACCTGATCCCCTCCCACTTTCCGGGCCCACTCTGCTGTCAATCTAGGATTCTGGCTCTTCTTCTCCACAGTGGCCAACTTGGCCACGCCTACCTGTCTATTTTGACTTCACCCATTTGATTCTTGCTGTTCCTGCCACCTGTCCATCTTGGCTCCACCCACACAACCATGCTGGCTCTGCTTGTCCTCTCAGTCTAGGCTCCACCCACTGGTACATACGGCCCCACCTACCTCAGATGGTAAAGAATCTGCCTGCAATGAGGGAAAGCCAGGTTCGATCCCTAGGTTGGGAAGATCCCCTAGAGAAGGGAATGGCAACCCACTCCAGTACTCTTGCCTGGAGATTCCCATGAAGAGAGGAGCCTGGCGGGCTACAGTCTATGGGATCGCAAAGAGTCGGAGACACCTGGGCAACAAACTTTTTTTTTCAAAACCTGTCTATCTAGAAATAGCACCAAGCCCTTGCCCAGATTCCATCCTAGAACTGTGTTGGCTCCACCCACCTGCCTAACCAGTAGCCTGGCCCCGCCCCTGTCCAGGCTCCGCCCCGGATCCGTATTGGCTCCGCCCACCTGTCCATCTTGGAGCGCCTCTCCACCGAAGTTATCTTCAGCTCACCATCGATCTTGGGTCGGCCGTAGTGGGCTAGAGACTGGTCCTACACAGCAGACAAGACGTCTGGCAAGGGGCCCCCAGGAGGAGATGACACCCCCTCTCCACGTGGCCACATCCCGGTCCTCCCCGCCCACCCCCTCACCAGGTTCTCGATGGACAGCTGGAAGTTGGTAATCTGCCGCAGCGTCTCATTGTCCCGCTTGACCTCGTTTACGCACTGTGCCAGGTCCTGGGGGTGGGGCAAGGGTGAGCCTGGGTGCCCCTCTCCCCCAGTCCTATCCCCCACCTGGCAGGGGACAGAGGGTCAACCTCCAGCAGGGGGCAGCAGGAGAATGTCACTGTCCCCAAGGGGGATGCTGGGAATGAGTCATTCGAGGTACAGGAGGTCTCGAGAGGGCGGTGGAGGGAGGGGGCGGCCGTGGGTGTGGCGGTGCCTGGGTGGTACTCCCTGACTTAAACCCATGGGTGTCTGGGTGGCACTGCCATCCCTCTGTGTGACCACTCACCCTCATGGCATCTAGGGCCAGCCGCAAGTTGTCCTTCTCCGTTGCATCCTGTGTGTGTTTCACCAGCTCCTGTGTGACCCACAGAGATGCATATTGCCTGGGCCTGCCCCCTCCTCCTGGGGGGCCTTCCAAACAAGCCTGGCCCACCAGCTCCTTCTTCCTCCTTCTGCTGTCCCTAGAGGCTGGGGCACAGCCCCAGTGATCCCCTCCTAGAAAGGGAAGCCCAGCCCCCAGGAGCCCTTGCAGGGAGATCTGTGTGCCCCTAGAAGCCCATGCCTTCCCCGCTTTGTGCACCTGGAGCAGGAGGTGATATTTGAGCACTCGCTGCATGGGCACCATCAACAGGTCCCTTAAGGTGAACCTCCCGTTGTTGGCGCGCTGACTACATTCCTAGGGGGTTGGAGAAAGGGGTGAGTGAGAAGAGGTGGAAGCAGGTGGGGATTGTTCTAGACCCTGAAGCCTCTTCTCCCCGCTCCCCAAGGAAATAAAGAACACCATGGGGTGCGGGTGACCAGCTGGAGGCTGCCTGGGGTAGATGTCCAGGATTCCTCAGCTGATGGGGGCTCCAGAGAGGGAGGTAGACAGGCCTGGAGGGTCCCCATGATGGAGACCAAAGAAATTGAATGGACAGCAGACACTGGCCATCCCTCATCATCCCTACTCTGTCTATGCTTCCACTAGACAAACGGATCCAGGTTGGGATTCAGTCCAGGATCCGTGCTCCCTCCAGGATCAGGGCTTGGCTGGGGTCGGGGCTCTGTGTGAAGTTGGAACTCAGCCCAGAACTGGGGTTTGGCCCAGACTTGGTGCACAGCCAGGGTTGGGCCTCTGGCTGGGGTTCAGTGTGCCCTCGGAGTTCAGGTCAGTGTCAGAACCTCAGGCTGGTACCAGGGCTCCATCCAGAGTACAGGGTTCAGCTGGGGTCAGTTTCTCCCACTTAGCTGATCAGTACCTCCCTCCACAAACCTTCAGCGGACAGACCCCTGACTGGGCTGCAGCAGGAAGGGATGCTCTTTCCAGCTCAGTCTCCCCACTACTGCCCCCCAGAGAGTGGAAAGGAGTGAGAGAACTTCCCCCCGCAAAGATGAAGCCCATCCCCTACTTCCAGCTTCATTTGTACATCCTCCCGGGCTGTGGCCACGCGGTCCAGGTGCTTGCTGGCAGACTCCACCTGGCTACAGTAGCGGCCATAGATGAGGAACCTGCAGGAAGAGGGCAGGCGGCCGGGGAATGACACTGGCACCAAGGTCTGGCAGATCTGGGTGTCAATCCCGGCCCTGCCTCTTCCCAGCTGGATGGTGCTGAGCCTCAGTCTCCCTGTCTGTAAAATGGGCATAACAATAGCACCTCCGACATATGGATTATTGTAGCATTAAATGAGATAATGCACAAGAAGCTCTAAGTGGAGCACCTGGCATATCATCTCTGCTTAATGTTCATTTATTTAATAAGAATTTATTGAACACATACTGTGTGCCAAGTTCCACATTAAGCTCTGTAGAATTCCCTGGTAGCCCAGGTGGTAAAGAATCCGCCTGCAGTGCAGGAGACCCCTGTTCGATTCCTGGGTTGGAAATATCCTCTGGAGAAGGGATAGGCTACCCACTCCAGTATTCTTGGGCTTCCCTTGTGGCCCAGGTGGTAAAGAATCCACCTGCAGTGCAGGAGACCCCTGTTCGATTCCTGGGTTGGAAATATCCTCTGGAGAAGGGAATGGCTACACACTCCAGTATTCTGGCCTGGAGAATTCCATGGACTATATAGTCCATGGGGTCACAAAGAGTCAGACATGACTGAGAGACTTAAAAAAAAAAAAAAGGCATCAATTTATTCGATCCTCACCACAACCCCAAAGAGGTACATTCTTTGGATCACACTGATTTTAGAGATGCAGAAGTAGAAGCACAGAGAGGTTAAGTGACTTTCTAGTGCCATACAGCTCACAAGAGGAAGAGCTGGGAATTTAACCAGAGATGAGCAGCACTGTGCCCACAAGCAAGGAAAGAAAAGCCTTCTCTGCTTGGTGGTCTATGAGGGCAATGTCTCCCGAATGCCCAGCCTGGGCAGGGCAGGGTGGCCTCCAGAGGTCTGGGCTGGATGCCTGGGTCTCACCTCTCCTTGTATTTGATGAAGACCTGGTAGAGGGTGGATGCACCAGGGTTGGCCAGGGCTTCCTTCATCTCCTTTAGGAAATGGGTGTGTACACGAAGCAGGTCCTACTTGGAGGGAAGGGGTGAGGCTTGGGGTGGGAGCCTGGAGCTGGGGATGCTGGGTGGGAGAAGGATCATCCGCCCACCCTACGAGGTTCATCTCCCAACCCCCACATCCCAGGGACAGGTGAAGCCAGCAAACCATCCCCTCTGTACAGAAGCCCGGGAAGGCAGTAATCAGTCAGCTCACCTCAATGTTGATGAAGATAATCTCGACGTCTTGGGGTTTAAGGAACCGCTGCAAGGGCTTCATAAAATGCTGTGGGGGAGTGGGGAGAGAAGGATGGAGAAGGGGAAGACTCCTCCTTCCAGGCAAGCCCCAGAGACACAGAGAGGAGGAGACAGAGATGGAAAGGGAGACTGGGAGAGAGAGAGAGATGTGTAGAGAGAAAGAGACAGAGGCAAGGAAACAGAAAATGAGAGAAAAGAGTAATGGAGAAAGTCCACACAAAAAACCTGTACAGGACTGTTCCATGCAGAATTTATTATCATAAATTCCCAAAGCAGAAACAACCCATATGTCTATCGACAGATGAATAAATAACAAAATGTGGTCCATCCAGAAAAAGGAGTGAAGCAATGACACGCACTTCAGTGTGGATGAGCCTTGAAACACGAGATTCAGCGAGAGGAGCCAGGCACAGGAGGCCACACGGTGAATGAGTTCATTTAGATGAAATGTCCAGAATAAGTACGCCACAGAGACAGAAAGTAGGTTAGTGGGTGCCAGGGAGGGGCTGGGGGGAAATCAGAGTTTAAGGGGTGATGGCTAAGGGGTATGGGGTTTCTTTGAGGGATGATAAAAATGTTCTAAAATTGGGAATTTCCTGGTTGTCCAGTGGTTAGGAGAGCCTGGGTTCAATTCCTGGCCCAGGAACGAAAATCTCACAAGCTGCAAGGCCAAAACAACAGGAAAAAAAGAAAATGTTCTAAAATTAAACCGTGGTGGGTCGGGAAGATCCCTTGGAGAAGGAAATGGTAACCCACTCCAGTATTCTTGCCTGGAAAATCCCATGGACGGAGAAGCCTGGTAGAAGCCTGGTAGGCTACAGTCCACGGGGTCACAAAGAGTCAGACACGACTGAGCGACTTCACCTTCACCTTCACCTTCACACAACTTTGTGGGGTTCCCAGGTGGCGCTAGTAGCAAAGAACCTGCCTGCCAACGCAGGAGACACAGGTTCAATCCCCGGGTCAGGTAGACCCCCTGGAGGAGGGCCTGGCAACCCACTCCAGTATTCTTGCCTGGAGAATCCTATGGACAGAGGAGCCTGGTGGGCTACAGTCCATGGGGTCACAAAGAGCTGGACATGACTGAGCACACATACAATACTGTAAATCAACTACACTCCAATACATTTTTTTGAAAATAAACAGTGATGATGGTGGCAAACCCTTGTGAATATACCAGAAAATATTAAATTGTAGATGTTCAATGGCTGAATTGTATGGCATTTTGATTAAATCTCAATAAAATGGTTAAAAAAGAGATGGCCAGGGACTTCCCTGGTGGTCCAGTGCTTAAGACTCCATGCTTCCACTGCAGGGGGCATGGGTTAGATCCCTGGTCCAGGGAACTGAGATCTCACATGCCACATAGTGCAGCAAAAAAAAAAAAAAAAAAGCGAGAGATGGCCAAAGGAAAAAGAGGAAGTAGAAAGTGAGAGTAATAGAGATAAATGGACAAATGAAGATACAGGAAAAGAGGGCGACAGGGATAAAGAGACACAGAAGGAGACAAATTCAAACAGAGGGAGAAGTAGGGAGCAACGCCGAGGGGACCAGAGACTATGAGAGATGAAGAAATATGGAGCAGTGAGGATGGGAAACATCCCCAAGCCCGTGTGGGCTGGATGATGCCTCTCCGCTCCGCGCATGCGTCTGGCAAGGACCAGGTCGGAGCATCACCTGTTGGATGGAGCCCAGCGTGTCCGTATACTTCTCCTCCGTCTGCTGGATCTCCCGCAGACAGCAGCACCGCTTGTCATACTCTGTCATCTTGGGCTGAGAGTGGGGAGGAGAGGCTGATGTTGGGGTGTCCGGGGATACGCCCCACCCATGAGCCTGCCCAACCCGGTCCTGCGCCCCCACACACCGGCATGGGCACCGGCTCCGAGCGCATGAGGTCCTCGTAGACCTCGTCGCCCTCTGCCTCCTCGTTCTCCACGCAGTCGTACAGGTCCTCATCCTCCTCCACCGTGTCGCTGCAGGACGCGGAGTCAGGCGGAGCCAGAGAAGCCTCCAGACCAGCCCCCAGACCAGGGACCCTCCGACACCCCAGGGAGAGGCCAGTCCCCTCAGACCCCCACCCCCCATGGCGGGGCCTTGTCTCCTCAGACCACCAGGGCAGGATCATGGTCTCAGACACTCACTCGATCTGGTCGGACAGGCCACTGTAGATGTCTTCATCACCCACACTCTCCTCAGTGGGGAAGGGCCTGGGGGAACCAAGATGGTATGAGCAGAGACCCAGGGGGGCCAGGTGGGCAGGGGGCTTCAAGGAGGAGGAATAGGGCCTAACGGGGTCCAGAGCTGTCAGCTCACGTAGTTACTCACATGATCCCCTTGTTCTGGGCAATCGGGGTCCAGGACAGAGCGGACAGGGTGTAGATGACCTGTGACGGGGGCCAAGGCTGCTCAGCAAGCCCCTTGCCCACCCACATGCCAGAACACAGCCTCCAAGCACTTGACCTTGAGGTTAGACTTCATGTCCCTGGGAGCCCAATTCAGAATTTTCCCACCTTCCTATGTCCCCACGTCAGCATGTCCACATTCCCTTAACTGAGCACCCACCACTTGAACCCTTTGTTCTAGTCAATCGCCATAACCACTCAGACAGAATGGGGTGATCTTATTCCCAAGTTACAATGGACCTAGGGCTCAGAGAAGCACGGCCACAAATCTGAGGTCACACAGCAAGTGATGGGACAGGGACTCAAACTGGGTTCCACGTGTTCCAAGCAAGGCTGTTTGCACCTGCTGTATGACTTGTTCTAGCCCAGCAGTCCTTCCCTGACAACGCTTGGTTTGTCCAGTGTAGACATTCATGGAAATGAATTGAAATCCAGTCTTTGGGCTCTAGGTGTCCATCTCACAGGCAGCTCAGTCCCATCTTACCTTGCCAAAATCCTGCACGTCGAAGAGGTCGAAGGCCTCAAAGAGTTCACTCCGCTTGAGGCCAAACTTCTCGTAGCAGGTAGACAGAAAGGTGCGGATATTCTTAAGGCAGAGGAACTGTGGAAAGAGAGACGAGGTTGGAGGAAACAAAATGGGACAGGGGAGAAGTTGACTCCTGGCCATTGGGCTTGAGGTCTGGCACAGAAGAGGGAAAAGAAGGCACAGCCCCCTCTCAGGAAAGATCAAGCTGTACCGGAAGCCACATCTACCCCTGCATTTTTTCTTGCTGAAGTACAACTCATAAGATACAAAGTTAACCATTAACAGATAACAATCTGGTGTGTATAAACAATGGAATGTTACTCAGCCATTGAAAAGGAATTACATTTTGATTTATGCTGCATCACAGATAAATCTTGAAAACATTATGCTAAGTGAAATATGCCAAACACAGAAAGATGAAAGGTGTATGATACCACCTATATAAGGTCCCTAGAAAAGGCACATCCATAGAGACAGAAATTAGGATGGGGGGCATGCCAGAGGCTGGGGGAGGGGATGGGGAGTCTGTGTTTAATGGGCACAGAGTTTCTGTTGGGGATGATGAAAAAGTTTTGGATATAGTGGTGATGGTGACACAACGTAATGAATGTATTAAATGCCACTGAATTGTATAGTTACAAGTGGTTAAAATGGCAAGTATTATTGTTTTATTTTATATATATGTTATTTGTATATTTTCATATAAAATTTTATTTATATTTATAAAATATACTTATTTTATTTATATATAATGATAAATATGCATAGTTTACCACAAGAAAAAATTTAACCATTAACCACTTTATTCATTTTTTAATTAATTTTTATTGGGGTATAGTTGATTTACAATGTTGTGTTAGTTTCTGCTCTCCAACAAAGTTTTTCAGTTATACATATACATATATCCACTCTTTTTAAGATTCTTTTCCTGTGTAGGTCATTACAGAGTCTTTTTTTTAGAGCAATGTAAAAATATTTTTATTTTCAAAAATAGTAGATGCAAGCATTTAAGGTTGTCTAATACTATTGTTGGAGAAGGCAATGGCACCCCACTCAAATACTCTTGCCTGGAAAATCCCATGGATGGAGGAGCCTGGTAGGCTGCAGTCCATGGGGTCGCTGAGGGTTGGACATGACTTGAGCGACTTCACTTTCACTTTTCACTTTCCTGCATTAGAGAAGGAAATGGCAACCCACTCCAGTGTTCTTGCCTGGAGAATCCCAGGGACGGGGGAGCCTGGTGGACTGCCGTCTATGGGGTCGCACAGAGTTGGACACGACTGAAGCGACTCAGCAGCAGCAGCAATAACCTATAACGGACTTCCCTGGTGGTTCAGTGGTAAAGAATCTGCCTGCAATGCAGGAGACACAGGTTCAATCCCTGGGTCGGGAAGATCCCCTGGAGAAGAACATGGCAACAAGCGCCAGCATTCTTGCCTGGGAAAATCCATGGATAGAGGAGCCTGGGGGGCTACAGTCCATGGGGTCACAAAAGAGTCGGACATGACTTAACAACTAAACGACAACTCTGTGATTCTACAATATTTGTATTTGGGGATGCCTACTTTATGTGGTTGGGTACTCAGACTTGTTCCATTCTCTTGATAACCCTGTGGAGTTTTAATGCCCATTTTACCTAAAAGGAAGCAGGCTCAAAGAGGGAAGGAAAGTTGCCCAAGATTATTAACTGCAAGAGTGACTCTGTGGCTGGGAATTCCCTGGTGGTCTAGTGGTTAAGACTCTGCGCTTCCAGTGCAGAGGACACAGGTTTGATCCCCCGTCGGAGAATGTGTGGCCCAAAAAAAAAAAAAATAAATTCTATGCACAGGGAACTCTGCTCAATATTATGTAACAACCTAAATGGGACAAGAATTTGAAAAAGAACAGATACATGTATATGTATCACTGAATCACCCGACTGTAAACCTGAAACTAACACAACTTGTTAATCAACTATACTCCAATATAAAATAAGAAGTTAAAAAAGGAAAAAGAGTAAGCATGTGGCACAGAAAACACGCTTCTGGTTATCAAAGGGGAAAGGCCGAGAGGGTGACAAATTAGGAGATGGGGATTTACACACTATTGACTATAAAATAAACAACAGGGACCTACTGTATAGCACAGGTAACTATACTCAATACTCTTGAAATAACTTACAGTGGAAAAGAATCTGAAAAAGACTATATGGCAACCCACTCCAGTATTCCTCCCTGGAGAATCCCCATGGAGAGAGGAGCCTGGCAGGCTACAGTCCATGGGTTCCCAAAGAGTCAGACACAACTGAGCAACTAAGCACAGCACACACACATATATAACTGTATCATATGTGCTATGCACTTGAAGCTAACAACACCGTAAAATTCTTGCCTGGCGAATCCCCGTGGACAGAGAAGCCTGCTGGGCTACAGTCCATAGCATCACAAAGATATGGATATGACTTAAGTGACTTAGCACGCGCAAATCAATTATACCTCATTTTTTAAAAATCCAAATAAAAACAAACAAACAAAAGTAAGACCATGGAAGAGCTGAAATTTAATTCCCAGATGGTGTGAATCTGGAGTCGATTTTCTTGACTATAACTTCATTGCTTTGCATGCAGTGGAAGTCACCATGAGCACCTGCCACCTGTTCCATTCTCAGCACTTTCTCTATATTGTTTTAAATTTATGTATCTTCAAATATGTATATATATATAAGGTAAGCAACAGGACGGTTTGATGTACTTATTCATAGTGAAAGCATTATTACAGTCAAGCTGATTAACACTTCTTATAGTCACCATGAATAACACTATAATAATACAATATTATAATATTATAATATAATATTATATAATAATATAATATAATAATATAATAACACTATGAATAACACACTTCTCATAGTCACGTGTGTAATGAATGCACTTGAAATCTACTCTCAGAGCGTAATTATGGTGTTCAGTACAGTGTTACCAAGTACAGTCATACAGTACCCTAGAGCTCCAGACTGACTCATACTATGTAACTTCAACTTAATACCCTTTAACCAATATCTGCACATTAATTTCCCCACCCCTACCCCCAGATCTTTGTACCTATGGTTCTACTCTGCTTCTGTTAAGTTTTACTCTCTCTGTGTAGAGGTCAGCTCATCAAAATGAATTTAAAAATTAAACAGGAATGCTTCTACTGTGTGTGTCCCCATTAATCATAATGTTCGCTGTTGGTTCCTAACAGAAATTCTGTTCTTCTTTGTCTTTTTTTTTTAATTGAAGTATTAGTTGATTTACACTGTTGTCTTAGCCTCAGGTGTACAACAAAGTGATTCAGATATAGATAGATAATTCTTTTTCAGATTATTTCCATTGTAAATTTTTGCAAGGTCTTCCCTGGTGGTCCAGTGGTGATGAATCTGCCTGCCTATGTAGTCAACACGGGTTCAATCCCTGATCAGGGAAGATCACACATGCTGTGGAGCGACAAAGCCCCTGCACCAAACTGTTGAGCCCACATGCTGTACCTGCTGGAGCCCATGAGCACAGACCCTGTGCTCTGTAACAAGAGAAGCGCTGCAACGCAAAGCCCACATACAACTACAGCAGACCCCATGGGATGCAACTAGAGAAAGCCAGCACAGCAACGAAGACCCAGTGCAGCCAAAAATAATAATGATAATAATAAATAAGTTGTTATAAGATAATGAATATAGTTCCCTGTGCGATATAGTAGGTCTTTGTTGGTCATCTATTTTATATATAGCAGGGTATATATGTTAATCCCAAACTTCTAATTTATAGAAACGTTTTTATCCATTTAAATAAGTTTCTTTGTATTCCTAGCTTCTTGGAAAGTCTTTGTATTTGCTTATTTCATTGAATCAAAAATGGATGTTGACTTTGATTAAGTGATTTCAAAGACCTATACAAGACAAGCAAGTGTATTTTGTTCTTGATTCAATTAGTATAGTGAGTTATATTAATCGAATCCCCGATACTGAATCTTTGGTTCTTTTGAAGTGACTCTCAATTTTTTTCTGCATTTGAAAAAGGTAAAAATGAGTCACACAACATCTATGGGCTCTAAAATGTCAGTGTAAAACCCTGATTATAATATCAGTGTCATTAATTCCTATGTATCTAAAAATTATAGATTTTTGGAGGCTATTCCACCTCAATATTTGTGAATATTTTTGCTCGCATGCATGTGGCCACATTTAAGTCAGATCAGAAATGATTAAAATAATGTAAAGGGGAATTTACTTTGAATTTTTTAAATATATGTAATCATATTTATATGAGAGATACCATGGAATCCTTGCAATAATCTTACAAAATAATTACAACTATTATACTCATTTTATAGATAAGAAAACTCAGGCAGGGACAGACACAGCTGGAGTACAAACTTAGCTGCATTTATGAATCAATTCAATACACACTGTTCTCTGTATCTTTGTATCTCACACTTTCATCTTCAGATTGTATCTTCTTCTGAATTATTTCCACATCCACAGCCTACTTAAGCCATTCTACGTGAAACATGAACTTTAACATAATTGAATGTATTTAAGGCGAGAACATCCTACTCTCAAAGAAAACCAGGATCGAGTGCTATAAACAGAAGTCAGTATAAAACAAATATGATGTAAATAGTGTTAAAAAATTTTAGCTTGGTGGTCCAGTGGTTAGGACTCCGCACTCCCAATGCAGAAGGCCAGAATTCAACCCCTGGTCAGGGAACTAGATCCCACATGCCACAGCTAAAGTTCCTGTATGTCACAACTAAGATCTGGTGCCGCCAAATAAATAAATACTTTTTAAAAAATTTAAACCTTTGTCTTAGGTAAAAAGCAAAACATTACACTTAACACTGAAATGCTGCAGAAATTTTCTTTGACATCAGAACTAAGGCAAGAGTGCCCACTGTTCATTCTTATTCATATTGCACCAAAGAGCTTAATCTGTGTTGTAAGACAAGACAAAGAAAGAAAAGGAAATTAGAAAAGAAAGACATTAATGCTCAGTTTTGCAAATGATATGATAGAAAGCCCCAAAGAACACACACATAAATAACTGGAATCAATAAAATAGCAATGCCACTGAATACAAACTCAACTTAGTGCATCACATGTGGGCACATCAACAACAATCAGAAAATGTGTTGTTTTTTAAAGATAACATTTGTGAAATATTAGAATAAGCCAAACTAAACTACGGTGATAGAAATCAAATCAGTGGTTGCTTCTGGGGTGGGGAGGGTAGAAGAGATTGACTCAGAAAGGCTGCAAGTGATGAAAAAGTTCCGTGTCTTGATAAGGGTGAGGGTTGCACAAGGGTACGTGTTTGCTAGAACTGATTGAACAATAAGTTGAAGAACCGAGCATTTCCCTGTATGAAAACTGGATTTGATTTTAAAAGGATAGCATTTCCCATCATCTAAAAAATGTAAAAGCTCAATGTCTGCCAGTTCAGGGACATGGGTTTAATCCCTGGGTCAGGAATATCCCCTGGAGTAGCTAATATATTCTCCAGTATTCTTGCCTGGGAAAACCACAGATAGAGGAGCCTGACGGGCTAGAGTTCATAGGGTCACAAAAGAATCAGACACAACTTTGTGACTAAACAACAACAAAATGTTACACGAACAAAGCTGGTTAATATCTAACACATCTAACAAAAGAAGTATAAATCCTTTATGAAGTAAATTATAAAATTTTATGGAAAGGTATGAAGGAGCATCTAAATAACTAGAGTGACATATGTACTAATTCTTATCTAGAAAAACTCAATATTTAAAAATTTTCAGCCTTCACCAAAACTGAGCTATAGATTCAAGGCAATTACTATTAAAATCCCAGAATGACTTTTCACTGAACATCTTTTATGTGACCATCACTGAACTCCAGGGCTCTCTTTAAACCTTACAATCTTTAATCCCTGGAGCCAGGACAGAGATCCTGGGATGGTAAGGTAGAGAACAGGATGGTGAATAAACTCCCACAGTGCCCCTAATCCAAAAGGATACACGAAGGAAATTCTGTGGCAGCCCAGTAATTAGAACTAACTCCATGTTCTCACTGCCAAGGGCCCAGGCTCAATTCCTGGTTGGAGAACTAAGATCAAGGTGTGTCTAAAAGAAGGATAAGAGGAGATTCTCCTATTCGCTGTGTGTCTTTGGGAAAATCACCTCCCCTCTCTGAACTTGTTTCCTCACAGACCATCATAATGCCCACTGTGGCATGTTGTTGTAATTCAATAGAATAATCCATGTAAAGGGTTCAGCATGGTGTGAGACTCAATATCTGGAAATAATCATTATCACCATAGTGATTATCACATCATCAGTATTATGATTACCACCACCATAATCATCTTTATAATCATCACCATCAATATCATCACCATCTGCATCATCATGACCAACGTCACCATTACAATGACCGTTACTACCATCATCATCATTACCATCACCATCATCATCATTAACATCTTCATCATCATGATCAATGTCCCCATCATAATCTCTATTACCATCACCATCATCATATTCATCTTCATCATCATCACCATCAGCAGCAGCAATATCACCATCACAGTCACCACTGTCCCCACCACCACAATCACCAGCATCACCACCATCACTGTCACTGCCATGGTCATCACCACCATCATCACTATGATTGTATTCACCATCATCTTCTTAGCTCCAGCTGGAAAGCCCAAGAGCATTCACCGATCCATCAGTTCCCAGAACTGGAAAAGACCTCAGGTAGCCACTAGTCTCCAATGTTCATCACCCAGAGAGAAGAAAAAAAATCCAGACAGTAGGAACTTATTCAAGGTCACAAAGCAAGCTGGGTATCTCATAGCACCTCCCAGGCCTTAGTTCTATTTCTGCTGCCTACCTGTGCAGAGGACACTGAAAGTCCACGAGAATTCATGCTTTCTCTTCTATAATATGGAATTGCTGCTGCAAAGTTGACTGCCCAGCCAAAGACTACATTTCCATCCCCTCTTGCAAGTGGGTGTGGCCATATGCCTAGTTCCAGCCAATGGAATGTGAGTATTCATTAGATGCACCATTCTCAGGGCAACGTATTTAAGAAGTGAAATTGCATTCTGCATACTTTCTTTTCTCCCGTTGTCTACAGGCAGAAATGATGCTGAGACTTTGAGGGATAGCAAAGCCACAAATGAAAATAGTCTCTGAATCACACCATCAGAAAAAAACCTCCCTCCTGATACCAGGAGGAACATTGGACTACTAGGTGAACAGGAAATAAATTTCTATTGAATTGCTGCTAAGTCACTTCAGTCGTGTCTGACTCTGTGCGACCCCATAGACCGCAGCCCACCAGGCTCCCCCGTCCCTGGGATTCTCCAGGCAAGAACGCTGGAGGTGGGTTGCCATGTCCTTCTCCAATGCATGAAAGTGAAAAGTGAAAGTGAAGTCGCTCAGTCGTATCTGACTCTTAGCGACCCCATGGACTGCAGCCTACCAGGCTCCTCCATCCATGGGATTTTCCAGGCAAGAGTACTGGAGTGGGGTGCCATTGCCTTCTCCATCTATTGAATTAAGTCACTGCAAAGGCTTATTTGTTACAGCAGCTAGTGTTCTCCTAATACAGTAGCCTTAAGGGCCAGAGCCAGCTGTGGTCTGAATGATCCTCAGAGGCCCCATGACCGCCCATTCTAGCTCTTCTTGTAATTGTTCCTCTAATTACACACGTGGCAATAAACGAACAGCTGGAACCTGAGCTAAGAGCTCCTGTCACATCTGCCTAGTGGACTTCTGCTCATCCTTCAAGGCTCATCTCCAATACTCTTCTTCCAGGAAGCCTCCCCCAGTTTCTTCACCCAAGCAGAGTCCTCACCCTCATTCCCCTGCCCTGGGATCCCTTAGTATGATGTCCCTCTCCACCCCTAAATGTTACGTATTTCACGTTTTACACCTTGTTCCTATTCTCCCTCTGCCTGAATGCCCCTTGCGATCATCAACAAATATTTTTCAGCTCCTACCATCTAGACGGGCTTTCCAGGTGGTACTAGTGGTAAAGAACCTGCCTGCTAATGCAGGAGATGTAAGAGACGCAGGTTCGATCCCTGAGTCAGGAAGATCCCCTAGAGGGGGGCATGGCAACCCACTCCAGTATTCTTGCCTGGAGAATCCCTGTGGACAGAGGAGCCTGGCGGGCTACGGTCCATAGGGCCTCAAAGAGTCAGACACAGCTGAAACAACTTAGCACACATGCACCTAAAGCAACCTGAGTAAGAGCGTCAGAGCCCTCCAAGACAATACGCCTGGATGCAAACCCAAGTCCTCTCTGCAGCTCACCCGCGCCACCTTCCACCATCACCTCCCTCCACTCAGCTCCTCCCCATCCTCCCCTCACCCACTTGGCCCTCTTCACTATTCCTTGAACAGTCAGGCAAGATGAGCCCTAGGACCTTTGTACCAGATTACTCTCTTCCTAGAAGACTATTCATCCCCCCAATTAATTGGGTGCCTCCCTTCCTTGTCGCTTTTGGACCTTTGATGAAATGTCATTTCTCAGGGTGACCTTCCCAACCACTAGATTTAAACTTGTAGAGAATACCCTGGTGGTCCAATGGTTAGGACTTGGCGCTTTCACGCCCTGGGTCCCGATTCGATCCCTAGTCGGGGAAATAAGACCCCACAAGCCAAGAAGCATGGCCAAAAAATAAAATAAAATTGTAACATACACGTATTTCACTTTGCAATTTTTAAAAAAACGTATTTATTTATTTTTGGTTGCACTGGGTCTCTGTTGCTGATGGTGGGCTTTCTCTAGTTGTGGCAAGAGAGGGCTAGACTCCAGTTGCAGTGTGCAGGCTTCCCATCGCAGTAGCTTCTCTTGTTGCACAGCACAGGCTCTAGCGCTCAAGGGCTTCAGTAGTTGCAACTTTCAGGCTTAGTTGCACTGAAGCATACGGGATCTTCCTGGACCTGGGATCAAACTTGTGTCCCCTGCATTGGCAGGCAGATTCTTAACCACTGGACCACCAGGGAAGTCCTCACTTATTTATTTTGTGATTGTCTGTCTGTATTGCCCCACACAAGCCCCCCCACAACACTCTAGGACATCAGCACCACGAAGGCAGGATTCTCTGTGTATTTAGTTCACTGCTGTGGCCTCAACAGCTAGTTCAAGGCCCAGCACACAGTCAGTGCTCAAAAAAAAGTTGATGAAGGAATGGATCTCCATTTGACAGATGGGACAACTGAGGCTCAGAAAGGAGATAGCCCCTTCCCAAGCCCACACAGGTAAAAGTGGGGAGCCAGATACCAGCTCTGCAGGTCCAGAGGCAGCGCTCCTCGCCCAAGCTCTTCAAACTACACCAGGCTGCCTCGCGTTTCAGGGTACCGCACTGCAGGTGGAACTACCTGGAAACCAGGGTGCAAAGGCACCTGGGAAATGTAGTTCCCTTTGATACAGAGCAAAGCAAAGTGCAGGTAGGATCTGAGAGCAAGCAGGCTAATAACCCTCATAGAGCCTGAGCAAGTGACTGACTTTCTGAGCTCAGTGTGTTATCTCAGCTCCAATCCTTTGGCCACCTGATGCGAAGAGCCGATTCACTGGAAAAGACCCTGCTGCTGGGAAAGACCACTGAGCAGTTTGAGGGGCTCAGCATGTGACAGGAACCACATGTACCACTCTGCAGCCTGGCAGCCTTTGTGGGATGAGTCCAGACAGGACCTACAACAGAACAGATGGCCCCATCTGGCCTGAGGGAGGAAGTTCTCTGCTGACCTCAGGAAGATCAGCTGAGCCTTAAGCCTTGCCCCACCCCCCACCCAGTCATGTGACATCTCAAAAGGGGAAAGAGGGTATGACTCATCAGCCCTCTGGGCTGGAGTAGGGCCAGGTGAAGAAAGGGGCTCCCTCCGACAGCAGGAGTGACTGAGGTTAGACCACTAGAAGGACTTCCTGGTAGCCGGAAGTGTGGGCGAAGGTAGCAAAGGACAGGAGGCCCTTTGACTAAATGGAGAAGTGGCCTGGGAGACTTTTTTCCTCCCTGCTGGGGAAGAGGGGGGGCAACCCTCAGTTCCCCTCCTCCCTCCACCAGAACCTCAGAGCTGGGCTGGCATCTCGCCCATATGCAAATCAGCACCCAGACACTTCCCCCTTGCTTGCAGGTCCCCCACCATCACAGCCCTGCCCCAGGCAAAGAAAGGGCTGGAAAGGTCGGCCAGTTCATCACCCTCTTTCGGGGAACTGGTGTGCAGCGATAGAGGTCCCTTGGGGTGCTGGAGTTGGGGGCGACGGGATGTAGGGGACATGAAGCAGGAGAGTCAGAAGCCAAAGCCGAGCCCACAAACAAGCAGAAACCAGCTCCCCCACCCCCACCCCAGCCCCAGGGAGCCGACCGGAAACAGGAAATGCCTGTTACCAGGGCTTGCTCGGGGGAGACCGAGAAAGGGCGGCCCCGCCGCATTCAGCCCGTGCAGCCCCTTAATCTTGAGCTCGCAAGACTTCTTCCTGCAGACCAGAGAGGGTGGGCGTGCTGTGCATCCTTTTCGAAGCCTGCAAGCAGAGGTGCTGAGTATAAACGCCTCTTCCTGGCATTCAAAACCCTCCCTGCTCCAGCCCATCTCTCTCCCCATCCCCTCCCCTCCCACTCTAGCACGCACTCAACAATCTCACTACCAGTACAGGGGATCAGACAGACAGGGTTTGACTCTCAGCCAAGCCAACTGCAACCTGAAGGACCTTGGATGGGTCACTGCACCTCCCCGGTTCCTCTGTTTCCTCATCCTCACCATGGAAATAAAAATACCAGTCGACTCTCCACTCTATCCCCTACCCAACAGTCAGGGCCACACTTTCATTCAGCAAGCATGTGTTGAATGCCTGCTGTATGCCAAATCCTGGGACTGGGCGGTGGCTAAGACAGAACCTTGTCCCTACAGAGCTTACAGTCTAGTAGCGAGACAGACACCAAGCAGTTGTCATTGTTTAGCCGCTCAGTCTTGACCGATTCTTTGCGACCCCGTGGACTGTAACCCGCCAGGCTCCTCTGCCCATGGGATTTCCCAGGCAAGAATACTGGAGTGGATTGCCACTCCCTTCTCCAGGGTCTCTTCCCCGGCTCAGGAATCGAATCCTCATCTCCTATGGCTCCCACGTTGGCAGGCAAATTCTTTAGCGCTGCGCCACGTGGGAAACCCCACTACTTGTGTAAAAAGTATTATAAACCTATTACAGTACAGCACTATGTAACAAATTGTGTTAGTTTTGGGTACCTGGTCTAACTTTGTTGGCCTTATGAAAAAGTTAGACTTACAGAGAATGGGGACTTCCATTCGTATGTAGGGGACTTACTGTAAACATTATTTTAGAGTGTGAGGTGGGGGAAAAGTGTTCCAGGCAAAGGGAATAGCATGAAAGGGGTCTCTGATCATTTAGCCACTCATTCACTGATTAGGGAGATATTTATTGAGCAACTATTATGTTCCAAACACTGGTTTAAATGCCAGGGATACAGTTGTGAAAAAAAAAGATTTACATCCCTGCCTCCATGAGGCTGACATTCTGGCAGGAGACAGACAACAAATGTGTTACATGAGTGTGTATATAGCTTGTGTGTGTGTGTGTGCGTGCGCCCTCAGTCATGTCCTACTCTTTGCAACCCCATGAACTGTAGCCTGCCAGGCTCCTCTGTCCATGGGGATTCTCCAGGCAAGAATACTAGAATGGGTTGCCACTCCCTTCTCCAGGGGATTGTCCCGACCCAGGGATCGAACCCATGTCTCTTGTGTTTCCAGCATTGGCAGGTGGATTCTTTACCACTGCACGACCTGGGGAATTCATATAGCTTATTGCTGCTGCTGCTAAGTCACTTCAGTCGTGTCCAACTCTGTGCGACCCCATAGACAGAAGCCCACCAGGCTCCCCCATCCCTGGGATTCTCCAGGCAAGAACACTGGAGTGGGTTGCCATTTCCTTCTCCAATGCATGAAAGTGAAAAGTGAAAGTGAAGTCACTCAGTTGGGTCCGACTCTTCACGACCCCATGGACTGTAGCCCACCAGGCTCCTCCATCCATGGGATTTTCCAGGCAAGAGTACTGGAGTGGGGTGCCATGCTTATTAGGAGGTGGTAAATATTAAGTGAGAAAAGTAAGTAGGATAACTGGATGGGGCATGCCAGGAAAGGGTGCCATTCTAAATGAAGGGGCCAGAGAAGGCTCACTGAGAGAGTGACATTTGAATAAAGACTTGTAGGAGGACTTCCCTGGTGGTCCAGTGTTTAAGAATGCACTTGCCAATGTAGGGGACACGGGTTTGATCCCCGGTCCGGGAGAATCCCACATGCCTCGGGGCAACCACAACTACTGAGCCTGCGTGCCTAGAGCCCGCACTCTGCAACACGAGAAGCCACCGCAGTGAGAAACCCGCGCACCACAAAGAAGAGTAGCCCCTGCCTGCTGCAACTAGAGAACGCCAGCGCACAGCAACAAAGACCCAGAGCGGCCGAAAAAGAAGAAGAAGTATTTAAATTAAAAAAAAGAGAGAGACTTGAAGGAGGGAATAATCTGGTTAGGTGTCTGGAAGAAAACCCTTCCAGATAGAGGGAACAGCTAGTGCAAAGACCCTAAGACTGGACCCTGCCTGGTGCTTTGAAGGAAGAGCTTGGAGACCAGAGTGGCTGGAGCAGAGTGAGAAAGGGGGAGTGGGAGGGAGTGAGCCACGGGTGGTATCCGATGCTGATTTACCAAAACTGGGGCCATGTGAGGGAAACGGGGCAAGTGTTGCCATGGGAGCATCCCACCATCCTGCCGTTATCTCCCAGAGTCCCTGTGAGGGAAGCACAAATTATTTTTTTTTAACATTTTTAAAAAGATTGTTTTGATATAGACCATTTTTAAGTCTTTATTGAATCTGTTACAACACTGCTTCAGTTTTATGTCTTGATTTCTCAGCCATGAGGCATGTGGGATCTTAGTTCTCTGACCAGGGATCAAACCCCCACCGCCTGCATTAGAAGGTGAAGCCTTAACCACTGGCCCACCAGGGAAGTCCCAAGTACAAATGACTGATGTCTTTTGAAGCATTTTCTCCAACTCTCCCCTGGTCCCCTGCTCAATCACAGCTAAGATTGACGGCAACAGCCCCACCTCTCTTGGGATGCTCAGATGCTGCAAACATCTGGGGGTCACTCTGGATCCCCCAAGCAAATAACCACAAGACAGCCACCCCCAGGGAGAAGTTCTGGAAACTCCATCCTTTGAGGAGTCATGAAAGCACTGTGGGTGTTCTTCCTCGATGAGAGGGAACTTGGAGGAAGCTGAAGATGTAATCACAGAGGCAGATCTCTGATGGGTTATCTGAAGGAAGACATTAGCTGGAGACATGTGATAAGGAGAGTCCTAAGAAACAAGATCTGGGTTTGATCTAAGAGTGAACAAGAGTCCAAAAGCAGTAGAGCCATTATAGCTTAGGAGGGCCCTGCCACTGGAAAGAAAATCATTGCTTATCTTTGATTCTCAGGCAAAGAGCAAGAAGAGGAGCTTTCTTTAACTAAGACACTGTTGCTGTTCAGTTGCTAAGTCATGTCTCTTTTGTGACCCCCCCACCATGGACTGTAGTAAACCAGGCTCCTCTGCCCTCCACTATCTCCCAGAGTTTGCTCAAGTTCATGTCCATTGAGTTGGAGATGTTATCTAACCATCTCCTCCTCTGCCACCCCTTTCTCCTTTTGCCTTCAACCTTCCCCAGCATCAGGGTCTTTTCCAGTGAGTCAGCTCTTTGCATCAGGCGGCCAAAGGATTGGAGCTGAGATAACACTCTGAGCACAAAGAGGCAGTCACTTGCTCAGGGTCTATGAGGGTAATTAGCCTGCCTGCTCTCAGATCCTACCTGTCCTTCCTTTGCTTGGCTCTGTGTCAAAGGGAACTGCATTTCCCAGGTGCCTTTGCACCCTTCCTCCCAGCTAGTTCTAGCCAATGGGAGGCCCAGGCAGGAGACCAGAGGGTGGAAGGAAGAGAGAAGCCAGGGTATTTCTCCTCTTGTTCTGCCTCTCCAGCAGCAAGTACACCTCCTCCATGGCCTCAGCTCCCTGAAGACAGCTTTAGCCTGCAGGTCTAGCTCCTGTTAAATGGTTCTGACCCCAGGGTCCTGGTCCTACTACCTCCTTCTATTTTTTTCTCCAGTCTATGACTACTCTCTGGCTTACCTTAGTAGTGGGCACCCCTGGTGGCTCAGACAGTAAAAGAAGCTACCTGTAATGCAGGAAACCTGGGTCGGGAAGATCCCCTGGAGAAAGAAATGTCTACCTACTCCAGTATTTTTGCCTGGAGAATCCCATGGAAAGAGGAGCCGCGCGGGCTACAGTCCATGGGGTTGCAAGAGTCGGATACGACTCAGCGAAATTATTAATAACTGTGCTTTCCAAAGATGGCAACAAAAATACCACCATCCAGGATGCTCTTCTGCAGTGTGACTTGTCAAATCCCCTTCTAGAGGTGGAGTTTGTTTCCCCAGCCCTTGAAACTAGGCTGGTCTCAGCTACTTGCTTGTCACTGAGAACACAGCCAAGTGGCACCACATGATTCCTAATTAGGTCAGAAGAAACCTTCCAGCTTCTGCCTTGGTTTCTTAAGAAACACTTGCCGTCTCTCCACACTCCTCCGTGAAAGCCCAGTCACCATATTGTGAGGAAACCCAAGTCACATAGAGAGACCACATGCCAGTTTTCCAGGCAAGAGCTCCAGCTGAGCAGAGCTTCAAGTCACCCTAGCCTAGGCACTCCCACAAGAGAGTGAAGAAAGCTCCAGGTGCTTCCAGCCCCCGAATATTCAAGGTTTCTCCTCCCAGAGCTAAAAAACCATCATCACCATGCCCCATCTGAACCCCAGACTCACTAAATCTGTCAGAAGGATAACATAGTTATTGACATACATCACTTAGTTTGGGCTGGTCTGTTTCCCAGTAACAGATAACTGAAACACGGAGGTGCCTAAGTCATAAGTACTTAGAACAACACTTGCAGGTAAGTAGGTGCTCAGTTAGTGAGACCTGTTTCTGTTGTTATTCATTATACTTTCTGAATCTAGTCCCATCCATTTCATTAAAATTATTGTTTTCAAAGTACCCAAACCTGGGGAGTTCCCTGGTAGTCCAGCGGTTAGGATTCTGTGCTCTCACTGCTCGTGGCCTAGGTTCAATCCTTGGTCAGGGAACTAAGATCCCACAAGCCACATGGTGCTGCCAAAGTAAATCATTAATTAATTCATTTACAACAGGGTTTCAGTTTCCAAGGAAGATGGAAGGTTCTCCTGGAAAGAGGAATTTATGACTACCAGTCATTCACACTTTAGTGAGGATTAACAAACTATCAAAGTGACAGGTGATGGAGATTTACCAAAAAAAAAAAATTCCAAGTACCAAGACCTGGATGTGGATACACTTTCCTCTTTAGGTCTCTTGACGTTGCATCCTTCTGGCCCCTGACACTACAACCCTATAAGGTAGGTACTATCCTTACCCCCAGTTCAAAGGGGGGAAACCAAGTCACAGGTTCAGCAGCTCATCCAAGATTGCAAAGTCAAGACTGGCACCCAGACACCCAGGCAACCAGAGTCCATGGCCCTCAAACAGGGTTTCTAGGTCTTTGCAAAACTGATACTTGGGCAGCTATCTTGGGCATTCTTGCTATTGATCAGTTGCTAAGTTGCGTCTGATTCTTTGTGACCCCATGGATTGCAGCATACCAGACTTTCCTGTCCTTCACTATCTCCCGGAGTTTCCTCAAATTCATGTCCATTGAGTCAGTGATGCTATCTAACCATCTCATCCTCTGCCACTCCCTTCTCCTTTTGCCCTCAATCTTTTCCAACATCATTGTCTTTCCCAATGAGGCTGCTCTTCGCATCAGGTGGCCAAAGTTTTAGAGCTTCAGCTTCAGCATCAGTCCTTCCAATGACTATTCAGGGTTGATTTCCTTTAGGATTGACTGATTTGATCTCCTTGCAATCCAAGGGCCTCTCAAGAGTCTTCTCCAGCACCACAATTCAAGAGCCTCAATTCTTCAGCACTCAGCCTTCTTCATGGTCCAGCTCTCGCGTCCATATATGACCACTAGAAAAACCATAGTTTTGACTATACAGACCTTTGCCTTGGGCACAAGAGGACAAATAGCTACACCTCTGTTCTCTACCCACTCAACACAGAACCACACCACTCCCTCCAGTAGTGACAGTCCAAAACATCTCCAAGCATTGCCACATGTGCCCTGGTAGGACAGAGCTGCTTCCTCCCTACCCCCAGTTAAGAACAACCGCACTGTGACCCAGGTTCAATCCCTAGTCAGGACTGAAAAAAAAAAAAAAAAGGAACCACTGCACTAACCAGCACGCTGGGCTGCCTCCCAACTCCAGGGTCAGATGGCCCAATCAGAACTCCTCAAAAGCTATGTCTCCCCCAGCCTTCCCATCTCAGCAAATGATACCCCATTTGTGTGGGTCCCTAAGCTACAACCTTTGCCTGACATCATCTGGCCTCCTCCTTTCATTTATTTCCAGCCCTCTTCCATCCAATCTGTCAGCAAGTCTGATCAGCCCAACCCCCCCAAAATGGGAGGCAGATGCATTGTCCCCAGCTCCTTGTCCAAGCCCCCATCACTGCTCCATGGAACCCCTCCATCAACTTCCTCCTCAGGTCCTTGCTGCCACCTCTTTTGCCTTTAGAGTCCAGTCACCATAGAGCAGCTTGCTTCTGCTAAGTCAGTTCAGTCGTGTCCGACTCTGTGCGACCCCATAGACAGCAGCCCACCAGGCTTCCCCGTCCCTGGGATTCTCCAGGCAAGAACACTGGAGTTGGTTGCCATTAGAGCAGCTTAAAACCCTCCAAAGATTTCCAATCCCATTTAAATTCCATACACAGTCCCAAAGCATTTTGCAGTGAAGTGCCTTCCTCCCAAACATCATTTTCCTCCACTCCCCCTTCACTGGCTCACCTTCTTCAGCCAGCAGATTCTTCATTCTCATCTGCCTGCCACAGGGCCATTGCACAGGCTTTCTCGTCCCTGCCCCCATGCTTCCTAGAGCTGGCTCCTCATTCTTCAGCTCTCTGCTTTCCTTGACCACCCCGCTCTGTTTGCTCTTCAGCATCCTGAACCTTGATTAATTCCGTCTGCAACACTGACTACTGTGTTTTATCGATTTGCAGGGCGTTGAAACAAAGTCCCCAGATACATCCACATCAGGCCCTTGGCACCAGTGAACGTGATGTTATTTGGAAAAGAGGGCCCAGGATGGAGGGTAGTCTTTCCTGGTTGCTCAGTGGTAAAGAATCAGCCTGCCAGTGCAGGACACACAAATTCGAGCCCTGACCTGGCAAGATCCTACATGCCATAGAGCAATTAAGCCCGTGCCCCACAACTACTTAAGCCTGTGCTCTAGAGCCTGGAAGCTGCAACTACTGAGCCCACATGCTGCAACTGCTGAAGCCCATGACCCTAGAGCCCAGGCTCCACAACAAGAGAAGCCATTGCAATGAGGAGACTGTTTACCACAATGAGAGAGCAGCCTCTGCTAGCCACAACTAGAGAAAAGCCCACGCAGCAACAAAGACCCAGCATAGCCAAAAAAAAAAGACCCTGTGCTTCCAATGCAGAGGGTGTGGATTTGATTTTTCTAAAAATGACTTTGCAAAACATCATAAAGGATATCAAGGTGAGGAGATTATTCCAGATTATGAGATGCACAGACAGACAGACATAAAGGACACAGTCACGTGAAGATGGAGGCAGAGGCTGGAATAACACTGCCGCAAGCCAAGGAATGCCTGGAGCCAGTCGAAGCTGGAAGATGCAAATAAGGGATTCTGCCTTATAGCCTGGAGTTGGAGCAAGATGCTGCTGACGCCTTGCTTTCCAACCACTGCCCTCCAAAACTCTGAGACAATATAGCTGTTGTTTCAAGCCACCCAGTTTTTGCAACTTTGTTACAGCGGCCACAGAAAACAGAACACAGGCAGCCTTCTCTGCCATGAGGCCACGAACTCAGGAGAGCAGAGAGGAAATCTGTGGTGTTTCTTCCCATCACCCCAGTCATCAGCACAGTGCTGGCTGCCGGATAATAAAATAAAGGAATATCTAACTTGAAGAAGCTCTCAATCTCATCTTTACCCCAGCCAGTAATTAATTGTTCATTTCTCTTTAGATTCTGCACCACCCACCTCCCCCTACTCACCTCCCTCCCCCACCCACCTCCCGGACACAAGAAGCTCACTCCCTCCAAAACAGTGGTTCTCCCAGGGGCAATTCTGCCCACCAGGGTATATTTCGCAATGCCCAGGGACATTTTGTTGATCCCACCCTAGGGGGGAAGAGTGGGTGAAGGTCAGGGATGCTACCCAACTTCCTACAATGCATAGGCTGCTCCCAGGACAGAGAATGAAATGCCAATTTCAGCACTACTGATACTGAGAAACTCCGGACTCAGTTTAGCACTTGATACCAAGATAAACATCGATGGATCAACTGCCTCTTGACTTCTCCCTGCTTTTCTGGTAACCATCCCTCTATTTCCCCGGGATGAAACAGCCCTTCCCCCAGTCTAGTTCCTTTGGGTAGAGTTGACTCCCTCACCAATGCCAGGAATGGGCGTGTGATCTGGCCTGATCAATCAGACCAGGCATTCTCCCAGCAATGGGTTCAGGATTGGACATGTCACCCCCTCCCCCAAATGATCATGTCCAATGAAAGAGAGAGCTGGGGTTTAGGAGCCATTAAATCGACCCTCTCATTTTCCACTGGACACAGAATTGTGGGAATAAAAATTTGGAGTATCTGGACACTCATATCTACCTCCATGAGGGCAAAGAATGACTAAGATGGAGGAAAACACTTAAAAGAAAACAGAGTTAAGAGATGGAGGGCAATGGGTAGAGAGAGGAGGGTTTCTGAGACATTGTCAAGACCCTGGATCCAGCTGGACATATAGGCCTTCTCTCCCAAGCTTTTCAGTTATGTGAGGTAATAAATATTATTTTTTGACTAAGCCAGTTTCAGTTGGGTTTTCTGTCACAAGATCTAAAACTCTTGCTCGAAACTTCTGCAGATTAAGCTCACAATTTCCTCAAACCTTAAACTTCTCCAACTGAACATCCCTTATTTCTTCAAGAACACAGTTCCCCCAAGGGACCTGACTTTCATGTTCCTCTTAAAGTCCAGGTCTCAGAACACCATCCTTGATATCAGAGGAGGACAGTCCATCTCTGCAATGTAGTCAGATTGTTAGAATGTAATATAGTGAGATTGTTAGAAACCTAAATATGCCCATCCAACATACCCCCGGGTCCTCCCCACTTCCTGGCACCGTTAGTTTTAGTAAGAGAGAAACAGAACTCCTTTTGGCCCCTGAAATATACCCGGACTTCCCACAGTCAGTTGGCATGTCACCTCCTCCAGGAAGCCTACCCTGATTGTTTCTGGGACTTCCCTTCTCTCTGCTCCCACAATGCCCTGGGTGCCACCCACCCATCACTGAGTGTGTTACTCTGTCATAGCTGCCTACTTCCTCATCTGTTTCCATGAGCTGCAATATGGTCTGTGTCTCATTCATTGTGGGACTCTCCATCACCCAGTGAGTGGAACGAACTAGTACAAAGAAATGCCTGTGAGGTGGGTGGCAGCCTCATCACCATTATTATTTTTGTTATCATTGCTATCATCATTGGCTTCATTTGCCCCATTTTACGGACAAGAAAACCAAACGTGAGAAAGCCAAGGCAACTGCTTGAAGTCACATAGCCTGGAACTAGTAAAGCCAGGATGATCTCAGGTAATTCATTCTCAATCACCGGTTACCAACTACCACTACCTAGTCATAAGCACTCAACAAATACCTACTCAATCAGAGATGGATCAGCAAACTCTGTAAAGAGGCAGACAGTAGTTTGGGTTTTTTTTGGCTTTGCAGGTCATAGAGTCTTTGTCGTAGGTCACAGAGAGAGAGCAGTCACAAACAATGTGACAAGTGGGCAAGACTTTGTATCAGTTAAACTCTGCTTACAAAAAGAGGCAGATGGCTGATGGTTTCTAGGGTGCTGACCCCGTATTGAATGACTGAATGAATGAATATCTGATCAATGTTTTATTGAGTGGGGCTTCCCTGGTGGCTCAGAATCCGCCTGAGCAATGGTAAAGAATCCACCTGCCAACGTGGGAGATGAGAATTCAATCCCTGGATCAGGAAGATCCCCTGGAGAAGGAAATGGCAACCCACTCCAGTATTCTTTGCTTGGGAAATCCCAGGGACAGAGAAGCCTGGCAGGTTATATCATCCATGGGGTCATAAATCAGTTGGACATGATTCAGCAACTAAACACCAACAACAATTTTATTAAGCACCTACTATGCGCTGAGTGCTGTCCTAAGAACTAAGGACACAATTGTGAACCAAACAGACAAAAAGCTTTCCCCTGATATTCCAATGGGGGAAGCAGATAATAACCAAATAAGCCAAAAAACTGTGGTAGGTCTGGGGCTTCCCTGGTGGTCCAATGGTTAAGAATCTGCCTTCTAACACAGGGGTCACAAGTGTGATCCCTCATCCAGGAAGATCCTACATGCCGCAGGGCAACTAATTCACTGCCCCACAACTACTGAGCCCACGGTGCCCTGGGTTAGCCAGGGCACCACAACGCATGCCACAACTAAGACTCGATACAGCCAAATAAGTAAATAATTTTTATAAGTTAAAAAAAAAAATCAGTGGTAAGTCAGCAAGTGCTAAGTACTACTTTGTTGTTGTTTAGTCACTAAGTCATGTCCACCTCTTTTGTAACCGCAAGGACCATAACCCGCCAGGCTCTTCTGTCCATAGGATTTTCCAGGCGAGAATACTGGAGTGGGTTGCCATTTCCTCCCCCAGGGGATTTTCCCAACCCAGGGATCGAGCTTGCATCTCCTGCATTGGCAGGCAGATTCTTCTCCCACTGAGCCACTTGGGAAGACCCACTAAGTATTACAGAGGAAAAGTTAGAAAGGGAAGAGAATGGAAGGTGTTGTGGTGGGGTGGGGGTGGGGGTGGGGGCAGACAGGGCAGGGGATGCAATTTCATATAAAGAAAGCAGCAGAAATCTCTCTGATAAGAAACCTTCAGGAGATAAGAGAACAATCAGGGTATGTATCTGAGGGGAAGAGTGATTTATGAAGAAAGACAGCAAGTGCAAAGGCCCTGGGGCTGAATTGTACCTGGTGGGTTCTAAGAACAGTGAGGGGGCCCATGTGGCTGCAGTAGGGTGAGGGAGGAGATGACCGCTGAGAGGCAGGCAGACACCAAATGCCGAGGCTATTATGGATCATGCTGAAGATTTTGCCTCTTGCTCCAAGGGGATCCATGCATGGGAGGGCTGAGAGCAAGGGAAGGGCTAGGGGTTTCCAGCATCCTCCCTGAAGTCCTGAAGGGTGATGTTTCCCGGTACTGGGCCCAGAGAGGAAGTCAGTGAACAGAATAGAATGGAATGGGAAAGAAGGCACGGCACCAAATATTGACTCTCTCAAGCTTCCATCCCCATCAGCCCTAATGGGCGTGTTTAAATGAGGTCTTCCACCCAACCCAAGCCAACCCACTGGGCTGAGATTTCCTTGTACCCAGGCCCCACTCTGTCCCCAGATGAATCCTTCCCCATGGCTCTGGTCCATGTCCTCCTCCTTCCTCATCTCACAGAGGTTTCCTCAAAGCCAGCCCCCTCCAAAGCTACATCACTCTAGTCAGCTAGGCATTACCTAGGGGTCCTCTTGTCACTGCCTTCTCCATATGCACCCAACCCACTTCCTTGTCCTTCCTGGCACAGAGCTAAACTACATTCCTGGCCTGTCTTGCAGTTGGATGGGACCACATAACCAAGTTCTGGCCAGCAGAATAAGGATGGAGGTGATGGTGCCACTTCTGGGTCTGGTCCATGCAAACCCCCCAGGGTTTCCCTCCTCATCACTCCCTCCTTTGCCTTCTGACTCCAAGGGCTTCAGGGAGGGTGGGGCCATGAGGCAGAAGGAGCCCAGGTCCTGTAGGGACTTTGTAAAAAATGGCTGGGCTTTCCTGGTACCTCAGTGCTAAAGAATCCACCTGCCAATACAGAAGACATGGGTTCGATCTCCAGTCCAAGAAGATCCCATATGCCTTGAAGCAGCTAAGTTGGTACACCACAACTACTGAGCCTGTGTTCTAGAGCCTGAGAACCACAACTACTGAGCGTGCGAGCCCCAGAGCTTGAGTTCTGCGGCAACAGAGGCCACAGCAATGAGGAGCCCTCGCGCCACAAGAGAGTGGCCCCTGCTCACCGAAACTAGAGAAAAAGCCCGCGCAGAAACTAAGACCCAGTACAGCCTAAAAATAAATAAAGAAATAAAAGAAATATATACATATATATAAAGAAGGAATATTTTCTTAATCCCCCAGTTGACCCAAACCAGATTGTGATATAAGCCAGAAGGAAATTCTTTAAATTCACTGAAGAAATACAGTTCACTACAGCAACTAACATTTTGCACCCTGACCTATACCACATCCTACAGGCAAGCTCAGACCCACTGAAATCAAATTAGCAAAAAGAATGACTCCCATTAATTTACATGCTATCAATCATATGTCAATCACTGTGATAAAAATTTAGCCTACATTATCATGCTGAACCTTCACACAACCCTGAGATATCAATGCTGTCCACACCCTCATTTTGTAGATATGGCTCAGATAGATTAAGTCATTTTTTTCTCCAAGATCACAAGGCTACTAAGTACCTGACTTGAAATTCCGAACAGCTCAATATATAAAGAGTTCCTAAAAATCAATTTTAAAAAAGGGGGCAATAGTACTAGAAGGGAAAAACATGGGCAAATGATATGAACAAATATTCATTTGCAGAAAGAAAATAAAAATAACTCTTATAAGAAAAGATGCTCAGTCTCAGACTAAGAGAAATGTAAACTGAGTCATAATGAGCTTCATTTATCACCCAAGTTGGCAAGACTCCAAAAGCTTAACAACTGTTGGCAAGGCAATGAAGAAACCAGCATTCTCGCTGTTAGAGGTAATGTAATTGGAACAATGCATATGGGAACAATCCCATACAGAGAACAATTTGGCAAGATCTACCAAAAACACAGACTCACCTGCTTTGAGCCAAGAAACCCTTCTGAGAATTGATCCCATGGATATACTTGCTCGTGTATCTGGCTGCAATAACAGCATTTATATATAACTAGATACTTTTCTATGTTCTTTATAGTAACTCATTTATCCTTCACAACAATACTTTCACATAAGGACTTATTATCTCCATTTTAGAGATGAGGAAACAGAAGCACAGAGAGGTTAAGTAACATGCCCAAGGTCACACAGTAGAGGAGCTGAAAAACAGTTCATGGACAAGGTTACTGATCACAGAAAGTGTGTCAGAACAAAAGCCTGGTTCAATACAAGTGCCCAGCAATAGGAGTGATGGTGAAATAAACCATTTCCCAGCTGGGCCATGGAATTGAGTTTAGAGTAAGTTAACAGTAAAGATTCTAAGAGAGAGAGTAGGGGTTCTGAGGGACTTCCCTGGTGGTCCAGTGGTTAAGAGTCCATGCAGGGGGCATGGATTCAGTCCCTGATTGGGGAAGTTCCACATGCCAACACAGGGCAGCCAAAAAGGAAAGGAAAAAAAAAGAGTAAGGATCCTAGGGCCAGGCTGCCTAGGTTCAAATCTGTGACTTTGTCACTTTCAAGCTGGTTACCCTGGGGCTAGGGACTTAACTTCTGTGTCTCAGTTTTCCCAGATGCAGTGTGCAGATTAAGTCACTGTGTAAAAAGTGTTTAAACCAACGATCAGCTCGCTTTTTCTACAAACATCTAGATAATAAATGTCTTCAGCACCATAGGCCAGATACTGTCTTCGTCAGTTACTCAAATTTAGAATTGTAACTGGAAATTGGCCATAGATAATATGTAAACAAATGGGCATGGGTGTGTGCTAATAAAACTTTATTTATAAAACATGCTGTGGGTCCAGATTCAGCCCTCTTGTTGTAGTTTGCCAGCCCCTAGTTTGGAAGAATGCCTGGCATGTGGTTAGCCCAATAGAAGTAGTTTGTTTAGTAAATGGACAATCTAGAATATCCTGCAGTCAATTTTTTATACATGATCTTAGCCAAAAAGCCAAGAAATGATGCTGCAGTCATTTTTTTTTTTAAAGAATGGGAACACTGTATGAACTGATTTGGAAAGACAACCAAGGTAATGATTAAAGTAATGAAAGCAGGGTATAAAGATAGTATGTTCTGTCTTTCACAGAAAGAAAGGAGTGTAGTTAATAAGAACCTAAATTTCTATGTGCATAAGAAAATTCTGTAAGGATATATAGTCAGCTTAAAAAAAGTAGTCACTTATGGGGGAAAGCAGGAACTGGGTATCTGAGGAAGATGGCCAAAGGTTATATTTTTCTCTGCACACCTTTTACGTGTTTTGAACTTTGAACGATACACACATATTATTTAACTAAAGAATCAAATATTTTAAAGATTCTATCAGGCTCTCTGTCCCCCAGCACAGGGTTTCTCAAAGTCAGCCATGTTGACAATGGGTGCATGTGTGTTCAGGCTTGTCCGACTCTTTGAGACCCCGTGGGCTGTAGCCTGCCAGGCTCCCACGTCCATGGAGTTTTCCAGGCAAGAATTCTGGAGTAGGTTGCCATTTCCTCCTCCAGGGGATCTTCCCAACCCAGGGATGGAACCCACATCTCCTGTACTGGCAGGCGGATTCTTTACCACTGCTGCTGCTGTTGCTGCTGCTGCTAAGTCGCTTCAGTCGTGTCCGACTCTGTGCGACCCCAGGACGGCAGCCCACCAGGCTCCCCCATCCCTGGGATTCTCCAGGCAAGAACACTGGAGTGGGTTGCCATTTCCTTCTCCAATGCAGGAAATTGAAAAGTGAAAGTGAAGTCGCTCAGCCGTGTCCGCCTCCTAGCGACCCCATGGACTGTAGCCCACCAGGCCCCTCTGTCCATGGGATTTTCCAGGCAAGAGTACTGGAGTGGGTTGCCATTGCCTTCTCCGTTTACCACTGCACCACCTAGGAATCCCACTGTTGACACTGGGGCTGGATAATTCTCTGTTGTATGTGAAATTGTCAGACATTGCGCAGCATCCACAGTCTCTATCCAATGGATAACAGTAACAGAAGTGACAACCCAGACTGACACTGCCGAAGGTCCCCTGCTGGGGGAGCAAAACCACCCCAGTTGAGAACCACTGCCCTAACCCAAACTCCTACAAGCTATGCTATGTTACCAACCCTCCCATTTTCCCTCATCTTTCCTAAGAAGACTTTTTAGCGAGAGTTTATCGCAGATTTGATCCCTGGGTCGGGAAGACCCCCTGGAGGAGGGCATGGCAACCCGCTCTAGTATTCTTTCCTGGAGAATCCCATGGACAGAGGAGCCTGGCGGGTTACAGTCCATGGGGTCACAAAGAGTCGGACCCAACTGAAGCGACTGAGCACAGCACAGCACATCAGGTGTCGACACTATGCCGAGCGGTATTGAAATGTTAAAACAGTCCTCCCCTCAAAGGTGCCATTTTTAGCCACAGTTCACAGATGGGGAAACTGAGGTTCAGAGAGGTGAAACCAGGAAGTGGTGCAGCCGGGATCTGAGCCCAGATCTGGTGCCTCCGAGCCGCCACCACCACCACCACCTCCAGCATAAGCCCACCCCTCCTGTTCTAACCCTCCCATCCTCTCCCTTCCCTGCCTCTACTGATGGTGCCAGGGTTTATTGGCTGGGGATGAAAGCACAGAGAGGTTAAGCAACATGCCTAAGGTCACAGAGTGGAGGAACTGAAAACAAGATTCATCATCTTGGCTCCAGTGACCACCCCCATTCCCAGTATAATAAGCTCCCCAGTCCTGGTGGGATCTTTCCCACAATGACGGTCACATTCATCTCTTCCTCTCCACTTCCTCAGCTTTAAAGTTTCACATCTGCCACCCAGAATTTGGGCTCCTAGAGACAGCAAAGAGTGTCCGGTCACCCCTGTGGCCATCTGTAATGACTTCGTCCTCTCTCTGGGTCTCAGACCTCAGAGAGACCATCCAGCGCGGAGACCCACTTCAATCTGACCTCACCCATGAACTATGCCCACACAGCCAGCTCATGCACTGCCCCGCAGCACGACTATGTGGCCACTGACCTGCTCCTACCTTGGGGCCTTTGCCAGGAGCTCTGTTTCCTTAGATTCACCCAGCTCTTCCCTCACTTTGCCCAGGTCTCTACTCAAACGTCACCTCGTCAGGGAAGCCTCCCAGACCTCATATGCGAAAGTGCAGCCTCACAGTCCTAAGCCCCCCTTTTTCCAGACCACCCACCACTCTGGACAACATATATGTTGCCTTATTTGCCCACTGTCAGTGTCTCCCATTAGAACATCAGCTTTTTGACAACAGGGTGTTTTTTTGGAGGGGCGGGGAGTACTTTACTTATTTATTTTTGATCGTGCTGTACGGCATGTGGGATCTTAGTTCCCTGACCAGGGATCCAACTCATGTCCCCTGCAGTAGAAATGTGGAGTTTTAACCACTGGACCACCAGGGAAGTCCCGACAACAGGGGTTTGTGTGCGTCTTTGTCCCACTGTCTCAGCACCATGGATGAATGAATGAACGAATATGCTCTTTCCACTCTACCCAGGAAAGAGTGGAGCCAAAGCAGAGGAGCTCTCAAGAGGAAATGAGAGAAACGGAGAAGCATTCTAATTCCAGACTCCACACCTTTATTTACGGCATTGTGTGTCCCCCACCCCATCCCACCCTCATCAGGAGCCCTCCCTTTTCTCTCTTTGCCCTTCCACACCTCACTGGCAGTTCTTAGCCCTGGCTTAAATCTGTTGACAGACAGGGACTTGCAAACTTAGAGGCTGTTCTTGGGGCACCTCCCTTTGGTTTAAAATGACTACCTTTTAGCTTCCCGTGCATGGCCCCACTGTGAACAGGGCAAAGGATTGTGCTTTGAAAGGAGATAAAATGCACAGGGCAGCAAGGCCCAGAGCTCCCAGATAGGGAGGATCATGGAACACCCTTGCCCAATGCAGGGTCTGACACAGCTAGGCACCAGGGTCAGAGCAATAAGAAAACTCCTACTCACTCTTCAAAACCCAGCACAAATGTCCCCTCTTGCATTAAGCCCAACTTCCCCAGGCAATCTTTTGCCTTTGCTCCAGGGCCCTCAGCCCAGAATTTTTGTTTCCCTCTGTCTCAGTCCTGACAACACAGGGCTAGGGAATGTCTGTCTTCCCCAGTCTGGGAACTCCTCGAGGGCCAGACTGAGACCTGGGTCCTCAGCATTGACCAGCACAGAAAATCAGGATTCATTAGTCCCTGCAGCTGCCCTCTTAGAGGTTAATGCCACACCCCACTGCCTTTTATCAGAAACCAGCTATAGGGAAGATGCAGGCAAGGATGGAAGTTCATCCTTAGGTCTAACCACTTTCCCATTAGCAGCTATCGAAGCCACACTGGGTCTCAGGTCAGAGGCCTGACTGATCCTAGGGCTACTTCCTTCTGTGTGCAAACACATGTAGGCATAATTGTGTCCTGTGGCCACAACAGCTGGCCGGGGTGGGAGGATCTCTGGGGTTCCCTCATTCTTTCAGGAAGCCTGTGCTCAGGGAGGGTGAGCCACCCATCTCTCCCACGCGTGGGCCTGTCACCAGGAAACACCACCAAGGACCCTTCCCTGATCACTTACTGCTCCTCCCCCCATCTGCACGTGGCATCTCAACCCAGAAAAGAGGCAGTGCCCCAGGCCGCCCTCCCCATCTATCCCCAAAAAGGGCCCCCCACCACCAGCCCACTGCACCTCCAGACAAGGCTTTCATCCTGGGGTGGGACCTGAAGGCTGGATGGCTAGTGTCCCCTCAGACCCCTAGGGCAGGCAGAGTGCCCCCAACCACCACCCATCAGCAGAAATTACTTTTCATCCAGCGCTCAAGAGGCCAGGGGGAACCAGAGAAGGTACAACAGAGAGAGAATCCAGTCCAGTGGCCTCCCCCACCCAACCGCATTCAAATAGGGATTTGAATATATTTCCTGAGCCGGGGAGGTTGAAGTCAAATCCACCACCCCCTGAACCCTGGGGCCCTTGCAGAAATCCCTACAGAGAAAAAGCAGCTATTTCTAGGTTCCCCCAAACCCCAAGAACCCAGTCTCAGGGCTCTTTGGGACTGGGTCCTGCCTTAATGTACCTCTTGGGATGGACAGAGCTAGGAAGACCAGAGTCCCAGACCCACAGTCCCCCCACCCTCCCCATGCTGCCCCAGGCCCCGGCAGGAAGCCAAGGGGAAGATGTGAGGGGAAGGAAGGGGCCCAGGGCCCAGGAGGAGGCGACGCATGTGGGGGAAGGAATAGGAGGAGGCCCTTCCCCCATAGCCAGAATCTTCGTGGGTGGCAGGGTCAAGGGAGTCCAAAATCTCAGGTGCCCTATCGGCCACCCAGGAGATTCCTAGGGCCCCCTGCAGACCCCTAGCATGTCCCTTTTGGGGTCTAAATCTCCAGCGGAGTCAGCCTGAGGTTTTGGACTTGGGTTAACCCCAAGTTTGCCAGTTTTCAGCCTAGACGTGGGAACCCATTCCTGTTAACCTTGAGGGGGCCACCCCTGAATCTTCAGTGTTAGGACCCCCACATATCCCCCATGCCAGGCCCAGAGTTGGGGCCAGCCTCCTCTCTTCACTGCTGGCCCAGAGGTGCAGTGCATCAACCTCCTGGGTACCAGCCTGGGGCGCCTCCCGCCACCCACCCTCCGGCAGGCCTGCCTGTGGCCCGTCTCACCTGGGACATCTGGGGACGCAGGTTGACTTCCCGCAGGTTGATGGCATGGGGCAGCAGGTTGTTGAGCAGCTGGCACAGAAGGACGCCATCCCGGAGGGCCTGCGCCAGCTCGCACACTTGGGCTCCATCCCAGGTCACACGGTGGCTGGGCGGTAGCACCCGGCACTGGATGAGCCAGTGGGTGCACTGGCGCCACAGCTCCATGGCCGCTGCCTTCCCAGGCCGGTCCGCACACCCTCGCGGCCTCCTCCACCCGCCCGACCGCCCGCCTGCGTGCCTGCCT
>NW_011495051.1:5307212-5309353 GCF_000754665.1 Bison bison bison | reverse complement strand
GCCTAATTACGCTGTCCCCAGCCCAGCCCCCTTTCAAGCAGGACCTGGCCTCTCTTTCGCCCACCAGCTAACACCAGGGCATCTGGGCGTGGGGACAGCGTAATTAGGCGGAGTCCCACTGCCTTCCTCTGCATGCAACCCAAGAGCAGTACCACCTCAGGAACACACTCAAAATCCACCCTCTTCTCACCTCTCCCTCCTTCACCTCCTTGCTTGGCCAACCCTGCTCCTTGCTAACCTGGACCAGTCTCCTCCACCTCATCCCCAGGCTCCCGTTCTCACCCACCACAGTCTGTAACCCCCCCATCAGAGGGCGCCTATGAACACCCCAGTCAAGCCACTGAGTCCCACAGCCCGCCTCGTTGGGAGTAAAAGTCCTGCCTGTACACCACAAGGTTCTTCCCTTATCCCTTCCACTCTCTCCTTCATTTGCTCTCTTCCAGTCAAACAGGGCCTCTTCAATGTTCCCCGAACCCACGAGGTCACCCCAAAATCTAGAGTCCTAGGACTCACCCTAGAGTCCTGCCACAGGGCCTTTGCACATGCTGGTCCTCTGCCTTAGCTCCATGGCCAGCTCCCTCATTTTCTGCAAATCTTAGCTCCAGGCCACCTTCTCATGAAGTCTTCCCAAACCTCTCCATTTCAAATCACAGTCTTTATTCCCCACCCCATCATACCCTGTCCCACTCCCCCCTCCCCCACATTAAGCCCTGATTACCAGTATTCTTGCCTGGAGAATTCACAGACAGAGGCTCCTGGTGGGCTACAGTCCATGGATTACAAAGAGCTGGACACGATTGAGTGACTTTCACTTTTCACAACACTACTATCCCAGAAACCTGATATTTTATTACGCTTACTTTTTTCATTGTGTATTTGGAAATTTGTGTCTATGTTAAAACCACTATCCCCAGTACCTGGCACATACATATATGTTCCACAAGTATTTGTTGAATACTTAGTATTCAACAAATAAATAGTTAAATAAATAGTTAATAGCTCTACTGGCTCTATCTTTGACATTTATCCCATAGCTCTGGCCACCATCATCTTATAGACTTCCATAATGTCATTCATTCATTTAGCAAATATTTGCAATCCCAAAGAAAGGCCATGCCAAAGAACGCTCAAACTACCGCACAATTGCACTCATCTCACATGCTAGTAAAGTAATGCTCAAAATTCTCCAAGCCAGCCTTCAACAGTACGTGAAACATGAACTTCCAGATGTTCAAGCTGGATTTAGAAAAGGCAGAGGAACCAGAGATCAAATTACCAACATCCGTTGGATCATTGAAAAAGCAAGAGAGTTCCAGAAAAACATCTACTTTGGTTTTATTGACTACACCAAAGCCTTTGACTGTGTGGATCACAATAAACTGTGGAAAAATCTTAGAGAGATGGGAATACCTGACCACCTGATCTGCCTCCTGAGAAATCTGCATGTAGGTCAAGAAGCAATAGTTAGAACTGGACATGGAACAACAGACTGGTTCCAAATCAGGAAAGGAGTACATCAAGGCTGTATATTGTCACCCTGCTTATTTAATTTCTATGCCGAGTACATCATGCAAAACGCTGGACTGGATGAAGCACAAGCTGGAATCAAGATTGCCAGGAGAATTATCAATAACCTCAGATATGCAGATGACACCACCCTTTGGCAGAAAGTGAAGAACTAAAGAGCCTCTTGATGAAAGTGAAAGAGGAGACTGAAAAAGTTGGCTTAAAGCTCAACATTCAGAAAACTAAGAGCATGGCATCCGGTCCCATCACTTCATGGCAAATAGATGCAGAAACATGAGAACAATGAGAGATTTTATTTTGGGGGGCTCCAAAATCACTGCAGATGGTGACTGCGGCCATGAAATTAAAAAACGCTTACTCCTTGGAATAAAAGTTGTGACCAACCTAGACAGCATATTAAAAAGGAAAGACATTACTTTGCCAACAAAGGTCTGTCTAGTAATAGCTATGGAGAGGGCAATGGCACCCCACTCCAGTGCTCTTGCCTGGAGAATCTCATGGATGGAGGAGCCTGGTAGGCTGCAGTCCATGGGGTCGCGAGGAGTCGGACACGACTGGGCGACTTCACTTTCACTTTTCACCTTCATGCATTGGAGAAGGAAATGGCAACCCGC
>NW_011495051.1:5304488-5307112 GCF_000754665.1 Bison bison bison | reverse complement strand
TGCAGTCCATGGGGTCGCGAGGAGTCGGACACGACTGGGCGACTTCACTTTCACTTTTCACCTTCATGCATTGGAGAAGGAAATGGCAACCCGCCCCAGCGTTCTTGCCTGGAGAATCCCAGGAACGGTGGAGCCTGATGGGCTGCGGTCTATGGGGTCACACAGAGTTGGACACGACTGAAGTGACTTAGCAGCAGCAGCAGCAGTAGTCATAGCTATGGTTTTTCCAGTAGTCGTGTATGGATGTGAGAGTTGGACTAGAAAGAAAGCTAAGCGCAGAAGAATTGATGCTTTTGAATTGTGGTGTTGGAGGAGACTCTTGAGAGTCCTTTGGACTGCGAGGAGATCCAACCAGTCCATCCTAAAGGAAATCAGTCCTGAATATTCATTGGAAGGACTGACGCTGAAGCTGAAGCTCCAATACTTTGGCCACCTGATGCGAAGAACTGACTCATTTGAAAAGACCCTGATGCTGTTCGGAAAGATTGAAGGTGGGAGGAGAAGGGGACGACAGAGGATGAGATAGTTGGATGGCATCACCAACTCTATGGACATGAATTTGAGTAAGCTCCAGTAGTTGATGAGTGACAGGGAGGCCTGGCATGCTGCAGTCCATGGGGTAGCTGAGAGTAGGTCAAGACTGAGCAATTGAACTGAACTGCTGTCTTAAAGCCCTTATCATTACCTGAAATCATGTGGTCTACGAGGTCTCTCTCCCCACCTCCACCCCACTAGGCTGGGAGTGTTCTCCTCAGCCCGCTCTATCCCGCAAGCCCCGACCTCACCCCAACACGCCTGGGATTTTTAAATTATTGTAACCACCAGGGGGCGCTAGAAACCTTCATTGGATATAACCGAGCTGTGCACCAAAAGCAGGCTGGCCAAGGAAAGGACACTTCCTCAGCCTGAGACTGAAGTCTCTTCCACATTGGCAGGTGGGAAAGCCCAGCCTGGAAATTCCCAGATTTATGATTCTACAGACACCAAAACTTTCTTCCCCAGGCATCCGTGATTCTCTTTGCGTCAATTTCCTCATCTGTAAAATGAGTGACAACAAACTTCACTGTTTAGAAATACAGTAGAGATCAGAGACGGTGGGGCTGCAAAGATCAGGGGAAGACAGGATAGAGCTCCAGGGCTCCAGGTTTGAATCCCACTTCGGCCAATCACAAGCTGAGTCAACCTTGGGCAAACTTGGGCTTAGTTGCCCCATGCCTGTTTCTGCATCTAGAAAATGGGGTAATGAAAATAGGACCCATCTCATTGAGAGGTCTATGTAAAAATAGAATTATGCAGGCAGGGCAAACAAGTATACAGTAAGCACTTAATTAATGAATGTTCGCTGCAGCTACCGCTTTCAGTTCTGTTGCTAATACTACGCACCCTCAAAAAACCTGACTAGAGGGTCCTATTTCTGGCTCCAGATCCCCCCACACACCTTCCTCACGCTTGTCTCCAGGCAACAGGATGGAAGCCCCCTTTCTCTCCTTCCTCCACCTAGGAAACCACCTGAATGTTTGCCCCCCACGTCCCGCCAGAGTCTAGATCAATTCCAGCGGTCTGTTACTGGGAAAGACTGTCGTATTTTCCCGCATCTCTCTTCACAAACCCGACACCCAATGTGGGGTTCCTTCCGAGAAACCCAGGGGGGCAGTCTGGAGGAAGCGCACTCTGCCACGTCACAGCCGCCACCACTCCCGGTCGTGTGAGACAGCCCGTAAGGGCCGCCCCGCCCCTGCCCGGAACAGGGGAGCTAGGAGACATCCTTTGCCCCGTCGCAAGGGGTCAGGGGCTCTTAGGACCAGCCTGTGGCCTGAAGCGGAAACAAGGGGCAGGACTCCAAGGGCGGGACTAAAAGAGGGGTGACTAGATGAGTGGGCGTGGTCAGCCTGAGGGGGCGGGGCAAATTTAAGGGGGCGGGTCCACTAGTAGGAACGAAAGGAGTTCCCCAGGGAGCGTGACCTACAGGAAGAAGGTTCATCCAAGCAGGAGTGGTTAGCGAAAAGAAAGTTTATAAGGGGGCGGGGCGATAACAAGGGGCGGGGCGATAAGTTACAGTAGGAGAAAGGGCGGGGCCTGGGAGGGGAGGGGTTTAAAGTGGGCGGGACCAGGTGATCGCGCTAGGAACCCTTCGGGGCGCGGGCAGGGGAAAGGCTGGATCTGGTTGGGGCGGGGAGGGAGGGGTCGGGAGACGCAGAGCCTCAGGCTTCCGCCAGGCCCCAAGTTCTTGCGAGCTCCGCGGGTCCCGGCCCAGGTGAGTGAGGGGCCCCAAGCAGAGCCAGGACCGGGAGATTTGGTGGGGGTAGGGAGTTCTCTTTTCCAGGTGGGGCCACCTGCTCTCTGGAAGAATCTGTCTGTCCCCGCGCGTCCGCGAACGTAAAAGGGGTCACCTGATTGGGTCACTGTGCATCATGCATGTCCGTGTACCTGAACGTCCTCCTGCAAGCGTATTTTCTCTGCAACATGGACAGCCTCCCTGCTTCCATGCCTGAGCAATGTTTTTAAACCACAAACCAGATCTTGACCCTCTCTCACTTCATACCTTTCCGTAGCGTCTCTTCCATCCCACCGAGACGAAAATTCGAGGTCCACCAGGTTCCTGCATCGTCTCTGCCTAACCTCAC
>NW_011495051.1:5292797-5304388 GCF_000754665.1 Bison bison bison | reverse complement strand
TCTTCACATCTTTGCTTAACTGTTCCCCACCCCCGCCCCCCGCCCCTACTGAGATCTCAGGTCCCAAGTCACTTCGTGGGAGACAGCCTTCTGACTACTATTCATATTTAAGGTAGCCTCCCCCAGCCAGCCTCTCTTTATGTCTCCCTGTCTTATCACCTCCGTTGTTCACCCTTAGACATTATCTTCTTCATTCATCGTGCACTTATTTGTTTTGTGTGTCTCCTCCACCCGAGAGGCCTTGGTCTCATTCATCACTGTTTCTCCTTGGCACACAGTAACCATTCAACCAGTCAGTATTTTGCTCACGTTTGAGTCTCCGTGTCCACCTGTGTCCCTGTCTCGTGCAAGTGGCTGCCCCCTGTAGGAGTATATGGTCGATAGAAAATGAATAATCCCCTCCCTTCTTTCCCCAAACTTGCCTCTCACCCACCTCCTCTCTTGATTTCTGCCCCCTTCCTCTCTCTCCTGCCCAGATACCCAGAAATTATTCCAAACGATGCAGGACAGGTGGATGACTTAATTGGCCTGTAGCCGTCCTGTGACCACTCTGAGCTCCCCCTGCACAAACCAGAGTCAGTGATGCACCTTCACACCCACTAAGGGGCAGGCAAGACAGAGGACGCTGGAGTCAGAGGACTCTTAAAACCAAGGCCAGGCCAGGCCCAGCTGACAAACAGGAAGTGCACAGGTATCCGGGAGACACACCTGGTATTCAGGTATGTGGCGCCTGGAGCCAAAGCTCTGCTCAGCTCTCCCACCCCTTAAGCCACCTCGGACCAGTCTGGGAACTTCCAGGCCCTTTCAGCTGACTCAGGTCCTAAAAATCTTCGTGCTATTTCTCTGCAGATCCTTCCGGGCCCAGAAGGCCCTGGGGGTAGGGGAAGCAAGACACTTTCCCCACCGCCACCTCCCACTCCCTCTCCCCTTCTTTCCTCTCACCCAGAGCAGTTTTTTCACCAGATGCTTGAGAGACCCCGGGGCCTGAGGCATGAGCGATGATCAAGGGGTCCTAGAGTGTCCATGTCCTAAGTTTGATCACAGTAATAACGAATGAAAACCTGTAGATGTCTATTTGCTGTTTGCTGACCTGTCTACAAAAATGTGACCTTTTAATGGTCTTTTAAAATGGGTTTCCCCACTGGCTCAGTGGTAAAGAATTCACTTGCAACCCAGGATTTGGCTGGAGACACAGTTTGATGCCTGGGTCGGGAAGATCCTCTGGAGGAGAAAATGGCAAGCCACTCTGTTATTCTTGCCTGGAGAATCCCAGAGACAAAGAAACCTGCCGGGCTACAGTCAATGGGATCAGAGTCAGACACCACTGAGCAACTGAGCATACAAAATGACCTTATTGGAAAGCCACGCATGGGTTAAATTTTTTTGTACAATCTAAGAATCCTTGAGTGTGCCTACAGATCCCTGAGATGCTATGGGTTTTAGTAAATTTAATTCTCCCCAGCCTGGAATTTATTTCACCCCAAGAACCACCAGGCTTGAGACTTACCCAGTGCTTCGGTGGCTCTGCTCTCCCAAGGCAGGAGGCCTGGGTTCCATCCCTGGTCAGGGAATTAGATCCCACATGCCAGAACTAAGAGTTCTCATGCTGCAACTAAGACTCAGTGGAGCTAAATAAATAAATTAAATTAAAAAAAAATTTTTTTTAAAGAACCACCTGACTTGGCCCCTTAAAATCCTCCCAACCTTTACCCACCCCCAAGACCTTCCCAGGTCACTGTAAGAAAAATCTTAACTCCACTGCTTGAATCTTCATATCTGATCCCTGATTTCATTTTTCCCCTTAGTTCTCTCAGATCTATTTTAGGCTTCCTTTTCTACTCACTGATTTTCCTAATCTCTGTCTTCTCAGCTAGAAGATGCCTAAGAGCAGGAATCTTGGTCTTGTTGTTCACTGCAAGGTCTCTAGTGCCTAGAAGGGGCTCCCGGCACAGAGTGGGTGCCGCATAAATATTCTTTTGAGTTAATTTGTTAATTAAATTTCTACAAAATATAGCACTATGTCATCTGCATTAAAAATTGCATTACATTTGAGATCATTGTCTTCTTCCTTCGCAAGAATCCCAGTGAATTTGCATGACTGTTTTCATGAAATCACAGCCTATTCTAAATTAAAGTTAGGGACTTCCCTGGCAGTCCAGTGGTTAAGACTCTGCACTTCCAAAGCAGGAGGTGCCAGTTTGATTCCTGGATGGGGAACTAAGACCCCAGATGCTGCATGGCACAACCAAAAAATAAATTAATTAAAAAGAATAAATTAAATTTATTCATTTCATGCTTAGTCGCTCCGTCATGTCTGACTGTTTGCGACCCTTTGGACTGTAGTCTTCCTGGCTCCTCCGTCAATGGGATTTTTCAGGCAAGAATATTGGAATGGGTTGCCATTTCCTACCCCAGGGGATCTTCATGACCCAGGGATTGAACCCACGTCTCCTGTGTCACCTGCATTGCAGGTGGCTGCTTTACCCACTGAGCCATCCAGGAAGCCCCAAAGTTACTCATAGCTTGAATTTAATCTGATACATATATCAAATATAACTCATATAATTTATAATTAAAAATATATAATCTGACTATGGGTAACTTCTTTAACTTAATATAAATATATATTAACATTTATATTTAGAATATAAAATACACAAATGTTATATGTAAATATTTAAATACATTTATATATAATTATCGGAGAAGGCAATGGCACCCCACTCCAGTACTCCTGCCTGAAAAATCCCTTGGGTGGTGGAGCCTGGTAGGCTGCAGTCCATGGGGTCGTGAGGAGTTGGACACGACTGAGCGACTTCACTTTCACTTTTCACTTTCACGCATTGGAGAAGGAAATGGCAACCCACTCCGGTGTTCTTGCCTGGAGAATCCCAGGGACGGGGGAGCCTGGTGGGCTGCCGTCTATGGGGTCGCAGAGAGTTAGACATGACTGAAGCGACTTAGCAGTAGCAGTATATATAATTATATAAATATGCTGTGTATTAAAATGTAATATATATATACATATACAGAAAGCATTGCATTTTATGGTTTGATAAGATGTGGGCTGTTGTCTTCAAACTATGAGGAACATGAAAGGGCTGACCAAGCCATTCAGGAAGCAAGAATAATTATTCCTGTTTTACAGATGAGGAAGACTGAGGCCTGTTGGAAGTACAAAGCACAGACCCTGCACCCTCTGCCCCCGAGAGCTCCATGCAGGTGCCACAAGATGGAGAGGACTTTGTGGGCCAACCCTGGTACCACGGCCCCCTGTCCCGCCAGGTACCACTGCCTCTCACAGGACCACATACCATCTGATGGGGAATCTCACTCATCTTTGACTTATTGGGGACTCCTGGGTCCCAGATAAGGGCCTTAGGGTCAAGATCTATCAGAAAGAGTGACTTGAGGGCTGAGGATTGTTTTGCAACTTGGTCTATGTGGGATGTCACTTCTTATCTTTAACTTATCACTTCCTTTGGGATGGTGTTGAAGAAGGTGACAGGAGTTGAAGAGGGTACTAATGACTCCTCAAACCACCCTTTGGCCCTACTTGTCTCTCTGTCTCTCTCTGGATTCCAGGCCACCTGTGGCCGCCAGGGTCCCATTTCCCTCTCAATTCAAAGCACCTCATGCTCATCTCCAGCTTAGGAGTCACCTTCAGGAGTCCCAGGACCTGAGACATCTAATCAAATCATGAGAGGCAGTGTAGCTTAATGGTGAAAATCCCACACTTTAGCCACAAGCAGCCTGAGTTCAAATCCTATCCCTACAATTTATATTGGATATAAACTAGAGCAAGGTAGTTGATGTCTCTGGACCTCTGTTTTCCCATCTGTAAAATGGGCATAATAGTACCTACCTCTTATCCTTGGTAAAGGATGAAGTGAGTTCATACATTTTACACTTAAAACAGTGCCTGGCATATAATAAGGGCCATACAAGTGTCCTTTGCACATATTGGCCAGTCCCCAGCCTCCATCAGCAGCTCTGCTTTGCCCCTCTATGATGTTGTGACCCTCAGGCCCTGTTTTCAGCCACCATAGCTGGCATGATAGTGCTCTATTTTTATAAAGGTGAATTTCAAGGCCATGGTCTGTTTGGAAGAACCTAGCAAATGGCTTTTCTGAAAGCCACATTTGCATAACAAACTCAGCACTTGTCACCAGGTTAGAACTTGCATTAGTCAGCGTCATCTAGTGGCTGTAACAAACATTCCCACGCTGTCAACGACTCCATCAACATTTAAAGACTAGTTCATGTCGCAGTCTAAGAGGATGCAGAGCTTCAAAAGGAGTCAGACCCAAGCCCTTTCAGTCTTCTGCCTCCACTGCCCCCCAGGGCTCTGTGGGCGTCAACGGACAGATTCAGGAAGAAACCTGTAGGATTCTGCTAGACTTATTTCAAGGGCCAGGTCTGCCCATTCCCCACAGCACTCGTCCCACATCCCATTGGTCAGATCTTGTCACACGACAGTTAATCGCAAAGGGGCCTGGGAAATGTAGTGCGGAAGTATGTCCACTAGACAAGAAATTGTTTGGCCGAAAACTACCCAGTCTCTGGGGTGGCTTTTCTTGGGTTGGGGGGAGGGGTCTGGAGTCTCCATTAATTACTGATACGTGCTCATGCGTAAACCCTTGCCCCCCCGATCCTCCATCCCCAGAAGGCCGAGGACCTTCTCCAGCAAGATGGTGACTTCTTAGTTCGTGCGTCCAAGTCCCGTGGGGGCCACCCTGTCATCTCCTGCCGCTGGCGGGGCTCAGCCCTGCACTTCGAGGTGCTTCGTGTGGCCCTGAGGCCTCGGCCAGGCCGGCCCACAGCCCTCTTTCAGCTAGAGGATGAGCGTTTCCCCAGCCTGCCTGCCCTGGTTCGCAGCTATGTGATTGGCCAGCGTCCACTGTCCCAAGCCACAGGGGCTGTGGCCTCCAGGCCAGTGCCACGGCAAGGACTAATTCGACGCAGCTTTAGTGAGGACACCCTTCCAGACGACCCGGCTCGCACAGAGCCGCTCAGGTATTCAGAGGCTCTCTACATCCTGAAGACACCCAAGACCTCCCAGGGTTCTCCACCACTGTTCCTGTGTGTTCCAATAGTGGACGGCTCTGTCCACTATTGACATTTGTTGCCAGATTATTCTTGGTTGTGGGGGGGCCATTCTGTGCATTGCAGGCTGTTGAACAGCATCCCTGGTCTCTTATCTACTAGATGCCAGTAGAATGCTCTGCACCCCTCCTCTTAGTTATGACAACCAAAACATATCTCCTGACATTGCCAAGTGTTCCCTGGGGCTAGCAAGCACCCTGGGGGATCCCCTGGTTCTGAGTGATGGGATGTAAGGTTTTCTGGTGGAGGCTATATGCTATCTAACTATCTGCTAGGAGTAGGACAACATATCTCCCTCCCTCTGTCCCCCAGGGATAGGAAGCGGAGTGATAGTCAGCCCGCAGGTTTGGAGCATATGTGGCGGTCACCAGAAGACCCTCCTGGACCAGGTAAAGGGTCTTCCAGAATAGGACATAGCTCCAAAACTCCTCTGCCACGCACTATCCAAGTGACACTGGGCAGGTGACAACCTGCTGGGAAAAAAGGATGGTGATGCTCTCAATGTTGTCACAGTGACAAAAACACATACAAGAACTCTGTAGGTGCTTAAAAGTATGGGTTTACAATGATTCCAAGAAACCCTCCATGCTCTAACCATAGCTAAGCTCTCTAATAATTCCATCCCTCATCCCCTGTTCACTCTGGCCACACAGACATCCTTTCAGTTGCTGATTGTTGTTGTTCAGTCTGCTGGAACCTTGTACATTTGTTCCTGCCTCAGGGCCTTTGCACTTGCTGGCCTCATCTTTGGAAAGCTCATTCCCTAACCTTTACCTGACTGTTTCTCATCTAACAGGAGTTCCTCAAAGCAGCTAACCCTGGCCATCCTACATAAAGGAGGAGTTCCCCTTGTGCCCTGACTGGCCTGTTGTCTCCCATTCAACATGAGCCCTCACTGTGTGTGTCAGAAACAATACTAAGTGCTGAGACACATCAATGAATAAGAATAACAAAGATCCCTGCTCGAGTGGAGCCAACATCCTATTAGAGAATGAAGGACCATGAACAACAGAAATGAGTCATATTTGTTGTTGTTGTTCATTTGCCAAATCGTGTCCACTCTGTGATCCCATGGATACAGCACACCAAGCTTTCCTGTCCTTCACTATCTCTCAGAGTTTGCTCAAATTTTTGTCCATTGATTCAGTGATGCTCTCTAACCATCTCATCCTCTGTCACTCCCTTCTCCTTTTGCTTTCAATCTTTACCACCACCAAGGTCTTTTCCAATGAGTTGGCTCTTCCCATTAAGTGGCCAAAGCATTGGAGCTTCAGCTTTAGCATCCGTCCTTCCAGTGATTATTCAGGGTTGGTTTCATTTAGGATTAACTGGTTTGATCTTCATGCTGTCCAAGGGACGCTCAAGAGTCTTCTCCAACACCACAATTTAAGAGCATCAATTTTTTGGCACTCAGCCTTCTTTATGATCCAACTCTCATGTCCATACATGACTACTGGGAAAATCATAGCTTTGACAATACAGACCTTTGTCAGCACAGTGATGTCTCTGCTTTTTAATATGCTGTCTAAATTTGTCATGGCTTTCCTTCCAAGGAGCAAGCTTCTTTTAATTTCATAGCTGCAGTCACCATCCACAGTGATTTTGGAGTCCAAGAAAATAAAATCTGTCACTCCTTCCACTTTTTCCCCTGCTGTTTGCCATGAAGTGATGGAACCAAATGCCATGATGTTTGTTTTTGGAATGTTGAGTTTTAAGCCAGCTTTTTCATCCTGCTCTTTCACCCTCATCAAGAGGCTCTTTAGTTCCTCTTCACTTTCTGCCATTAGAATGGCATCATCTGCATATCTGAGGTTGTTGATATTTTGCCCGGCAATCTTGATTCCAGCATGTAATTCATCCAGCCCAGCATTTCATATGATGTACTATGTATATAAGTTAAATAAACAGAGTGACAATATACACTCCTTTCCCAATTTTGAACCACTTTCAGTAAGATTATAACTGTTGCTTCTTGTCCAGCATACAGGTTTTTCAGGAGACAGGTAAGGTGGTCTGGTATTCCTGTTTTTTTAAGAGCTTTCCACAATTTGTTGTGTTCCACACAGTCAAAGGCTTTAGCATAGTCAATAAAGCAGAAGTAGATGTTTTTCTGGAATTCCCTAGCTTTCTCTATGACCCAACGAATGTTGGGGATTTAATCTCTGGTTCCTCTGCCTTTTCTAAACTCAGATTTTCTATCTAGAAGTTCTCAGTTCATGCACTGCTGAAGCCTAGCTTGAAGGATTTTGAGCATAACCTTACTACCATGTGAAATGAGTGCAACTGTATTGTAGTTTGAGCATTCTTAGAGAAGGAAATAACAACCCACTCTAGTATTCTTGCCTGGAGAATCCCATGGACGGAGGAACCTGGCAGGCTACAGTCCGTGGGGTCACAAAGAGTTGGACATGACTGAGCGACTTCACTTTTGAACATTCTTTGGCACTGCCCTTCTTTGGGACTAGAATGAAAACTAACCTTTTCCAGTCCTGTGGCCACTGCCGAGTTTTCCAAATTTGCTAATATATTGAGTACAGCACTTTAACAGCATCATCTTTTAGGATTTGAAATAGCTCAGTTGGAATTCCATCACCTCCACCAGCTTTGTTTGTAGTAATGCTTCCTAAGGCCCACTTGACTTCACACTCCAGGATGTCAGGCTCTAGGTGAGTGACCACACCATCATGGTTACCCGTGTCATTAAGACCTTTTTTTTGTACAGTTCTTCTGTGTATTCTTGCCACCTCTTCTCAATAGCTTCTGCTTCGTTTAGGTCCTTACCGTTTCTTTCCTTTATTGTGCCCATTCTCGCATGAAATGTTCCCTTGATATCTCAATTTTCTTGAAGAGATCTCTAGTCTTTCCCATGCTATTGTTTTCCTGTTTCTTGGCATTGTTCATTGAAGAAGGCCTTCTTATCTCTCCTTGCTATTCTCTGGAACTCTGCATTCAGTTGGGTATACCTTTCCCTTTCTCCCTTGCTTTTCACTTCTCTTCTTTCCTCGCTATTTGTAAAGCCTCCTCAGACAACCATTTTGCCTTCTTGCATTTCTTCTTCTTTGGGATGGTTATGGTTACTGCCTCCTGTACAATGTTACAAACCTCTGTCCATAGCTCTTCAGGTACTCATGTCTATCAGATTTAATCCCTTGAATCTATTTGTCACTTCCACTGTATAATCGTAAAGGATTTGATCTAGGTCATACCTGAATCAGAGGAGGCAATGGCAACCCACTCCAGTACTCTTGCCTGGAAAATCCCATGGACGGAGGAGCCTGGTAGGCTGCAGTCCATGGGGTCGTGAGGAGTTGGACACGACTGAGTGACTTCACTTTCACTTTTCACTTTCATGCATTGGAGAAAGAAATGGTAACCCACTCCAGTGTTCTTGCCTGGAGAATCCCAGGGACGGTGGAGCCTGGTGGGCTGCTGTCTATGGGGTCACACAGAGTTGGACACGACTGAAGCGACTTAGCAGCAGCAGCATACCTGAATGGCCTAATGTTTTTCCCCTACTTTCTCCAATTTAAGATTGAATTCTGCAATAAGGAGCTGATGATTTGAGCCACAGTGAGGTCTAGGTCTTGTTTTTCCTGACTGTACAGAGTTTCTTCATCTTCTGCTGCAAAGAATATAATCAATCTGATTTCCATATTGACCATTTGGTGATGTCTATGTGTAGAGTCGTCTCTTGTGTAGTTGGAAAAAGGTTTGCTGTGACCAGCATATTCTCTTGACAAATCTCTGTTAGCCTTTTCCCTGCTTCATTTTGTACTCCAAGGCCAGACTTTCTTGTTATTCCAGGTATCTCTTGACTTCCTACTTTTGCAACTCCCTATGATGAAAAAACATCTTTTTTGGTGTTAGTTCTAAAGGTCTTGTAGGTCTTCACAGAAGGGTTCAACTTCATCTTCTCTGGCATTATAGGTTGGGGCATAGATTTGAATTACTGTGATGTTGAATAGTTTGCCTTGGAAACGAACCAAGATCATTCTGTCATTTTTGTGATTGCACCCAAGTGCTGTGTTTCAGAGTGTTTTGTTGACTGTGAGGGCTACTCCATTTCTTCTAAGGGGTTCTTGCCCACAGTAGTAGATATAATGGTCATATGAATTAAATTTGCCCATTCTTGTCTATTTTAGTTCACTGATCCCTAAAATGTTGATGTTTACTCTTGCCATCTCCTGCTTGACCACATCCAATTTACCTTGACTCATGGTGTGCTGCAGTTCATAGGGTCACAAAGAGTTGGACAACCTTAGCGACTGAACAGCAACAACAAATGGATCTAACATTCCAGGTTCTTACACAATATTGTTCTTTACAGCATTGACATTTACTTTCACCACCAGGCACATCCACAACTAAGCACCATTTCCCCTTTGGCCCAGCTGTTTCATTCTTTCTGGAGCTATTAATGATTGCCCTCCACTCTTCCCCAGTAGCATATTGGATACCTTCTGACCTGAGGGGCTTATCTTCCGGTGTTGTATCTTTTTGCCTTTTCATACTGTTCATGGGGTTCTAACAGCAAGAATACTGGAGTGGTTTGCCATTCCCTCCTCCAGTGGACCACTTTTTGTGATAACTCTTCACTGTGACCCATCTATCTTGGGTGGCCCTGCACGGCACGGCTCATAGCATCATTCAGTTATGCAAGCCACTTTGCCACTACAAGGCTGTGATCCATGAAGGGGAGTCAATTATGCTTTGGGTTAAAAATTAAAAGTAGGACAGAGCAAGGAGTATTACAGTTTTTAGTAGTAGTTAGGAAATTTTCTCATGGAGAAATACTTGAAGGAGATGAGGGAGGGAACGATGTGGATAATGGGGTGAGAGTGGCCCAGACAGAGAGAACAGTCAGAGCAAAGGAACTAGAATCAGAACAAGAGTCTGAACTGTTCATTGAACCAAAAAGAAGTGAGTGTAGCAGAAACAGTGGGAGTGAGAGGGAAGTCGGAGAGATATCAGGCTCAGATTGTGAGAGCTTTGAGGGCTAACAAGAGGACTTTGGTCCTTATTCAGAGTGAGATGGGAACATTAGGGAGGTTTTAAACCCCCATAACAGGGTTGACTTAAATGTTTAGTAGATATAGTCTCCCAAAAGTCTGTGCGCAGTTTTAAGTTAATAACCTCAGAAGTAAATATACCACAAACTTAACAGAAGACATCATTCGAAAGTTTGATAAATTCAGTTTCTTTGAGGCATATGTAACTTTGTGAATTTTGAGTGACATATTTTTTTCATTTCAATTTTGTGTGGTCAGTGCTTACCATCTTCAATCAGAGGAGCAAAAAGGAAGAGTTCAGACTTAAAATGTAGTATTCAGAATTGGCAGAACTACATCCATGTCAGAGAAAGTTCATTTTCAGACCATTGGTAGGTATCTAGCATCGATGTTGGTGAAGCTGTTCAGCCTCAAAGCTGCAACAAGGTAACTTAGGATACCTGCTTATTGGCTGAATGAGTGCAGGAACCAGGAGGTTAGTAGCTCAGGAAGCCATCACCCCAGCCAGCTATCTTCTCTGTGTACCTCTTTCTCCCCCTCTTGTATGACCCCCAGGAGCCTCCACTGTACCTGCATCTGGCCTGCCTCGGACAGGTAGTGACCCCGTGATACTAAAGACCCCAGTTCCCTTGGGGTCCGTTGCTGACAGTCTCAGGGCCTCTGATGGGCAGCTTCATGCCAAGGCCCCAACCAAGCCACCTCGAACACCCTCATTGCTACTGCCTGATGCCTCTGGACGCCCCCCGACGTACTGTGAGCTGGTGCCCCGAGTGCTCAGGGTCCAAGGACCACCCCCTGGCCACAGCTGCCCAGAGTCAGAGGTGCCCTGGTGGGAAGCCGAGGAGGAGAAAGAGGAGGACAGATGTTTTGCAAGACCACAGGCTGAGGTCTCTTTCTGTCTCCCTGACACCCCCTCCTGCCTGCTGGGCTCCCAGAATCGGCCTCTGGAACCCGAAGTCCTGCATACTCTCCGTGGCCTGTTCCTGGAACACCATCCTGGGAGCACAGCTCTCCACCTGCTATTGGTAGACTGCCAGGTGGGTCCCCCTACCAGGTTTCCCTCCCCAGGTAGGGCCTGAAGCCAGGGCATGACCAAACCCCACCTCACACCCATAGACTCACTCTGCTCCTTTAACGTCCCTACTCTTACCCCCACCTCCCATCACCAGGCCACAGGTGTCCTGGGAGTGACCAAGGCTCAGCGGGGCGCCATGGGGGTCGCCTCCGGTCTGGAGCTGCTCACACTTCCCCACGGGCATCGCTTGAGGTTGGAATTGCTGGAGAGGTGAGACAGCCACCTGAAATCCCCAGGGTCTTCAAACCTCCTCCCATTCCCGGTTCCCCAGGAAGGAGGGGAATGGGCAATGCCGCTGACTGTCCCTCCTCACCCCCACATCGCAAACCTCCCCACTGCCCCCAGACCCTTGCCCTCCGCCTCTACAGGCTCGAGACGCTGGCGTTGGCGGGGGCGCTGGC
>NW_011495051.1:5276709-5292697 GCF_000754665.1 Bison bison bison | reverse complement strand
GGGCGGTGGGGGACCTGCCCGGACTGGCCGCGGTGATGGGCGCCTTGCTCATGCCCCAGGTGCGTGGGAAGCAAGGGAGGAGGCCGGAGTGCAAGAGATGGGGAAGAGTGGAAGGAAGGAGGGCTCACGTCTCTTCCTCCAGGTGTCGCGTTTGGAACGCACGTGGCGCCACCTGCGAAGGAGCCACACGGAGGCTGCGCTGGCCTTTGAGCAGGAGCTGAAGCCGCTGATGCGATCGCTGAATGAGGGCGCCGGTGAGTGGTGGCTTTCGAGGAGTGATAACCCTAACCAGAATCTGGATTCAGCCCTAAGCCCCGCCCGCCCGTGTCTTAGTCCCCGCCCCTGGGTCTCTCCTAGGCCACGCCCCCTGCCTAGGCCCGGCCCCTGACTCACATCCAGCAATGCGCTAGGCTCTGGCCTCCCGGTCTCGCGCCGAACCCTTGTTTCTGTCTCGGGCTCCACCTTGGCGGTACGAGCCGCCAGCTCGTTAGGTCCTAGGCCCCGCCCTCCGAGCTCTTGCCCCCGCCCTCTACGCGAGACTCTGCCCTGGACCCAACCCCTGGGCGGGCCTGTTCTAGGCTCCGCCCCAGCTTTAGGCCACACCCTTGTCCTCCTCTGGTCTGGGCTCGAGCCTCAGTGTCTGACCCAAACCCCACCCTCTGCCCTACCCTAGGATGCCCTGGCCCCAGTATATGTTGAGTCCTCTTCACCCTAGGACCCGCACCCCGTCCCTAGCCCAGCCGAGACCCTTCCCCCAACAGGACCCAGCGATCCCGGCGAGGTGGCGCTGCCACACGTGGCACCCGCGGCGCGCCTGCTGGAGGGTGAGGAACTCCCGGGGCCCTTGGACGAGAGCTGCGAGCGGCTGCTGCGCACCCTGCACCGGGCACGTCAGACGGCCCGGGACGCGCCCAGATTCCGAGAGGCGGTGGCGCGGCGCCTGCGAGGTGAGCTCCTCCCCTTCGAGGGGTTGCCAGAGGATCCCCACTTTCGAAACAACCTGCATGCTCCAGCGCGGTAACCCCCAAATCCACCGGGCCAGAGACTAGACTCCTGTCACACCTCCCAGAGTCCCACCCAAACAGGGCGGGCCCGGGTCCCAGGAGTGTTCTCACCTCCACACACGCTACCGCCACCTGCAGCGTTGATGGGCACAGCACCCTCGGAGCCAAGCCCACAGGACTCCACCCCCACTCTCCCACCTGGGAAGGCCCTACCCCCAGAGGGTCTCAATTCCCCACAGGAATGCGAAGCTCCCTCCAAAATGACTCAGACCATCACTCTAGCAGAATAGCGCCCCCACTGTACTCAGAACCACACTTCTGTCCTGGGGCAGCCCTGCCTCCGAATCCCGCACTTGGGTGGTTTCTTAAGACCCTTCTTCTTCCAACATGGCCTAACCTCCTCCTCCCAAGTTTGTTAGGCAGGGTGGCCCCAAATTCCACCCTCAAGGCAGCTCCATGTCCAGGTTCAAGCCCTAAAGTAGGGGGCGCTCTGATGTGGCCCCTGAAACGAACTGGCCCCCATGCACCCTGGCAGAGCCCGCATCGACCAAGCCCTTCAACCACCGCCCCCCACCCCCACCCCCCCCCACCCCCCGACTCCTGCAGACCTCTCCCCAGCTAACCCTGCCCGGTTGTTCAGATAATCTGGGGCAGAGTCCCTCCTGGGTCAAAGTCCAGAGGGAACCAGGCAGGTGTGGGAGGAGCAAAGCAAGTGCCTGGGCCCTACCCCCAGCTCACCTGGCCTCGCCCCCAGGATTCCGGCCCAACCCGGAGCTGACAGAGGCCCTGACCACTGGCTTCTTGAGGAGGTTGCTCTGGGGGAGCCGAGGGGCTGGGGCGCCATGGGCCACACGACTCGAAAAGTTCCATCGCGTCCTCAGCATCCTCTCACAGCGCCTGGAGCCTGACCTTTGAAAGCACAAGCCCCCTTCTCACGCTGGATACCCAAGCATCTGGGGACCCCTGATGGAGACCAAGGAAGCCGTCCAAGTTTCTTCACCCAGCCAGATGCAGTGGGGACCTGCACCCTGCTGCACAGAAGGAGCGGACTGGTTTGCAAGAACCCACCTTGCACCCTAAAAAGGCATGTGGATCCTGGGAGTGGACAGCTCCTGCCTTACACTAGAAGACCCAGATGTCTGGAGGCTCTGCACACCCCACCCCACCCCTCAAGTGGTGAATGTATGTCTCTTAATGTTAAAGATAACTTGAAGATCTGTCTGTAAGAGGCCAGAGTTCAAGTGTTTTAAAAGCTGTGTGACTTTTATCAGATCACTTGACCTCTCTGTGCCCAGTTTCAATATAAAAGTGAGACTGTACTTTCTAAGGGTTATCATGGGAATGAAAACTCAACGTTTGAATGAGCTCCTGGGTGGAGAAGGCCTGGCACACAGTAGGTGCTCAGCAGATCTGAGCTGCAGGGAACACCAAAGGGGTGACATCCAGCACTCTCCTCCCTACCGGAGTCACAAACACTCGACTCCCAGCAAGGGGCAGAGCTTGTCCAAGGTGTACCCAGGTTCATTGCCACTTCCTCATTCCCCCCCCACGTGGCCCTTAAGGAGGGTGATGTTTGAATATTCAGCCCCAGTATCCAAACCTCCTAATAAGCCACAGACTCCAAGAGTTTTTCATCATTTTTTATATAAAACAAAATGACCCTAGCCGAGCGGCAGGAAGAAAAAAGATTTGAAACATGAGTATGTACATCAATGGTAGAAGGCACAGCGGGTCCATCTGGGGAGAGGAGTTAGGGGGTGGGGGGCAGCAGGTTACACAGGTCTCAGCCAAAGCCACGGGGGCAGAAATAAAGTGCGTAGGTCCTGGGGCCCCCCGTGGCCCAGAAGCAGCAGCCAACAGCCCCCCTATTCCCGCTTCCAGCAGGGTTCAGTTGAGCATGACGCGGAGGTAAGAGGTGGGCACGTAGCCCTCACCCCCCTGTTTCCGCCTGACCCGGGTCCACCCGTCGCCTTTGTCTTCTTCCATGAGACTGAGGTCCTCGCCCTCAGCCATGGAGATGGTGCCCTCGCTGGACCCTGTCACAGAATGGCAGTGGGCTCAGGTCTGCTGGAGGCGGATCTCAACAGAGCCCAGCCCCAAATGCCACCCTCCCCTGCCCCTACCCCCCACCAAAGTCACCAATGTACCACCCAGGCTGTCCATACCTTCAAAGTGGTAGATGGCCACACAGTGACCAATGGGGGAGGCAGGCTCCTCCTCAAATTCCTCATCAAACTCCGTGTAGATGGGGGCATCCTGACCCTCCTCAGAGGGGGGCTCTTCAGAGCTGGTTGGAAAAGGCAAAGCAGTGAGAATAGGCACCCCTTACCAGGGTCCCGGCTCTGGGGACAGACCCAACCTGGCCTCCCTGCTCACCTCTCCTTGTTCTCTTGCGATCCACTGTTGCTGTTGCTGCTGCTGTCTGGCGGCGCGCTGGCTGGGGGGTCTGGAGGCCGGGTGTGCCGGCCCAGGGTGTCTCCCCGGTTGCTTAGGACCCGGCTCTCAGCTTCTGCCAGCCAAGCCTGAAAGGAGGGGACCGCACACTCAGCTCCAGGGCCAGGCTCTGGGGTCAGCCCACTCTGGGCCTGGAGGTTTCCTGAGATCACCCATGTACACCAGAGGCAGTGATGAGAAACAGCTGGAGCCCCCACCACCTACAACTCCCTGTCCCTCATTCTCCCCCTCCCCACCAGGCAGTGACTCAGCCAGGCCTGCCGGCCCCGCCTCTCCCCAGGGTCTGCCCTGACCTCATACTTCTGTACTTCCAGTTTCAGCCGTTCGATGTTGTTCAGGGTTTCCGTGATCCGGGGCTCCAAGCTGGCTGGGTCTCCCATCTGGGGTGTCTTTTCATACACATCCTTCATTTTCTTCAGGGCCTCCCTAGGGTGAGACAGATGGAGGAGAAAGAAATCCATGTGATTTAACAAACAAAAAAAGATGGGCTTTGCTTCAGGGAGCTCAGCCAGTGCTTCATAGCCTGGATTCAAATCCCAGAGCGGGCATTTCCTAGTTGTTCCAAAACTGTGTCTCAGTAGGCTTGTCTGTGAAAGGAGAATAATGGTATCTATATGTGTTGTGAAGATGAGAGCAGTGCCTTTACTGGAGTATAACTATGCTGGAGTATAGTTGCTGTACAATGTTGCGTTAGCAAAGTGAATCAGCTCACATGTACACATATATCCCCTCTTTTTTTGGATTTCTTTCCCATTTAGTCCACCACAGTGCATTGAGTAGAGGTCCCTGTGCTATACAGTAGGTTCTCATTAGTTATCTATTTTATACGTAGTAGTGTATATAGGGGGCTTCCCAGGTGGCGCTAGTGGTAAAGAACCACTCATGCAAGAGATGCAGGACATGCGGGTTTGATCCCTGGGTCAGAAGATCCCCTGCAGAAGGAAATGGCAACCCACTCCAGTATTCTTGCCTGGAAAATTCCATGGACAGAGGAGCCTGGAGGGCTACAGTTCATGGGGGTCGCAAAGAGTCTGACATAACTGAGCAACTAACACTTTCAGATTTTCATACTGAGTGCACACAGCATACCAGAAACCCATTCTAGGCATGAGAAATACAGCACTAAACAGAACTATGTGGATCCTACCTCTCAGGTAGGATACACATTGTCTCCTATGTGTATCACAGTCTCTCAGGAAAACAGGAATTCTAATGATCCATGTAAGGAGTTAGAAGCTTTATAAATGCTAGGTATTATTATTATTATTATCATTAGTCTCCTGTCCCTGCTTCCTCCATGTCTATATATACAGATGGTAATTGTTACACGCATGGACCTCTGGACGATGACAAACCTGGGTTCAACTTCTTCCCAGTCCTAATACCTGATGCACATTACAGATGAGGAAACTGGAAAGAGCTAGAATAAAGGCCAGTCCATTTGGACTCCAGAGCATGCACCAGTAACCCCAACATCATAAAAATCTCAGGAATGGGGACTTCTCTGGTGGTCTAGTGGTTAAGAGTCTGCACTTCCCCTGCAGGGGGCGCAGGTTCCATCCCTGGTAGGGAACGAAGACCCAGGATGCTGCTTGAGGTGCAGCCAAAAATTAAAAAAAAAAAACGAAACGAAACACTCAGGAACAATAATCAAATGGAACTGTACACCAATAAAAGCCATTTTGTACAAGGAGTTCTGTGCAAAACAGCAAAATATCATTTGGCTGCCTATCTGCAAGTGGCAAACGTCACTCTTATTATGTAAGAGGACTGGGAAGAGAATCTTGCTGCTTGGAAAGTGTGAGTAAAGATTTTCTTTCTTTTTTTTTTAATCTGGCAGGTTTTTTTATTGTTAATATTCTAAGTGTTTTGAGTTATTCCATGAAAAAACCATATGCTTATTTTTTCTTTTAGCCAATGAATGGAGTGAATAAGACTCATAGATGTTTTTGATATTGAACCATCTTTGCATGGCTGGGCTAACCCCACTGATCATGATTTTGTTTGTTTGTTTTTTATTATTATTCTTTATTGTGGTATATACATAATATAAAATTTCCCATTTGTGCTATTTTTAAGTGTACAGATCCATGGCATTAAATTCATTCATGGAGTTGGGCAATCACCATCACCACATGATATAATACTGTTTTTAATACATTGCTGGACTTGGATTGGCTAGGATTTTGCAATCTAAGATCGTTAAGTTAATTAAATAAATCCATAATTTGATTTTCTTGAATTCTTGCTAACTCAGTTTTGGAACTGAGATTCCACCAGCCTCCTAAATGAACTGGCAGCTTTCACTCTTTTTTTTTTCCCAGTCTTTTTGGCAGCATGTGGGATCTTCATTCTCTGACCAGGGATTGAACCTGTGCTCCCTGCATTGGCAGCATAGAGTCTTAAACACCGGACCTCCAGGGAAGTCCCTTTCACTTTTTTTCTGTTTCCTAGAATGACTTGTATAAGGTGGGAAGAAACTGTTTCTTCTACTTGCTGCTGCTGCTGCTAAGTCACTTCAGTCGTGTCCGACTCTGTGCGACCCCATAGACAGCAGCCCACCAGGCTCCCCCATCCCTGGGATTCTCCAGGCAAGAACACTGGAGTGGGTTGCCATTTCCTTCTCTAAGGCATGAAAGTAAAAAGTGAAAGTGAAGTCCCTCAGTCCTGTCCGACTCTTATCGACCCCATGGACCGCAGCCTACCAGGCTCCTCCGTCCATGGGATTTTCCAGGCAAGAGTACTGGAGTGCGGTGCCATCGCCTTCTCCACTTCTACTTGCAGTTCACCTTATAAACCCATTGGGGCCTGGGGTTTGTTAGATCTTTGGGTACCATTTCAGTGTGAATCATTTATCCTTTCACCTTGTTCCTTACCTGCTCAGCCCCTCACCTTACCTCTGGTCCATCTCCTTCTGTAGTTCACGGTTCCGTTCTTCCAGCTGCTGCTGCAGTCGCTTTCTCTGCTGCTCCGGGGGCAAGTGGCTGAAATCCTCAGTCACCACTGTCTGCGAGGTGGAAGAGGATTGAGCTCCGGAACACAGAGTTTGAGCTCCCAGGTCTAAGATAGGCCTAAGACACACCGAGTCCACCTTCCTCCCTGCCCAAGGTTCTTGGGGGGCAAGGCCATGCACAGAGCGAAGCAGGTCCAGGTGGGGCCTTGGAAGGAGGGGGCCCAGCCTGCGGCAGGAAGCGAGCCCAGGGTCCCGCCACCCGGCCGCTGGGCGGGCTGGGGCCGCCCCCTCCTCCTCCCCCAGAGGCCTCACTTACCCCACGGCTGCCTCGAAGGCTGCGGAAGGATGCTAGCCGCGGTTTGACCGACTTACTGATCTCGCTCAGTATGGCCAAGGGGTCGAGGCCGGAGCGGGGGGACGGGGGTCCATTAGGTAATGCCGAGGGCAGGGGGCCCCCCAGGGGGGAGAGAGGTGGGGGACATGGCTACCGGCAGGGGCCAGGGAGGGCATGGGTCAGAAGGGTCGGGAGGATGTAGAGAACAAAGACGGATGGACGGACGGATGGACGGCGGATGGACGCAATAAAGAAAAAAGAAAAAAAAACCAAATGGAGAAAAGAAAAAAAAAAAGTAAGAAAACCACAACTCAAGATACACAGTCACACACACAGAAAATGCATGCAAAGAGCAACACAAAAATCTGGGAGGTGACGGGAGGGCATTAGATTGTGAGCCAGAAGGCCAGACCCCTCCCCCTCTACCCCCCAACACTTCCCACCTCCCTTGCATCCTATGTCCAGTTTCTAGAATGGAGCCTGGGGGCACAGGGAGGCCCATGTTTCTCTGCCCCACACCCAACCCCAGCTTTCTGGGCTCACAGTCTAGAAGGTGGAAGGAGAGGCATGCAGAAATCAAGGTCTCAGACAAAAATGGGGCCATAGATGTCAAGGGCAAGCTAAGAGAAGGGTCAAAGGCATGAAATACCAAAAGGGCTACAGCTGGGGTTTAAGCTAGGGGATTCAAAGCATATGTCGACAGGGATCGAAAGTATGAAACAGAAGTCAAAGGTATAAATTGGGCAGAGGAGGGGGTTGTCAAAGGTAGAAACCAGGGGCGTCCAGGTATGTGCCTGACATTGAAAGCCAAAAATCCCAAGAAAAACCAGCCTGAGGTTAGGGGGCCCAAAGACTCATCAGAGGGTTGAAGAGACTCAAGGGGAGTCCCTAGGGCTGGTGTCCCAAGCCCTCACCCAGCCCTGAACCCCAAAGCAGGTCTCTTCTCTCAGCCTCCTGAGAAGGAGCAGACAGACGCCACAGGCCCTCCCCTGTCAATCCGCCCCCACCCCACCCCCCCACAGCCTCGGGGGACTCCCAGACCAATGGCCCAGCCGCCTTCCTTCCCTCCAGCCCGGGCTAGCAGCCAAGAGGAAAATTCCTGCCCGGGACTCAGCGTTCCGGCGGCTGGGGCTGACTCAGTGTGGGCCCCTGCTGTCCCCACTCACACCCAGCCCTCCACCCTGAGGGCCCCGGCCCCCACCTTGTTCTTCTTGCCGAATGGCCAGCGCTTAGCCCGGCTGCGGCTCGTGCCTCGGAGCTCTGGCCGTCCATCGGAGGGGGTACCCAGGCTGCTGTCCGAGGGCACACGGTTCATGGGCTGGCTAAAGTCTTCGAATTCCACATCACCCGGACGGGCAAAGCCTGACTTGTGCAGCTCAATTAGGACCTGGGAATCCTGGGGATGGTGAGGGGCAATCAGGGGCAAGACTGGGGGTCCAGCCTTCGGACTCCTACTTCTGCATACCACCCCCAACCACTGCTTGTCCCCCGTGGTCCACTGCCAGGACCAGGTACCCACATTCTTGGCATTCACAGCATCTGCCGCCACCTTCATGCCCTCCAAACACTTGGCGATGATGGGTACCACCTCCAGCTCAGTCTCTGACAGGAGCCCGTAACCAGCCCCCAGGTGGGTGGCCCGCCGCTCGTCCATGTCCTGCAGCTTCTATAGAGACAGGGGGCACGGTTCTCAGGGGCATTGGTCGAGGGGCTGGTGGCAGAGTGATTCCCTCCTGAGCATAATGGAGCCCCACACTGACCACAGCCCCAAGCCCAGTTTAGCAGGGAAAACACAGAATTGAACACAGAGACTTCAAGCTCAGTGTGGTCAGGGGAGAAATTTCAGAGGCCAGGAAGATGTCAGAGAGGAATTTGAGGCCCTCCTTTTGCCTAGGGAGTCAGGAAAGGCTCCTCAAAGGAGGTGAAAATGTAGCCAGGAAGGGACTTCCCCAGTGGTCCAGTGGCTAAGGCACTGCAAGGGGTCCAGGTTCAATCCCTGGTCAGGGAACTAGATCCCACATGCTGCAACTAAGACAAGGTGCAGCCTAATTAATTAATTTTAAAAATATACTAAGAAAAAAACACAGCCAGGAATTTCAAGAAAAAAGCAGACCCAACACAGATACTCCCAGTCTCAGTGTTGGGATAGAGAGTAGAGTACAGAGCTGAAACAGGAGAAGGGAAATTTGAGATCTTCCAGAGGGTTTGTTAGAATTGGGGCTTGGAAGAATGTAGGAATTACAAAAGGAAAGAACGACATCCCTGGCAGAAAGAACAGCTTGAATAAAATCGGAGAACACTTGACTATTTGGTTCTAACTCCTTTACAATTTAGAGATTAGGACATTACAGCTGGGGTTTTGACAAGTGTATAGGAGTTGGTTACCTCTGGGGTTCTCTAGGGAAGGTGGGACTGGGGGTTTGTAGCACTCACATCAAATATCTGGGGCATCTGGGAAAAATAGAAGTGAGACTGGTCACGGTTGAAGCGCTGTAGTTGGGCTGCATACTCATTTTTGCTTTCTTCTGCCATATGACTCCGAAGGTGGGCTTGTTGTTTGGCCTGAGGAATATCGAGGTGGGGGGAAGGTCATAGCCCAGTTCTGGCCTTGCCTAACCCTGACCCCCAAGCCTGTCTCAGACCCCACAGGCACCTTCTCCACATCAGCCTTGGTGGCGTTGATATCCTGGTCAAGCCTCTCAGCGGTCTGGGCTGCCTTCTCAGCCTCCCTGCAGTCCCGTTCAAATTTACGTTTACTCTGTGTTGGAGACAGAACCGGAATGAAGGAGCTGCCCGCCATGGTTTCAGGGACTGGGGGGACGTCACCAGCAACTGGGAGTCAGGGTGGGGACAACAGGCAGATTGGAAACCCACAGGAGAGGAGGGGTCCCGGCCAGACGAAGTGAATCGACAACCTTCACCCAGCTGCTCGGGGCCAGAGCCTCGCTTCTCCACACCCACAGACTCACATTCTCCAGCTGCTTGAAGCCACTTTCCAGCTGCTGCTGGGCCCGACGACCTTCTTGGAAGTGCTATGGGAAGAGGGGGCGATAAGGCTCACCCTGATGTCAGGGGACCCTCGGGAAGCCCCAGAGAAGGGATCACCCACCATCTTTCTCTCTTGTTTCATCTCCTGCGAGTACTTGGCCAGCTCCAGACATACACGCACGCTGAGGTTCTCAGCCACCAGCTCCCGCTGGCCAGCAAAATCATTCACCTCCTGCAGAATCTGCACGAAGGACTGTTGCTGGCTGAACCTGGGGTGGGATGGAGGCGGGATGGGGGCTGGGGGTCAGGACCCCTGGGAACCACAAGCCCGCAGACCCACCTCCATATGAGAAAGCGTGAGCCCCAAGACATTCACCCCAGAAGCAACGATAAACTCTGGCCCACACCCCCAGCCCTCGAGGGGGACACAGAAACTCAGAATTCTCAGAATTTGGGGAGGTCTTAGAAAGGGGATATGATGCTTACACCATCTTTTTGCATCACTCTCGTGGTGTCAGTAGCAGCATCGTATAATCAAATATTATAAATGCTTTTGCAAGAAGCATTAGTATTCACATAAGTGAGATAAAATCCAAGAAGACCCTAATGAACTTAATTAACTTCATGTCAGTTCAGGTCTTGAGATTGCCTCCAAACAAGTGACCAGAAAACCTTTTGCTTTCTAGAGCTTTGGGGGTTTCCGGAACTGGAATAAAGTGAAATAAGCCAGGCATTGTTTTAACACACTATCTTAACCTTCATATGAGCCCCTACAAGGACATCGTCATCCCCAATTCACAGGAGAGGAAAACCAAGGCTCACAACATGAGTCACTTGCCCAGAGTCACTCATTTAATAACTGTGGGAGCCTCTCCCATTTAATAGGCGAGGGAAACGGAGGCTGAGAACTGAAGTCAAGTGGCCAAAGCAGTTCAGCTGGAAAGTAGTGGATTTAGAATTCCAAGCCAGGTAATTCGGTTCCTGCATCCAAGCTCACGCCTCTAGGTGGAACTGGGGTGAGAAGTGAGGGATCTGTTTGCGGGGAGCCCAGCTTGAGAGAGAGAGCCCAGCTTGAGAGAGAGAGGAAGTGGGTCCCATACCCCTGGCCCTCCCAAATCTAGCCCTGTATCCATCCGGTGTTCGTTCTTACTTGGATTCAGGGTCATCTTTGGCAGGTCTTTTGGGCATGTATTTTTTCACCAGGCTCCTACGGAGAGAGGTAGGAAGGCTGAGCCCCCAGTCCTCCAACCGCTCCCCCTAACCCCAGGGCGCGGCCACCTTAGGGTCTCACCGCAGTTGCTTTGCATAAGCCTGCTCCACCTCCGTCCGCTCTTTCACGAACTTCACGTATCTGTCCAACAGGTCCAGACCCCACTGCGTGTGCCGCTCGAGCACCTCAAACTGATCCTAGCAGGGGGATTGGGAGGACCAAGGTCAGGACCCGGGGACCCCACAGCCGCCGACCCAGCGGCAAGGGAGCCTCCTGGCTCCGAGCTCCAAGAAGGAGTGGCTTCCCGGCCCCGCCCCGGAGCGGTGCGGGGGGAGGCAGGAAACCGGCGGGAACCCCCTCCCCTTCCCGGGAAGGGCCAGAGAACTGGGGCGGGGCCCCAGCCGGACTACAGGGTCCCCTCTCCCGGCGTCCAAGAGGGGTGTGGAATGGGGCAAGGCCACTCCCCCTGCCCCGGGTCCCCTAATCCCCCCCAGATTCCGGAAAATCCGGCCGGCCTGGCGTGAGTCAGGGCCAGAGGGGCAGGGTTCCCTGCAGCTTGGGGGGGCCCTAGAATGGTGGGAGCGCGGGCATCAGGTTCCCCTGGTCGCCACGCTTCCCAGGGTCCCCCCAGGGGCGACTCAGTTTTCCTCACTGACTCCACTTTACCTCCAAAAGAAATCCCAGAGTTGGTGTTGGGGGGACGATCTAGTTAACCCAGGGCACCCAGGAACCCAGGAGGGCCACCGCCCCCAGAAAGAGGAGGGGTCAGAGGTTCCGGCTAGGAAAGGGGGAAAAAATTCTGGGGCTTCCAGGGCATAGGTTCGAGGCGATTGGTGGCGGCCCCTCCCAGTGCCTAAGGAGGGCTGGGGGAGGGGGCTGAGGCCGAGGCTCGCAGCCCCCTCCCCCCTACAGCGTCCCAATCCCTAATTGTAGATTAGAGGCGACGTGAAGGCGGTTTGGACTTCCAGGTCCCACGTGGGGTTGGAAGTGGCCAGCGGGCCCCCTCCCCCGCCCCAGCCGGACAGGCGGACGGCGGGCAGGGACCCAGGGGCCGTAAGATAAGCCGCCGGCCCAGTCAGGGCGCTCAAAATAGGTGACCTCTCCCGGCTGCTCAGGCCTGGTCCCAGGACTTCTTCTGCCCTCCTCACTATGAACCCCGTACCTCAGTTTCCCAGCGCGGCAACTGAAAGGTCGCCCTCCGCTCCGGGGCGTCCTGAACCGCCCTGGGAAACTCCGCGGAGAGAGGGGATTCTAGGGGTCGGTGGAAGGAAACGCGCAGAGATCCCGCTGGGGTACTGCAGGGGCAAATCGTGGGTCTGGACCCCAGGAAGGGAGGAACTTGGAGTCAAGCGGAACAGACTCACCCACAGTTCGGTGCCCCAATCCATGCTGCTCCTGCCGCGGCCGACGCCTCCACCGCACCCGGTCCCTGACGCCCGCCGCCGCCGGGAGACTCAGCCCAGGGCGAGGAGCCCGACCCCGCCCCGCTAAAGGCCCCGCCCACTCCAAGCTCTGCCACGCCCCGTACACTCTGCCACGCCCCCGCACTCTTGGAGCCCTGGCACGGCCCCCTGAAAGCAAGAACCCCCTCCAAGGAGGCGGGCCCCAACGGACGCCCCGCCCCTTCTTAAAGGAATGCGCGCCACCCGACGCCACTGGACAGACCCCTTAAAGGACCCCCATCCATTTTCCAAATCCCCTGGGACCCTTTTGTCCACCCCATCCCTGACCCCGCCCTGGACGGTTTTTCTTTTCCTCTTTCTTTTCAATCATTCATTAAAGGGCCAAGACACTAAAGCCCCAACCCAGGAGGTTTTCCCCCCACTCCATCGCAGGGAGAACTGAGGTCACCCCGCTCTTGCGGGCCGGCCTGGCTCCAGACGTCTACGTTCGTCCCACTAATGGTCTGGTCCCTCCGGCCACAGGGCGGATGGGAGGACTTCGATCCTGTCCAGGACGCGCCTCCGCCAAGGCCGGGTCCATTAGTGCCCCTACCGCATCCTGCCTCCCTCCCTAAAGTCTACGCCGGGAAACTGAGGACGGGCTGTCCTTGGGGCGTCAGGCCCAGGCCTTTACTCGGCTCCCGTACAGTTCGAGCTTGCACCTGCCCATTTCCCAGTCTCATCCATTAAGGCCCAATCAGGTTTAATAGTTTGCATAGACCCTAGTATTCCTACTCCACCACTCCCCTGCTCCTCGAACCCTTGGGCTTGGAAGTCTGCCACCTCTCTCATAAAAGTCAGTTCACACACTGTTAATCCCTTTGAGGCACTGGGATGAAAGGGGCGAGATCCAAGGAGCAACCTCCCCCAACTCCCATCCTCTCCTGCCTTTGGTACTTTCTCTTTGGTTACAGAGGTGACAGTCGCCCTGCTGGGGCTGAGGGCTTTGGACCCCCTGGGACAAGTCAGGCTCTGAGCCCCGTCTTCCAGGACACACGAAATACAACACGGCTAGGATAGATAGCTCCAGTAACCCACACTGGGACAGACGGCTCTGCGGGGACCTGGCCCCACCTGCTGGTGGCTTCCGAGTTAGAAAACTTCAAATTGCAAAATAGACGGGCTCCAGAGATTAGATGGAGAAGGAAACGGCAACCCACTCCAGTACTCTTGCCTGGGAAATCCCATGGACAGGGGAGCCTGGCAGGCTACAGTCCATAGGGTCACAAAGAGTCGGACACGACTGAGTTATTGAGCATGCATACCAGAGGTTAGAGGGTCAGATCGAGTCAGAAACTCAGCCTGGGGTCTGGAACTCAGCGGCTCAGCCTGGGAGTTAGGGTCTCAACTGAAATTGGGGTTCATCCCAGGTGGGCACCACAATTGGGATGGGACCTGACTAGGATCAGAGGTTTAGGAGAGGGGTGAGCCACTAGTCGAAGGCCTGGGACTCAAACGAAGGTCCACAGGTCTGTCCTAATCTGAGGTCAGGGCTCAGTCTTTATCTGAGATCTGTCTAGGTGTAAATTCAGCCAGAGATTAAGGCTCAGTAGAGTTGACTCATTGGAAAAGACTCTGATGCTGGGAGGGATTGGGGGCAGGAGGAGAAGGGGACGACTGAGGATGAGATGGCTGGATGGCATCACCGACTCGATGGACGCAAGTTTGAGTAAACTCCGGGAGTTGGTGGTGGACAGGGAGGCCTGGCGTGCTGCGATTCATAGGGTTGCAAAGAGTCGGACACGACTGAGCGACTGAACTGAACTGATAGGCTGAGAGTAGAAGGGGAAGGGAGAGCTGCGTTTCAGCTGAGGTCAGGACTCAGCTGCAGGTAGGCGCTCAGCCTGGTGTTGGGGTTCAGCCTGAATCAAGATTGTCCTGGATTCTGGGGATGGGACTCCATCCAGTGGCCTCACTCCAGGATAGAAGTGTCCGCCTAAGCCTGGTAACTCAGTCTGGGATCATAGGTCATTCCAGGGTCATGATTTAGCTTGGGGCCAGGTTTTGGCCTCTCGGTGGATCTGCAAGATTAGGAAAACGAGACAGACTTTAGCAAATGCAAGTGTTTACCAAAAGCCTGAGCTTTGGCAGGGAGCCACATCCCCAGGGGAAAAAGGGGAAGTCTGTCCTTAGGGATATTGGGAGATGTAGTTTATTGTATGCCCCCATTGAGTTGTTTGCTGCCCCACCCCCTCCAACCTTGCGTTGTGGGTAATGTAGTTCTGAACGGATCTGTCAGTTAAGAGTGGGTGGAGGAATTCCTCTTCAGGGAAGGATATCAGATCCATCACAATTGGTTAGATGAGCTGTCCATCAACCTACATCCGGGACAATCTTTCTAGTGATTGGTGGGTGTGAAGGCGGGGTTAAGCAATATTAGCATTCCCATTCGGGACTGGTGCTGTCCATTTGGTGTCTTACAGGGGCGGGCGCGAGAGGAGGCAATCGGTGATTGGCTGGGAGGGCTCAAAAAGCAGAAGGGTCGGCCCCCACCGTGCGGCGATTGGTTCACCGGTAGGCGGGCCTGGGGGCGTCAGAGGGGGGTGTCAAGGGAGGCGGTGGCTCCAGAGATGGCAGTGAGCGAGAGGAGGGGGCTCGGCCGTGGGAGCCCCGCGGAATGGGGACCGTGGCTACTTCTGCTGCTGCTGTTAGGCGGTTCCTCTGGACGCATTCACCGGCTGACGCTGACGGTGAGTCCCGCCGCGTGGCGGTCTGGGGTGCGGGGCGCAGCTTTGGCCCGGAAAAGCCCCTAGCTTGGAGTGGTCTCGTCCTATCTCCCCCGCTCCTTATGCGGGATGGAGAGGTCCAGCGCCCCCTGCTTCAGGCCAGGAGTGGTCTCGCCAGAGGAGCCCTCTCAGTGGTTCTTTTGAAGATGCCTGGCCCGCTGCGCTGGGGTCGTCCCTTGCCCACAGCGGGTGGGGCTTCACCTCTGGGGACCCAGGACTCTGAGGCCTTTAAATTCTTGGGATCGCTTTGGGGCTGCTAGGGACCCTTGACGCCGCCCAGGGAAGTCCCTGGGGGTTCTAGAATGAGAGTACTAATTGGGATCTTGGGGACTCAGTTGGAACCTAAAAATTTTCCGAGAAGTGAGGACCAGGGTCCCCAAGATGCGTAACCCTGCTTTACGGGTGATGCCCACCTCGTAGGGAGAATTCCACGTATCCCAGACCTTCTCTTCCTGGACTCTCCGAATGGTGGCCAGAGGATCCCGAACCATTCTGTGCTTACCTGGAATTGGTCTGGGGTCATGGCCTACAGGGGTGGCCCTCTCTTCCTCTCCCGTCACCCTTTGAACCTGTCCTAAATACAGAGATACCGGGAGGGGGCCGAAGCCCTTGGCGGAATCTCGTGCCAGAGCCCTGGGGCTGGGCTGGTGGGAAGTCTGAACTGTCTCTGTTTCCTTGGTCTCCGGCAGGGGGAGAAGCGAGCAGACATCCAACTGAACAGCTTTGGTTTCTACACCAACGGCTCCCTGGAGGTGAATCTGAGCCTCCTGAGGCTAGGCCGCCAGGATACAGAAGAGAAGGCCCCGCTGGTGAGGGGCTTTGGGAAATTTGCTGGAGGAGGGAGAGGTGCACAAGTTTCTGAGCCCCTCACCAGCGG
>NW_011495051.1:5271258-5276609 GCF_000754665.1 Bison bison bison | reverse complement strand
CTCTGCCTCACCCTTGTGATCGTGGGCCAGTCCTTTGGTCTCTCCTGAGTTTTTATTTGCTTATCTGTAACTGAGGAATATTTGCTTATCTGTAACTGAGGAGAAGGCAATGGCAACCCACTCCAGTACTCTTGCCTGGAAAACCCCATGGACGGAGGAGCCTGGTAGGCTTCAGTCCATGGGGTCGCTGAGTCGGACACGACTGAGCGACTTCACTTTCACTTTTCACTTTCATGCGTTAGAGAAGGAAATGGCAACCCACTCCAGTGTTCTTGCCTGGAGAATCCCAGGGACTAGGGGAGGCGGGGCTGGTAGGCTGCCATCTATGGGGTCACACAGAGTCGGACACGACTGACGTGACTTAGCAGCAACTGAGGAATACTTTCTCAGGCTATATAGGAAGCTGGTGAGAGGGGAGCCTACCAGTGAACAGGACAGCCCCAGTTCCTGCAGTCAAAATAAGAGGCTAGTGTTATTGAACCCCCGCTGGGTACCCATATACTGCAAATCAATTTCCATGAGTCTGTTCTGTCATAGCCACCTTTCAGGATCCCTGTGATAATATTACACCTGTAAACCAAATTTTACAGGTGTTTGTACAGACTCAGAGGTATGTGGCTTACTCAGAGTCCCAGAGCTTGGATGTAGATCCAAGTGTGTTGGATTCCAGAGCCCAAGGCAGGAAGCCGTAAACATTCTACTTATTTTTTACATCATCATTTTAAATTGGGGGTGGGGGGGAGAGGAACCAGCGAAGGTCTCCTGGAGGAAATGACATCCCAGTCGAGTGGTTAGGAGTTAAAGGAAGAGGATTGGGGTGCTGGGGGCAAGTAGGAAAAGTCAGTGAATGCAGGATCTCCCCCTTAGTAGGTATTAAGGAAGTTCGAGGTTATGTGTCTGTTGCCACTGATAGAGGTCCTTGCTGGCATCCCCCACCTCACAGTCTCTTTTCTTTCCACTTGCCAGGTGGGGTTCAGTCTGACCCGGGTGAGATCTGGCAGCATTCGCTCCTACTCAGTGAGTGGTAGGGATGAAAGTGGGGAGAGGATGGTGGAGGGGCAGAGGCAGAGGAAGGGGAGGGTTGTCTGTTGGCCTCTGAAACTCAGAGGCCCCTGTCCTCTCCCAGAGAGGAAGGGAGAAACTCACCCTTGCCCCGGGGAAGGAGGAGAGGATGGGGAGGGAGGCAGGGTGGGCCTGGACCAGTGGGTGGGGGTAACCAAAGCTCCCTACTGCCCACCCTCCAGAATCAGGACTCCCATGAGTGTCCTCTCCGGAAAAACAGTAGCAGCCTCCTGGTTCTCTTCCTTATCAACACCAAGGATCTGGAGTGAGTATGGGGGCTACCCTAAAGATCCATCACTGGGGTGTCCCTCGTTGTAATACCCATGTGAGCTGATCAGGTGGAATGAGAACCAGCCAGAAACAACCTTATGCCTTTGGAGAAAGCCACTCGCTTTTGTTGTTGTTGTTAAATTTTAGTTACTTATTTTTGGCTGCACTGGGTCTTTGTTGCTGCACATAGGCTTTCTCTACTGGTGGCGAGCAGAAGCTACTTTCTCTCTACTTAAGATGCTCTGGCTTCTCATTCCTATGGCATCTCTTATTGCGGAGCATGGGCTCTAGGGCATTCGGGCTTCAGTAGGTTCGGCAGGTGAGCTCTAGAACGCAGGCTCAGTGGTTGTGGCGCATGGGCTTAGATGTTCCGTGGCATAGGGGATCCTCCCAGACCAGGGATTGAACCCATCTCCCCTGCATTTGGCAGGTGGATTCTTTACCACTGAGCCACCAGGGCAGCCCTCCCTGGTGGTACAGCGGATAAAAATCCACCTACCAATGAAGGAGAGGCAGATTCGATCTCTGGATCAGGAAGATCCCCTGGAGTAGGAAATGGCAACCTGCTCCAGTATTCTTGCCTGGAGAATCCCATGGACAGAGGAACCTGGAGGGCTACATTTCCATAGGGTCCCAAAGAGTTGGACAGAACTGAAGCGACTTAGCATGCACACATGACCAGGGAAGCCTGACAGCATTTTCTTACTAAATAAGGTGTATTTCAGTAGAATGAGTGACTTGGTGTCATGGGAAGTGACAGATAATCCCTGGTGCTAGCAACACAGGGATGTGGCAGCCATCTCGATTGGATGGTGGCCAAATGCTGCCACTTGATGACCACTGTTAGAGCCCCCCGAGAGAGGAGACCCTGAGGACCTGAGTGGCCATTGAGTCCCTCAGCACAGCTGGTGTTCCTGACCTCGGGCTTCAGCCTCCCCACATCATCCCCAGGGTCCAGGTACGAAAGTATGGGGAGCAGAAAAAGCTATTCATCTCTGCTGGGCTCCTCCCGGAATCACCCTCCGAACCAGGGCTCCCGAAGTCAGAGCACATGGTCACCCCCAAGGTGGACCACGGTGAGTCGGGCTGGGAGGAGTGGGTGGGCAGGGGTGCTCCATACATCCCCACATCGTTCTGCTGTCTGTCCATCTCTGATCTCACCTGTGTTTCACCAGCAGGGACCACTGCTGCACCTGACAAGGCCAAGTCAAAACCCACAGGGTTACAAGGGGACCGGCAGGTACGGGAAGCCAGGGCAGGAGGGAGGAAGGCCCCGCCCCCATAGGGGCAACTGATGCTCCATCGAGTTACTCTGTCCCCCCCAGGGTGTCAGTGGGAAGGACCAGCAGCTGGTGTTGGGCCTGGGCCACCTCAACAACTCCTATAATTTCAGTGTGAGTATCTGGGAGTGCCTGCAGCCCCTCCCCTCCACAAAGTGGAGACGCCCCCAAGTTGAGGTCCCCTCTCCCCTCTGTCCGCCCGCCTCTCAGTTCCATGTAGTGATTGGCTCTAGGGCCGAGGAAGGCCAGTACAACCTCAACTTCCACAACTGTGACAACTCGGTGCCAGGCCGGGAGCAGCCATTTGACATCACGGTGAGTGGAGGGGAGGGCAGTGGGACCATGGAGCCCTCACTGCGGGCCAGGTACCCCGTGTGCCTCAGGGAGATGGGAAATCTGAGGATCAGAAATGAGAGAACGGAACCTGGACACTCACACTCAGGGCCCACCGTGTCTGGAGCTAGCCTGCAACCCCCTGTCCCCCACTGCTTCCTCCCCAGGTAATGATCCGGGAGAAGAACCCCGAGGGCTACCTGTCAGCGGCGGAAATCCCTCTTTTCAAGCTGTACATGGTCATGTCCGCATGCTTCCTGGGCGCCGGCATCTTCTGGGTGTCCATCCTCTGCAAGAACACGTAATGCCCTTGATCCTGGGGGTCCTCCACCTCCTGCCTCCCCACTTTCCCATCCCTGCTCCTAACCAATGCCCTCTCTCTTCTGTCCCTCATCTCTCCTCCCCCTCCAGGTACAACGTCTTCAAGATCCACTGGCTCATGGCAGCCCTGACTTTCACCAAGAGCGTCTCTCTCCTCTTCCACAGTGTGAGAGTCTGGGGCCAGGAACAGCGTGGGGTGGGCTGGAGTCTCTGGGGCCAGGAAAAAGCCCCTACAAGCCACTCCCCAAATCTATGCAGACCCTGGGCTGGAGAGTTCCATATGTCCATCCGAGTGTCCATCCATTTTATCACTGTAGCCAGCTTTCCATCCAGCCCTTCTGTCCAGCTGTGATAGCCCACCTTTCAGTCTGACTATTTGTGGGTCCAGCTGTGACTATCAACCAGGCCGATTGTCTAACTGTCCATCCGTCTGACTGTGACCTTCCCTCCATTGTCGTGGGTGTGACTGTCTCTTTCTCTGTCCACGCGCCATCCTGATTGGAACCTTCTGTTCCTGTCCCCTTCCTGGTCATCCATCCATCAGTGATTGTGCATGTTCCCAAACCACCATCCATCCACCCTCCCCATTCCCCTGTCCATCTGTCTGACTGTCAATCCATCCACCCACCTCCAGATCAACTACTACTTCATCAACAGCCAGGGCCACCCCATCGAAGGCCTCGCTGTCATGCACTACATCACGCATCTGTGAGTGCCCCTTTCTGCCGGGCAAGGTGGTGGGGAGGCAGACAGGGGAGGGCTGGGCCCCCAGGGTCTCACCACACCTCCTACCTCCCTCCGCCAGGCTGAAAGGTGCCCTCCTCTTCATCACCATTGCCTTGATCGGCTCCGGCTGGGCCTTCGTCAAGTACGTGCTGTCAGACAAGGAGAAGAAGATCTTTGGGATAGTGATCCCACTGCAGGTGCCTAGGGAGGTCCCAGGGGCGGGGCTGGTGGGCGTGGCTACACACGCCCAGTCTCCCGCCCACCTGCCCCGCCCCCTGCCCCACAGGTCCTGGCCAACGTGGCCTACATTGTCATGGAGTCCCGCGAGGAGGGTGCCAGCGACTACGGTATCTGGAAGGAGATCCTCTTCCTGGTGGATCTCATCTGCTGTGGCACCATCCTGTTCCCCGTGGTCTGGTGAGGACCCCCACTAGGCCCCTCCCGCTGTGGGCACGGGCAGGGGCAGTACTGACTGCCCCCTGTGTCCGTCTCTCCGTCCCAGGTCCATCCGGCATCTCCAGGACGCGTCTGGCACTGATGGAAAGGGTGAGGCTGTGCCTGGGGCCCTTGGCTGGCTGCTGGCCCCTCTTGCTGATCCCTGGATGCTCCTCCCATCCCTCCTCTGACTGCCTCTCCTCCCACTTACCTCCCTTGCACATCCCTGTCCACACTCTGCACCCAAATGTCCTCTCCTCCACCCCTGACCCCTTCGTCCTGCCCCCAGAGTCCTTCCCTTGACCCCCACTCTCTGTGCCCACCGTTCAGTGGCAGTGAACCTGGCCAAGCTGAAGCTGTTCCGGCATTACTATGTCATGGTAGGAACCCTCTGCTCACTCGGGAAGTTTGGGAGGCGGTGGTGGAGCGGGGGGCGAGGGGGCAGACGACAGCCAGCTCATTAGCAAGCATACCACCCTAACGCCTCCATCTGCAGTCCCTTGGAGCCCGGCCCCCCTGGCCCCCACCCCAGGCATCCCCAGCGGTGCCGGTTGTCTCATCCCCCCGTGGCCTCTCACCCCCACGCCCCTGCAGGTCATCTGCTACATTTACTTCACACGGATCATTGCCATCTTGCTGCGGGCGGTCGTGCCCTTCCAGTGGCAGTGGCTGTACCAGGTGAGCACAGAGGCCCCAGGAGGGGCGGAGGGTGAGCCAGACGATAGCGGTGGAGGCAGGGGGAGTGTGCCTGACACTCCCACTGCACCCCCTCGACCCCTGAGGGGATGAGACCACCGGGACCCCTGGGGATGCCTAGGGTGGGGGCCGGGGAATTATCGGTGGAGGGCAGGGGGGCCGCGCTTCAAGGGACTGCAGATGGAGGGGTTAGGGTGGGTGTATGTACTAAGGAATGGGCTGTTGTCC
>NW_011495051.1:5271015-5271158 GCF_000754665.1 Bison bison bison | reverse complement strand
GGTGGGCCTCGGCAGTGGGGAGGAGAGGAGGGGGCCAGTCTCAAAGCACGGGTGGGTGGGATCTGGGCGAGGCCAGGAGGCTCGGGGTGGGCGTGGTGAGCTTCGAGGGTGAGACTTGGCTCCCCTCAACTCCTGGACCACCT
>NW_011495051.1:5261757-5270719 GCF_000754665.1 Bison bison bison | reverse complement strand
GCCCACCTCCTTACTCTCTGCCTGTAGAATGACCGATTCTGGGTTCCGGGAAGGCCTGTCCAAAGTCAACAAAACAGCCAGCGGGCGGGAGCTGTTGTGATCAGGTCTCCACCTCAAACAGTCCTTCGTCCTTCTTCCTACTCGTCTCTTCAGACATTCCCTGCTCCGGCTTCTCCCAAAGACAGTGAGGGGAGGAGGGGGCCGGTGCTCACAGGGCACCCAGCATCCTGGGACCAGAGTTCCTGGAGCCCGTTCAGAAGACGACAGACAGCCTCCATCCCCCACAGATGTTGAGCACCATGGCCCCACCTGGGACCACCCCCCCACTTGCAGCTGTACAATAATGACCCATCTGTTTTGTTACGCTGGTCTCTTGCCTTTTGGGGGGTTGGAGAGCGCATGCAGAGGCTGTTTGGAATTTAGAGACCCCTGGTGGGGATGGGAGCGGGGGTTGAGGTTGCAGTACCCATTACTTAACACGTTCAATAAGTATCAATTGAGCCACCACTGCATGCCTGCCCCACACAGGACACAGCAGTGACCACAATCCACCCCAAATCCCAACACTTAAGTGCCTGCTTCCAGCACAGGGTCCTGACCCAGCCTGGGGAGTCAGAGGTGAGCAGAGAGAGAAGAAAGGGATGCACAGGCCCAGATGAGGGGACCGCCTGTGCAAAGGCTGGAGGGAAGGAAAAAATGGTTGATTGGATGACTGCAAGTGGCTCAGTGTCATATCTTTTTGCCTTTTCATACTGTAAAACATTTCTCTCACAATGGACACAGTGAGAGACTTTATATTTGGGGGCTCCAAAATCACTGCAGATGATGACTGCAGCCATGAAATTAAAAGAAGCTTGCTCCTTGGTAGAAAAGCTATGACCTAGAGAGCATATTAAAAAGCAGAGCCATTACTTTGCCCACAAAGGTCCATCTAGTCAAAGCTATGGTTTTTACAGTAGTCATGTATGGATGTGAGAGTTGGACTAGAAAGAAAGCTGAGCGCTGAATAATTGATGCTTTTGAACTGTGGTGTTGGAGGAGACTCTTTCGAGTCCCTTGGACTGCAAGGAGATCCAACCAGTCCATCCTAAAGGAAATCAGACCTGAATATTCATTGGAAGGACTGTTGCTGAAGCTGAAGCTCCAATACTTTGGCCACCTGATTCGAAGAACTGACTCATTGGAAAAGACCCTGATGCTGTGAAAGATTGAAGGCAGGAGAAACGGGGTGAGATGGTTGGATGGCATCACTGACTGGATGGACATGAGTTTGAGAAAGCTCGGGGAGTTGATGATGGACAGGGGAGCCTAGCACGCTGCAGTCCATAGGGTTGCGAAGAGTCGGACATGACAGCTTCTGAACTGAACTGAAATGAGGTGGCTCAGGCTGAGTGCTGTGTGCCACACCTTAGCTAAAGCCTCCGGGGTCTTTAGAAAAGCTTATGAAGCACAGAAAGACTGTTTAACTTGCCCAAGGTAACACAGCAAAATGTTGGAAGGCTCAAGACTCAAAACATCAGCAGTCTGGTTCTAGAGCTGCCCTTTACCATGGTATGCACTGCCCGCTCTGCACCCAGACTTGCCCCCAAGCCTCTTGATCTTGCCTGCATTTGCTGTGCAGCCTGTTAAGTAGCTTAACCTGTTTCCTTTCATGTAAAATGGGGACCCCAGAGAGCTGAGTATCACACATCATGATGGGAATCTGGCTCAGCACAGTGCCCTGCCACACAGCCTGACCATTTGTGAATTTCCCCCAACCTCCAGGAGTGCAGATTAGAGGTGCACCTGTGCACACATCTGTGCACACACCTGTGGGCAGGTGCCCGTGATGCATTTTGCTCCGCCCCACTTCGCCCTTCATCTAGAGCACTCAGAACCTCTTCTGGACCCTTGAGAAATATTCCTTGGTGGGGACTGCAGGCATGGATGGGCCAGGGGGAGGCAATCAGGCTGGGGTCAAGGCTATCTGCAAGCGGAAACAGGTCCAGCTAGGGAGGGCCCAGATGAATATATATAGCTCAGCCAGACAAAGAAGGAAGTGGGAAGGCATTGCAGGCTGAGGAAATTCTGCAGCAAGGCGATGCCCAGAACGGTTTGCAAGTTCCTCTACAGGTCTGGCGGGGGTCGGGGTGAGGGCAAGAGCAACTGGCAGAAGCCTAAAGGCAGGCAGACATTCTTGGACTTTATGCTGGGGCCCACGGGAGCCAAGAAGAGTTTAAAGCAATGAGGGACTTGGTTGTCCAGGGATGATGTTTTATTCTTCGTGTGTGTTAGGGCATATGGCTCTCCCAAGTTGTCCCCTCCCTAATCCCCACAGCCTGGGACTATGTCCCCTTACATGACAAGAGGCACTTTCCATGTGTGATTCAATTAAGCATGTTAGAATGAGGAATGATTCTGGATTGTTCAGATGGATGCATTGTCATTACAAGAGTCCTTTTAAGAGGGGGGCACTTCGCAGGTGGATCAGATGGTCAAGAATCTGCCTGCAATGTAGGAGACCCAGGTACGATTCCTGGGTCAGGAAGAACCCCTGGAGAAGGGAATGGCAACCTGCTCCAGTATTCTTGCCTGGAGAGTCCCATGGACTGAGGAGCCTGGTGGGCTATAGTCCATGGGGTCGCAAAGAAATGGACACGATTCAGTGACTAAAACTAGGAGGGTCAGGATCAGAGAATGAGATGTGATGGTGAAAATGATGTGGGTTTTTTTGTTTGGTTGAGTTTTGGTTTGGTTTTTGGCTGTGTCAGGTCTTAGTTGCTGCACACAGAATCTTCAATTTTTGTTGCAGCATGTGGGATCTTTACTTATGGCACTCAGTATCTTTTATTTGCTCCCTGTGGGATCTAGTTCCCCAACCAGAGATGGAACTCGGGCCCCCTGCATTCAGAGCGCAGAGTCTTAGCCAGTGGACTGAAGAGAAATCCCTAGAGTCATGCATTTTGAAGATGGAAGAAGCCATGAGCCAAGGAATGCAGGCAGCCCATAGAAGCCTGAATAGCCCTGATACAGATTCTCCCCTAGAACTTCCAGAAGAAACACAGCCCTCCTGACACCTCAACTTCAGACTTCAGCCCTCCAGAGCTGTAGGATAATAAACATATTGTTTCAAGCCACCAGAACTGTGATCATCAGAAACTCTGGAACCCACCTGCCTGCTTCAAATCTCAGCTGCTACCAGCTAGAGGCTCTTAACCAGGTGGCCAAAGCCCTGTTTCTTTATCTGCAAAATGGGGATAGTAATAGCACCTAACGGGCTTGCCCAGTGGCTCAGTGGTAAAGAATCCACCTGCCAATGTAGGAGACTTGAGTTTGATCCCTGGGTTGGGAAGATGCCCTGGAGAAGGAACTGGCAACCCACCCCAAAATTTTGCCTAAGAAATCCCACAGACAGAGGAGCTTGGTGAGCTCCAGCTCGTGGGGTCACAAAAGAGTCAGACACAACTGAGCGACTCAACAACAGTAGCACCTAAGGCATTCAGAATAAACAAGATGTGCAAAGTTAAGATGCATAAAGTCAATAAGATGCTGCCCCTGAGAGGTTCACAGTCATTAGCATGTATTCTGGTATTACACATCATAATTTTGTAGAAGGAATGCAAACGTGTGTTTTAGAAAAAAATCCCCAGGAACTTCTCTGGCGGTTCAGTGGTTAAGGCTCCACACTTGCAGTTCGAGGGGTGCAGGTTCAACCCCTGGTCAGAAAACTAAGATCCTACATGCTGCACCATGAGTCCAAAGTGGGGGAAAAAATCCCCAGTTGCTGTGGACTAGATGACCTGGAAGAGGTGAGTTTACAGCAAGGAAGCCAGGGACCACAGGGGTGGAAAGAAGGATGGGTGGGGAGAGACAACCGAGGGGTCCCAGGGAGGATTATAGGGGATGAGGGAGAGGGAGGAAGAGGGAACTCTGGCTTGGAGGCCTGGAGCAGCTGTCACTGAAATAAGGCAAGAGAAAGGAGAAGCAGATGTTAGTAAAAATAAAAATACAGTTCAAGTACATCCTGCATGCACCAAGTGCTGGGTGCCTGTCTGACCACTAGCTTGCCTGATGATAGGTGCTGTCACCCCAAAACTCAGAGGGAGGTTCCGTAGCTGCAATGTCTAATTTAAAGATGAGGAACAGAGGCTGGGAGAAGGCAGAGCTGGAGTCAAAACTTCTGGCTTGGAATTCACTGGTGGTCCAGTGGTTAGGACTCCGCTGTCACTGCTGATGGCCTGGGTTCAATCTCTGGTTTGGGAACTAAGATTCTTCAAGCTGAGTGGCACCATTCAAGAAAAAAAGAAAAAAAAAAACAAAACACCCCTGGCCCCTGTATCCCCCAAGGTGGAGGGTTCCTGGTGTCTCTGCTTGCATATGCATGAGTAGGTAGGGGAAAGGAGCCAGAGGGCAAATGGATGGGTTCCGTCAGGCCAAGGTTAGCCCAAGTTAATGAGTAACAAGTAGGGGAGAAGGGGGAGCCTAGGCTGCTGGTGGGGGAGGTAGAGGTGGAGACAGGCTCTGGGTCCTGGAGAGAAATTTCCAGAAAGCAGTGTAGCACCCATCCTGGAATGGGTGGGGGTGAAGAGAGGAAGATGGATGTCCGCTGCTCCCAGATTTGGCCACGCCTGTGTGGGGAAAGGGTGGGGTTGGGGAGATAACAGTACTAAGGCAAATGCAGAGAACTAAAGGGGAGAGGGGCACCTGGGCTCCCTTCACTCAGAAATCACGCCCATTTCTGCCCCCCTCCCCATTCTATTTGCACCCTAGCTAGGGTTGCCAGACAAAATACAGGATGCCCAGTTAAATCTGTATTTCAGATAAGTAACAAATATTTTGGGTTTCTCTGGTGGCTCAGTGGTAAAGAATCCACCTGCTAATCCAAAACGACTCGGGTTCAATCCCTGATCCAGGAAGATCACCTGGAGAAGGAAACGGCAACTCACTCCAGAATTCTTGCCAGGGAAATCCCACGGACAGAGGGCCCTGGTGGGCTACAATCCATGGTGTTGCAAAAGAGTTGGGCACAACTTAGGAACTAAACAACAACAAGCAAACATATTCTGTTTGTGTAAGAGTCTCCTAGGGGGTGTCCCTGATGGTCCAGTGGTTAGGGCTCTGGGCTTCCAGTGCAGGGGGTCCTGGGTTTGTTCCCTGGTCGGGAAACTAAGATCCTGCAAGATGTATGGCATGGCCAAAAAAAAAAAAAAATCCCCTACATATTCCACTTAGAACCTGCCCAGGCAGCCTCGCTCCCCCTGGGTCCACACCCAGGAGTGCCTCCTCTTTCTCCCCTGCTGGCTTATCTTTCCCATCATCCTCCTCCCAAACTTCTGGTTGCAAATATCCATTCCCCTGAAAAAGGCCTGGAAGAATTCCTCTTGTTTCCTTCCCTCCCAGGAGACCTTGGTTCACTTTCACTTCCATCCCTCTGGTCACCTCCTGGATGTCATGGGTAGGACCCTTCTCAGACCTCCATCCCTGTGGGCATGAGCCTTCCCTCCAAGCCCAGGACTTCAGGGCATCTGTGTGTACTCAGTCGCTCAGTGTCCAGCTCTTTGTTAACCCACGGACTATAGCCCACCAGGCTCCCCTGTCCATGGGATTCTCCAGGCAAGAATACTGGAGTGGGTAGCCATGCCCTCCTCCAGGGGATCTTCCCAACCCAGGAATCGAACTCGTGTCTCTCACAGAATCTGGGTTCTCTTAATTGTCAAAACAGCAGGAACTGGGACTTCCCTGGCGTTCCAGTGGTTAAGACTCTGTGCTTCAAATGCGGGGGGTGGGGGAGCATTTTCGATCCTTGGTTGGGGGAGCTAAGATCCCACCTGCCTGCTGCACAGTGAGGCCAAAATAAAAGAATAAAAAACCAAGCAGCAGGAACTGCCATTACTGCCTTTGTTCAGATGGACTAACTGAGGCTCTGAGGGAGGGGCAGGCAACCCCACAGGGGAGAGCGAGGTCAGCAGGAATTCCTTCTCAAATTCTTGATTCCTTGACAAATCACAGAGCCCTAAGGCTTAAGTCTATAACGGAATCAGGAAACGGGGTGAATATTTTGGCGGGTGGACAGGGGAGAAAGATAAAGAAAGTATTGGGGAGTGGAGGATCCTAGCAGGTGGCCACATCCCAGTTCCAGAAGTTGAACCCCAGTTCTGTAGAGTAAACAAGTGTTTGCCTCCCCCCCCTCCTCCTCCTCTTCCAAAGAAAAGGTGTCGCAATCAGATAAGACAGAGCCCAGGTTTGTTGTTTCTCCACGCCTCCCCCTACTGGGGGGAGGGACACAGGAGGCATGGCCAGGGAAAGAGCGTGGATTACAGGAAATCAGAGTGAGGTCCCTGTTAACCCCTTCAAGGGGGCTTTGGAAAACAGCCCTCTGGGCTTCTGAATCCTCCATCTCTTCAGGGCTCTAGATCCCCCATCCTCCCTACACCTGGCTTCACATTCCCCCTATCCCCCAGAGGCTCAATTTACAAGCAAATTAAACTGACGCTGAGGCGAAAATCCAGTTTGGACAACGTGCCCTTAAGTGGGGCGGTGGGCCAGGGGCAGGGGTTGGGGTACAGGCGGGGTGGGGATGAGGAAATTGGCAACTTTGTGCAAGACTGGTGAATATGCAAATCAATATAACTATGGAGGGGAATTTAGCGATATCTAGCAAGGTTACTGTTAACACACAGCCTTTGATCAGAATTATCTTTTCTCATTGTAGTAAGAACTCTTTGAAGTTGCTTGCTGTTATAACCCCTTTACAGGAGGAAACTGAGGCTCAAGTGGTTATCAGTAATTTCCCCAAGGTTTACCAGTTAATAATCATGAGAACTGGGCAATAACTGGGCAATAATGCAGATTACTGTCTGGAGGGACCATGGTTTTGTAACAATAGGAAGTCTGTCTGTCCATCAGCAGATGACTGGTTACTTTCACTGCAAGAACAAGGAAGCTCTCTGTGCTCTGATAATGAAACAATCCTACCGTATACTGTTTATGAAAAAGCAAGGTGTAACCCAGGGAGACCAGGAAGAAGAGTGTGTAGAGCTTTCTGATATTGTTTTTGTGTAGAGCTTTCTGATTTGTTTTTGAAATGTGTGAATGTTTGTAAATGTATAATATACCTCTGGAGAGAAACATGAGACTTGGTTACATGGTCATGTCTGAGACCCTGATGGCTAGCAACAAGAGCAGGAGGAAGGTTACCTTTTAGATATTGAACCCATATGACTATATTACCAATTCTTATGCAACAAGTTAAATACAATTTTTAATAATAATAATATCCCAAGAGGATGTTTTTAAATTTTTTTGATTGGAGGATAATTGCTTTATAATGTTGTGTTGGTCTCTGCCACACATAAACATGAATCAGCCATAGGTATACACATGTCCCATCCCTCTTGAACCTCCTTCCCCTAAGAAGGCATTGATGTAATACAAAAGCTAGCCATGGGACTTTCCTCAATTATGACTTTTTAGCCACTCAGGCCTCTTGACGAGATTAGGTGAAGGGAATTCCAGGCTCTCCTTGCCCTAGAAAACATTGTCCTTGGATAGTGAACTCCTACACGTACTTCAAAGCCCAGTTGAAATGTCCCCTCCTCCAAGAAACCTTCCCTGACTCTCCAAGAAGCTGAGTCCTTCTTCACTAGAGAAAACACTCTGTGGGGCTAGGAGCATTGATGCTGGACTCTGTCCCCGGCCCCCAGCCCCATGCCAACATGGAAGATTCTGGAAGTGGAACATGAGATGCTAGCACAGAAATGGACTCACAGGAAGAGTCTGGTGAATAAATGCATGCTTAAAAGTAGACTGAGGGCCAGGACCAGATATCTGGAGTTGGGGGCAAGGGGTGGCTCTCTGCCCTTTGCTTTCATCTGCTACCAAGTAGATGTAACAGGGAAAGGTCCCTGATCACCAGATGGCCGTGACCCGGAGGGAGGCCCGGGCAGGAGGTTGTTGTGTCTCTGTAGCTGAAGAACATGGCCCCGGGTTACTTATGCCAGGCATGCTGGCCCTACAGATTGAAAAACTTAGGAAACAGTATTGAGAAATCTGGGGCAGTCCCAGGGAGGAGGGAGGCCGTGGGGAGTGAGGGCTGGTCAGAGGAGGGAGGAAGCCAGGAGCCAGATAAAAAGGCAGCCTCCAACAACCTCAGCTCACTGCCCCCCCTGCCCTCTCCCTCCGTCCCTCTATCCCTCCTTCCCTCCACTGCCCCGGCACCATGAAGCCCACCTCAGGTCCCAGCCTGCTGCTGCTGCTTCTAGCCAGTCTCCCCATGGCCCTGGGGAACCCCATGTGAGTAGTCACAGCCTGACCCCCAAAAAAGGCTGCTTCGGAGACGAGAGTGTGCATTTGTGGTATGCGGCCCTGCATGTGTAGGGCGTATGCGGTGATGAGTGATTCTGCAGGAGAGGTGATTTGGCGTCCTGGACATTTGACCGTCATAGATTCTGGGAGTTTGTAGTTTCAGGTTTTAAGGGTCTAGAGATTTCGCGTGGGTGTATGTGGCTGAGGGCGTGGATCTGGATCTGGGGTGCCACAGGTTTAGGGAGGAGTTTGGGATGGTCTTGGCTGCCCTGGTGGCTCAGCAGGTAAGGAATCCGCCTGCAATGCAGGAGACACAGGAGACGCGGGTTTGATCCCTGGGTCAGGAAGATCCCCTGGAGGAGGGCACCGGCAACCCACTCTGGTATTCTTGCCTGGAGAATCCCATGAACAAAGGAGCCTGGCCGGCTACAGTCTAGAGGGTAGCAAAGAGTCGGACACGATTGACGCCACTTAGCTCATAGCACATATGGTGTTCCAGGGCTGGGTGTTTAGAGACTTGGGGTGTTTAAAGATTTCGGGATTAGAGCTCCTGGAATAAGTGGGTTCAGTGGTGAGTTTGGAAGTCTTGGAAGAGGTGGCACCTCTCATTTTGGTGTTGAGGAGTTGATGGGATGTGAAGCACCGCCCCTGCCTCCTCCTCCCCCGCCCCGCCCCCAGT
>NW_011495051.1:5261471-5261654 GCF_000754665.1 Bison bison bison | reverse complement strand
CCGGCAGGTATTCCATGATCACCCCCAACATCCTGCGTCTGGAGAGCGAGGAGACTGTGGTGCTGGAGGCCCACGGAGGACAAGGGACTATTCAGGTCTCGGTCACCGTCCACGACTTCCCGGCCAAGAAACAAGTGCTGTCAAACGAAAACACCCAGCTGAACAGCAACAATGGCTAACTGA
>NW_011495051.1:5260295-5261371 GCF_000754665.1 Bison bison bison | reverse complement strand
TGAACAGCAACAATGGTGACCTGAGCACCGTCACCATCAAGGTGGGCGCGCCAGGGAGCCCAGTCCTGCTGATGCTGCACCAGCTCCGAGAGTCCTCCACGCATCCACGTGGCTGAGCTCCTTCTCGCTCTCTGAGCCCCACCCACACTGCCTGAGCCCCGCCCCTTCTGAGTCTCCCCCTCCCCCATCTGAGCCCTCCCTTTTCTGAGCCCCTCCCACTGCTTCATCCAGTGCTTTCTCTGAGCTGTCTCCACCTTCTTTTTTATTTTAAATTAATTAATTTATTTTAATTGGAGGACAATTACTTTACAATATTGTGATGGTTTTTGCCATACATCAACATGAATCGGCCACGGGTATGCATGTGTCCCCCTCCATCCTAAAAACCGCTTCCACAATTCTCCCCCCCCTATCCCTCTGGATTGTCCCAAAGCACTGGCTTTGGGTTCCCGGCTTAAAAAAAAAAAAAAGAAAAAAAACTTTTAATTTATACTGGAGCATAATTGATTAGCAATGTTGCAGTAATTTCAGGTGTACAGTCAAGTGATTCAGTGATACATATACATGTATCTATTCTTTTCCAAATTCTTGCCTCATTTAGGCTGTTACATAATATTGAGCAGAGGTCCCTGTGCTATACAGTAGCCCCCTGATCTCTCTCAAGTCCACCTCCTTCCAAGCCCTAGGATCTCTGAGCCCTTTCCCATTTCTGAGCCCCCGCCCTCCAAGCCCCTCCCTCTCTTAAGCCCTCTTCCTTCAGAGGCCCTTCCATCTGAGTCTTCTTTTTGAGTCCCTTCCCCTTCTGAGCCCTCCCTCCTCTGAGCCGCCTCTTACTCCCCCTTCCCATCCCTCCCTCTGACTCCCACCCCCTCTCTTACCCTCCCGCCATCTCAGTACCCCGTTACTCCCCAAATCTGGGCAAACCAGAATTGATGGGCAGGCTGTGTTGTGAAGAGGGCAGGTGGAGCAGACCCCTAATGATCTCTTGGTTCACGCCCAGATCCCGGCCAGCAAAGAGTTAAAATCCGACAAGGGGCACAAGTTCGTGACTGTCGTAGCGACCTTTGGGAATGTCC
>NW_011495051.1:5255584-5260065 GCF_000754665.1 Bison bison bison | reverse complement strand
GGGCAGGGCTGGGGGAGGAGCAGAGTCTCACCCAACCCTCTTTTTCTGTCTCACCACCTCTCAGTCCTCTATCGGGTCTTCACTGTTGACCACAAGCTGCTGCCCGTGGGCCAGACGGTTTTCATCACCATCGAGGTACCAGCCAACCGGGGCCCCAGACTTACCCGGGGCTGAGACTAAGGGAGAGACAAAGAGATCGAGACAGAGAAAGAGCCACCGACGGAGACCCAAAGTCAGAGGCTTATAGAGAGGTCGGGAGAGGGGGCCGGGAGCCAGGGAGACCACGTGGGGCGATGCTTGCTTGCGCCTGAGGATTCTAGCTCCAGATAGACACCCGGTCACTGTGTGACTCTGGACAGGTCACTTCACATTTCCTAGTCTGTTTTCTTCATCAGAAGATTGGGATGATGACTGACACTAATTCTCTAGTGCCGCCAGAGGGCGCCCGTGAGCACTTGAGTCAGGCCCTGCCCCCTCCTCAGCCCCCAGCCTTCCAGGGCTCCCACTTCCCTGAGAACAAGTTTCAAGTCCTCCTGTGGCCCACAAGACTCTGCAAGACCTACCCCATCCCCTCCGTGCCCTCGCTGCTTCCCTCTTCTCCTCGGCTTACTGTGCTCCAGCCACACACCAGTCTCCTCAGGCAGAGCCCTGCCCCAGGGCCTTTGCATGGGCTACTCCCCCTACCCAGAAAACCCTCTTCCTGGAAATTTCCACACAGACCGCTCCCTCACCTCCTTCAAGTCTTTGTTCCAGTGTCCCAATTTTACAGTGAGATCTCACTGAGTGCCCTGTAAAATTGCAACACCCCCTCTCCTTCTGGCATCTTGTAAATGGGATCTATACATTTTATTAATTGCACCTTCCCCTAACCTCCACTGAACATAAATTCAGTGCTTGGCGGGTAGTAGGATAAATAAAAACTTACTGGAAGGAGGGAGGGAAGGAGAGGGGAGAGAGAAGCAGGGAGAGATGGGGAGGGAACCATACATGTAGAATGAAGGGAGAGAGAAGGGAGGAAGACTGGGGCATGTCCTCCTGTGGGGATCTTCCTGAGTATTTATTGAGATTACACAGAGCTAACAAGGACCAGGTCCTGAAGGCTGTGAGCTGGCTTTAGAGATTTAGGGGTCTACAGGGAACAGGACACACATCTCCCCTCAAGGCACAGTGCTCAGCTCCCAGCAAATGTCACCCCGTACCAACAGAAGCATGTTATCCACAGTGACCTTAATTTCCAAGAGAAGCCAGAAAACCGGATTTCTATGTGATGTCTCCTGATGTTTAACTGTTGGCAATGCATGAAATCACATGTGTATGAGGTCTAGCCATGCGACATTGCTATGTCAGAAAGGCAAATGTGGGCAGTTATGTGTGGTGTATGTATGTGCTAATCAAATGCTTAGCACAGGGTCCTGCATCACAATAGATGACACATGTCATCTATTTTTAACATTTATTTATTAGGTTGTGTCGCGTCTTAACTGCGGCATGTGGAATCTAGTTCCATGACCAGGGATCGAACGTGCAATCCCTGCATTGGAAGCGTGGAGTTTTAGCCGCTGGACCACCACCAGGGAAGTCCCAAACGCTAGTTATTATTTGTTTTTGGAGAGACGCTGATCATCATCAGCTCTTGCCTATATTAACATTTCCCAAACCAGTGACATAGGAGTAATAATTATCTTTTTCCAGATATGCTCATTGAGCACAGAGAGGCTAAGTAACTTGCCCAAGGTCACACAGCTTGTAATTGGCTCAGTGGGGATTTGAACCCAAGCTGACTGGCTCAGGGGCACGTTCTTCACCACTGCCCCTGTGGACCTAACACAGAGAAAATGTCCAGACACAGACAGGGAGGGGCAAGCCAAGAGGCAAAGCCTCATCTCTGAAGAGCCATTTTTCTCTCTGTCTCCTGACAGACCCCTGATGGCATCCCTGTCAAGCGGGACTCCAAGTCTTCTCAGAACCAGTTTGGCATTTTGGCCTTGTCCTGGAACATTCCAGAGCTAGTGAAGTATGTCAGGTCCTCCAGGAGGGGGTTTGGGGCTCCCCTACCCCAGGAGAGGGAGTGGGGGGCCGCCAGGTCTGTCCAGATCACCAGCCTACCTCCCCCACAGCATGGGGGTGTGGAAGATCAAAGCCTACTATGAAGATTCTCCGCAGCAGGTCTTCTCCGCTGAGTTTGAGGTGAAGGAATATGGTAAGAGGGTCCAGGGAACTGGGGTTAGGGGGTAAGGGGATGGGGGAGTGCATCGGGCTGGGCCCAATGCTGGTCCCCCACCAACATGATCTGTCCCCCCCAGTGCTTCCCAGTTTTGAGGTCCAACTAGAGCCTGAAGAGAAATTCTACTACATTGATGACCCAGATGGCCTGAAGGTCAACATCATTGCCAGGTGAGGGGCAGGGGGGAGGGGCCAAGTGGGGGGGAGGGGCTCAACCGAGGCCAACGCTAGTTTGGAGGAAGACTCATCTGCAGAGGGGAGAATCTGAGACTGTCCCTGCATCGCAGGTTCTTGTACGGGGAACAGGTGGACGGAACAGCTTTCGTCATCTTTGGGGTCCAGGATGGCGACCGGAGAATTTCATTGACTCACTCCCTCACCCGTGTTCCGGTACCTAACAGAGGCCCTGTCTGGTCTCCTCCACCCTAAACACCCTTCCTGTCTCCTGTCGTCTGAGCCCACCCCCTGGTCCCTAACCCCAGGTCCCCCCTCCGCCATGAACCCTTACTGTCTCCCCCAGATCAACGATGGTAATGGGGAGGCCATACTGAAACGTCAGGTTTTGCTGAATGGAGTACAGCCCTCCCGAGCTGATGCCCTGGTGGGCAAGTCCATATATGTGTCCGCCACCGTCATCTTGCAATCAGGTGAGGCCCAGTCTGGGGGCGGAGGCCCAGAATGAAAGGGGCATCCAGTCTGAGAGGGGAGACCCAGAATGAAGCGGGGGATCCAGTTTTGAAGGGGGAGATGCAGTCTGAGGGAGAAGGCCAAGAAGGAAGGGGGCAGGATCCAGTCTGACAAGGGAGGTCTCATCTGAGAGAGGAAGCCCAGAATGAAGGGAGGGTCCAGGCTGGCAGGGGAGGTCTAGTCTGAGGGAAGAGGTGCAGAATGAAGGGAGGGGGGACCAGTCTTACAGGGGAGACCTAGTCTGAGGGAGGAGGCCCAGAATGAAGAAGGGGTCCAGTCTGACAGGGAAGAACCACTCTGGGGCATAAGACCCAGTGCAAGAGGGAGACTCATTCTGAGGGTGGATGTTCAGAATGAATGTGGAATCAGGTCGATGGGGAAGATACATTCTAAGGACAGAGGCCCAGTACGAAGGCAGAGTGCAGTCTGACGGGGGAAGCCTGGTCCTGAGGGGTGGCCCAGGAGCCCACCCTCATGGCTGGCCCCCCTCAGGCAGTGACATGGTGGAGGCAGAGCGCACCGGGATCCCCATTGTGACTTCCCCCTACCAGATCCATTTCACCAAGACCCCCAAGTTCTTCAAACCTGCCATGCCCTTCGACCTCATGGTGAGACCCTGGGCAGGACTGCACCCCTCAACACTGCTCCTGAGCACGATCACACCCCTGGGTCTGCCTGAATGCCCTCCACCTGCCCCTGTACCCACAGGTGTACGTGACAAACCCCGACGGCTCCCCCGCTCGCCACATCCCGGTGGTGACCCAGGGCAGCAATGTGCAGTCCTTGACCCAGGATGATGGCGTGGCCAAGCTAAGCATCAACACACAGAACAAACGGGATCCCCTGACCATCACCGTGAGTTCTGGGCCAGCCTCAGGGGACTTAATTTTGTAGACTGGGGTCCTGACATGTGCACAAAAGGATCCTGTCTTGGGCATAGAGTGGGTTTCTTTCATTTGCATAAAGGGATGTGCCATCCACAGAGATGTTTTCATTTGCATAGAAGGGCTCTTTTTATGTTTTCATTTATTTGATTGAAGTAGAATTGACTTACAATGTTGTGTTAATTACTGCTGTACAGCAAAGTGATTCAGTTAGACATATACATACATCTTTTCCATATCTTTTTCCATAATGGTTTATGACAGGATATTGAATAGAGTTCCCTGTGCTGTACTGTAGGGCTTTGTTTATCCATTCTATATATAATAGTTTGCACGCATAGATGTGTTCTCATCTGCACAGCAGGGTCCTACCTTCTAGATGTCTGCTGCCCAGATGTCTTCTTATTTTAAATTATTTATTCATTCATTTTTGGTGACACTGGGTCTTTGTTGCTGTTTGCCAGCTTTCTCTAGTTGTGGGGCTTGGATTTCTCATTGAGGTGGCTTCTCTTTGTTGCAGACCACAGGCTCTAGGGTGCACAGGCTCAATAGTTGTGACACACAGGCTTAGTTGCTCCACAGCATGTGTAATCTTCCCGGACCAGGGATCGGACCCATGTTCCCTGCATTGGCAGGCAGATTCTTATCCACTGTGCCATCAAGGAAGTCCCTGCCTAGACATCTTAT
>NW_011495051.1:5255235-5255406 GCF_000754665.1 Bison bison bison | reverse complement strand
ACAGGCCACCAGGACCATGCAGGCCCTACCCTACAACACCCAGGGGAACTCCAATAACTACCTGCACCTCTCTGTGCCCCGCGTGGAGCTCAAGCCTGGGGAGACTCTCAACGTCAACTTCCACCTGCGCACGGACCCCGGCGAGCAAGCCAAGATCCGCTACTACACCTA